>NC_080178.1:12218505-12575729 GCF_950295315.1 Erinaceus europaeus
CAAGCTGGGCAGCACTGCTGGGCCCTGTGAGTATGTAAACAAGTCCCATTTATTGTCTGTAGGTTTTGAGGCAATTATTCACCATGTTCCCATCAGGAGAACAATGTGTAAAAGTTAAAGGCTCCCATTATACAGCCCACCTCTAGACCACCTGGATGTATATCTTCTCTTGAGTTTCCTGGTCAGTTCTCTGTTCCCCAGTTACAGCCCAGGACCTCACCCCTGCTGCTCCAGCCTCTGAGGACAGTAGCAATGGGGACCTACAGCGTCATTTGGCGAGTCTTAGGGGAATTTTTCCTTTAGCAGTCTTTTTGTTGGTATGACACTGGAGATGATACCTCAACCAGTAAACTACGGAACTTTTACCAGCTAATCAGTCTCTCCTTAGGCTCCTTTGACCACTATCCACACATATTTTCACTCACCCGTTGTTTGGTCGGTTCCTGAAATCTTTCTAGTCCTGTCTTGTTGTGGTCCCACATGATCTCCTTCGGTATTTGTAGTTGACCTGGGAGAGGAGAGAAACACAGTTGCTACTGCTCCATAGACCTGTTTCTGGAAGTCCTTTTGTTCATCTTTCTGGTGATTTTTCTTTTTCTAGTTTCATTGGAGAATGGTCTGAAATGTCTTGTACTCCATAGTCATGTGTCTTGATGTCTGGCACTTCATCTTTGACAATCACAAATGACTTTTAAACTCAAAACTTCGATTTATTTATTTTGGATTAATTTGTAGAGATATTTATAAGACAGAAGAAAGAAAACATAGCACTGTTCAGCACTGCTATGTGGTACTGGGAAGTAAATGTTTTCCCTCAGACATTCAAAACCTTTGCTTATTACTGAACAATCTCCCCAGATAAAACTTTCAAATGACTTCACTATGGTATAATCACTGAAGTATATAGAGGACCTTTAACAAGTTTCCAGAAAAATTCCAATTAGTAATCAAAACCTAAATATGGCTACACAGTACAACATATTAGTACAAAATACTGTTAGTCAAACCACCTCTCCTGGGAATTGTTTAATAACTACAATTCCCACCTACACCTCAAGGACATCTTTGATGAAATAAACCCAACTGCAAGAAAGACTAAAGCAGAAACAAACCAATGGGACTACATCAAATTGAAAAGCTTCTCCACAGACAAAGAAACTATCACACAAACAAAGACTCCTCACAGAATGGGAGAAGATCTTCACATGCCAAATATCAGACAAGCAATTAATCACCAAAATATACAAAGAACTCAGCAAACTTAGCACCAAAAAAGCGAATGACCCCATCCAAAAATGGACAGAGGATATGAACAGAACATTCACTCCAGAGGAGATCCAAACGGCTAACAAACATATGAAAAACATCTCCAGGTCACTGATTGTCAGAGAAATGCAAATTAGGACAACATTGAGATACCACCTCACTCCTGTAAGAATAGCATACATCAAAGAGGACAGCAACAACAAATGCTGGAGAGGCTGTAGGGACAGAGGAACCCTTTTGCATTGCTGTTGGGAATGTAAATTGGTCCAGCCTCTGTGGAGAGCAGTCTGGAAAACTCTCACAAGGCTAGACATGGACCTTCCATATGATCCAGTAATTCTTCCCCTGATGTTATACCCATAGGACTCCATGACACCAAAAAGAGGTGTGTACTCCTATGTTCATAGCAGCACAATTCATAATAGCTAAAATGTGGAAGCAACCCAGGTGCCCAACAACAGATGAGTGGCTAAGAAAGCTGTGGTATATATACACAATGGAATACTATACAGCTATCAAGAACAATGAACCCACCTTCTCTGACCCATCTTGGACAGAGCTAGAAGGAATTATGTTAAGTGAGCTAAGTCAGAAAGATAAAGAAGAGTATGGAATGATCCCATTCATCAACAGAAGTTGAGTAAGAAGATCTGAAAGGGAAACTATAAGCAGGATCTGATTAAATCGAGAGTAGGGCACCAATGTAAAAACCCTGTGGTTAAGGGTAGACATGCGGCTTCCTGGGCTGGTGGGGGATAAGGGTGGGTGGGTGGGATGAGACACAGTCTTTTGGTGGTGGGAATGGTGTTTATGTACACTCCTAGTAAAATGTAGTCATATAAATTACTAATTAATTAATATGAAAGGGGAAAAATTAATTGTATGTCTCAAAGTTTTTAAAACACAGACTGAGGTTTTTAAATATATAGGCTGTGTATTTGATATGCGGACTCTCTCAAAAGCCTAGACCAAGTAGGTCAGAAGCAACCAATGGCACAGGTATATACAAGATACTGGATACTATACAGCAAAATCTAACGAAAGGACTTTTCAAAGTTAACCCAATTACCAAATAATGTTATGATAACATTAACTATCCATTGTCTTTTTGAACCCTAAGACAGCAGGAACCTCACATTTCCACTATAGAGCCTATATTTCCCCCAGTCTGGGAACCTTAGGGTAGGTCCCACTTTCCCATATGCCTTTCCCAATCCGTATCAAATAATATTGCATCTGCCGATTGCAACCTAATCAATGCAACGATTGCCACCTCAACATGCTTCAGCTCAGACTGTGTCCAGAGACTTCAGGTGTGGAATGACAACCCTTCAGCTTCATTACTCTGGTGAGACCTTTCCTTTCATAGTATTCTCTAATTCCATCCCAGGTGGATCACTTTCTAACAAAGTCCCAAAACCTAGATATAGACCAGGTTCTATGAGAGAGAGCATATGTTCACACATATCCATAAACTAGTGCAAATATATACCTGAAAGCAGAAGTACACTAGAGTTTGCAGAGAGTGCCCCCCGCAACACTTCCTCTCCCCTATTCCCACCTTTGGGTCCATGATTGCTCAACAATTTGTTTGGCTTTGTATGTTAACTCTCTTTTCAGCCACCAGGTTCCAGATGCCAGCAGGATGCTGGCCAGGCTTCCCTGGACTGAAGACCCCACCAATGTGTCCTGAAGCTCTACTTCCCCAGAGACCCACCCTTTAGGGAAAGAGAGAGGCAGACTGGGAGTATGGACAGACCAGTCAATGTCCATGTTCAGCCAGGAAGCAATTACAGAAGCCAGACCTTACACCTTCTGCAACCCACAACTACCCTGGGTCCATGCTCCCAGAGGGACAGAGATTGGGAAAGCTATCAGGGGAGGGGCTGGGATATGGAGATTGGGTGGTGGGAATTGTGTGGAGTTGTACCCCTCCTACCCTATGGTTTTGTTAATTTATTCTTTCTTAAATAAAAAATAAATTTAAAAATAATAAAGAATTTCCAAATAAAAATGATAATAAAAGCTGACACTTTAAAAATAAAAAAATTTAAAAAATAAAGAAGTAATTAAAATTAGCTGAAATAAAGAATGAACACCTACAGAGAGACTAACCACTAGAAGCATATGTATTGCATTTTCTTATCATTCTCAGATTGTGTGGATATAAGAGAGAAACAGGCCCTCTCACCTGAGTCACAATGGTGGAATTGAAGGTGCTCAGATCTTACACACAGCCATCCACACAGGGCTCTGTGTCCAGCTCTGTCATGTAAGGGAATGTGCCATTCTGGTGAATGAGTTGCCACTGGGGCTGGACAAAGTGCTGGCACTTCTCTGGCCTCAGGCTGGAGTCCATGGGGATGGAGATTCTCAGGAGTCAGGGGGAAGCGGAACTTTTCATCCCCTGGCATTTCTTCCTCTAGCCATCTACTTTGGACTGGCACTTCTATCGGACTTTCTGGTACACCTCTTTGACACTTTACACAACTCTACAGCAGCTTCCCTTTATGCTGCTGGGTTTCTCAAAGACTGACTGCAGCCAGCTGCCTTGGGACTCTATAGGTCACACATCCCCCCTCCTTGCTAGGTAATGACCACAGAGGCAGGAAATGTCTGTTGAAGCATAAAATGCCCCCAGAGGCAAGAGATGCTTACAGAGGCAGGAAATGCCTGTTGAGGCATGAAGTGCCCCCAGAAGCAAGAGATGACCACAGAGGCAAGAAATGTCCTTTAGCGTGATAAGCCTTGCACTTTGAGGGAAGAACACCCCCCTCAGTCCTTCCGTTGGCATCACACTGGTTCTTGCTGCTCTCTTACTTGTTCCTCCATGTCTTGTGCCGGTTTTTTTGAAAAATGTCTGTACATTATAGGTTTCTGTTCACCCCACACTCCTGATACTATGGCCATAATTTAGAAAGAAAAGGGGGAATTGTTGGTATGCTTCTGGATTCTGCTTGTGAGACCTTTTGTTTTTATCATCACATTGTGTTTGCTTGTGTTGCTTGCGATGTGTTCTGTTTGCATGTCCACTGTTGGCTGGGCACCCCCCTACCTCCAGGACATTGGTTTGGCCCTCACTCCCCCTGCCTCTGGGACATTTGGTTTAATCCTCACTTGTTTGTGCTCTTTTCTCCTCCCCGCCCCCTATCCTATGTACTTCCTGGTTCCTGACTCTTCTGTCAGAGGAGACAGATGCAGGAGAGAATTGTGTTGTGATTAGAAGAGATAAGTTTTCTGAACTACATCCCTGCTCATGAATAAAGATTGAACTGCGTTCTCAGCTCAGCCATGAGTCCCTGGTTGTCTCTGTCTCCTGTAGCTATACTAGTTTTTTTTTTATACTAGGACCTGTAGCTATACTAGTTTTTTTTTTTTTTCTCTCTGAGCCTGAAATCTGATATGCAGGTGGATCCAAGTTATTGTCTGGGGAGATGAAGTCATGGCTGGAAAAGGGACAGAATACTGGGAAGAGAGTAGCTCCCTAATATGGGGAAGGAGTATAAATATTGTTGACTGTAAACTCCATCAAATTGATTTGGTCTGGGGCCCATATTCACCTTAGTAGCCTATGTGGCCTCTGCATCCCTGTAGATCTAAACTTACATTCTGTGGTCATGAGTAGGAACATTCCAAGCTGCCCTAATATTGACCATATTCCTCAGGTGTAGCATAGAATATGTTTTCCATCTCCCTTCAGAGAATAGAAAATTCTCTACCATTGTTGATCCAAGTCGAGAGCAAGGTCCTATGGGGGGCCCACAAAAAGGTCTTTTTTTTGTTTTGTTCCTGATACAGATGATATGTAACAATTATTTGAGGTCTAGGCCCATCATGTCTGTTTGGGAATCTCAGGACTCCTTGAATAGGGCCCCCGCTGATTGGGTGGCCTTCTTCTTCTTCTTCTATCATTTGCCCTTATTCTGTAGCCAGTTAACAGCGTCAGGTTGAGCCTGATGTAAAGTTTCGAGATCTCCTTTAAATATGGAGAGGTGGCAGTCGTTGACTATGTGGGTCATAGTCTGTCTGTAGCCGCAGGGGCAGTTTGGGTCGTCTCTGGCTCCCCAGCGATAGAACATAGTGGTGCACCGGCCATGGCCTGTTCGATAGCGATTGAGGGCCCAATCATACTGTGCTAGGTCAAAGCCGGGTTGACGCTTGCAGGGGTCTGTGATGAGGTGTTTGTTCTTTACCTCAGCTGACTGCCAACTCTGTTTCCAAGAGTCTGGAACAGAGAAGTTTAATGTAGGCATAGGAGACCAGATTGGATGAAGAGACATCAAGCGTTGGACAGGGTGGGCGAAGATATCTGCATATATTGGCAGGTCTGGTCGAGTGTAGACGTGGGAAATGAACTTAGATGATGCCGCATGATGACAAATATCTGGCGGGGTGATGTTGCTAATAACTGGCAGCCATGGAACCGGGGTGGAACGGATGGTTCCAGAAATTATCCTCATGGAGGAATATAATTTGGAATTGACCAAGTGGACATGGGAGCTATGGAACCATACTGGGGCACAGTATTCTGCAGTGGAATAGCATAATGCCAGAGATGATGATCGTAGTGTGGAAGCACTCGCACCCCATGAGGAGCTGGCCAGTCTTGCAATGATGTTATTCCTCGCGCCCACCTTTGCTGCAGTTTTTATGAGATGTTCGTGAAATGACAGAGTGCGATCGAGAGTAACGCCAAGATAGACTGGCTGGGCTTCATGCCGGATTCTCGTATTGTCAAGTTGCACATTAAGCTCACGCGAGGCCGAGGCATGGTGTAGATGGAAAACAGATGATACCGTTTTTGCAGTGCTAGGGATTAGTCGCCATTTTTTACAGTAATCAGATATCAGAGACATGTCTTTCATGAGTGTTTCCTCGAGGATGTCGAACTTGGATGCCTGAGTTGCACAGCAGATGTCATTGGTGTAGATGAACTTCCTTAAAAAAGTTTCTGGGGGGTCATTGATGTAAATATTAAATAGCCAGAACAGAGCCCTGGGGGAGGCCACTTGAGACAAGTCTCCATCTGCTAGACTTGTCACCCAGATGCACCCAGAATCTTCTGTTTTGGAGAAGAAACGATATAGTGTTGGCCACCCATGGAGACAGACATCTTGAGATCTTGACTAGGAGACCATGATGCCAAACCATGTGATAGGCTGCTGTGAGATCAACAAAGACAGCACCCATCTTTAAATTCTTCTGGAATCCATTTCAATGTAAGTTGAGAGGGCCAGGACTTGTTCGCAGGTAGATCTTCCTGGGTGGAAACCAGCTTGGGTGGGTGATAGGAATTTCTCTGTAAGAGGAGAAATTTGTGACAGAAGCAGCCTCTCAAGGAGTTTTTAACACACGGAGAGGAGAGAAATTGGTCTATAGCTGGTGGCCAGTGTTGGGTCTTTCTTTGGTTTCAAAACTGCTATTATCTTTGCACGATGCCAAATTTTGGGCATAGATTTGGATTCCAAGATATGGGACAGGAATGTAGTGAGCCACTTCTTTGCCACGGGGTCCAAGTTAAGAATGAGTTCTGGGGTGATTTTATCATATCCAGCAGCCATTTCCAGTTTAACCCTCTTCAAAGCGTCTTCCAGTTTAGACAGTGTAAAGGGAGAGAATTTTGGAGATGGACAAGATAAACGGAAGTGGGATGACCACTCATGGGAAATTTCTCTTTTCCTAAGAGAAATTTTTTCCTATTTCTTTTTTCTAAGATTGACTGGGTCAATTTTAGCATGTCCAACTTGAGTTAGATGACTGGCCACTGAGTTTGGAGATACGGGAGGATGGTAGATGGGAGAGGGTTGGCTACCGGCACCCAGACTATGGAGAAGCTTCCAGGCCTTCCTACTTGAGTGGGTGAAGTTCAGACTTTCCGTGAGTTGTTGCCAGCGGGCTTGGCGTGCTGCATCCAGGGAGGCAATGAGATGGTCAGCCACATCTGGGTCGCCCGACTCATCATACTGCTTTAGTAGTTGCTCGCATTCAGCATCAAGACAAGGTGTGTAGTTAGCACGTCTCCCACGAGGAATAGCTTGGGAAGCTGCTTTGAAGATGGCTTGGCAAAAGTGCCTGTAGGAATCTTCAGAGGGGATAGAGTTAATTGGAATTGCAGGAATAGATTTGTTGGTAAGATAACTGAACAGATGCCAGTTTGCTTTCCGAAAGTTCCATCTTAGTTTCTCTGAGCACAGGATCAGTGGGAGCTAGAGACCAATGTGGATGATAGCTGGGCAGTGATGACTGTGCGGGAAGATCTTGAGAACTTGTCTCGTAGCGGGAAAGGCTTGGCTGTTGACTGTGCTAATCCAGTACAGGTCGCGTGATGAGTCTTTATTCCATCTAGCACTGTGAAAAGAGCCTGGCTGTTTGGGATTGTATAATAGGGAGAGGTCATTCGCTGAAGCCCAGTTGGCTAAGATAGAGCCGTCAGCATGAGTGGAGGAATATCCCCAGTCTTGGTGATGACTGTTAAAGTCTCCAACATAAACGGCTGGGTGATTTGGGCTAGGCAGGACCTCATTATCCCACGAGGCACTGGGAGGCTTATATACGTTGACAAGCTTAATAGTTCCAATAGTAATGGAGTCATAGAAGGTTGAAGAGGCCGTGTGGTAAACGTCCGCAAGATACGATTTGGCATAGATGGCTCGGCCGTGTTTAGGATGGAGATTATAGCATATTAAATCGAATCCACTGATGGTGATTCGAGCAGCTTCGTCGACTGCTATGTGTGTTTCTTGTAGGCAAATGACATCTGCCTGTTGCTGTATCGCCAATTGACCAATAAGAACGCGTTTGGCAAAGGACAGCCCCTCAACATTAAGTTGGAGGACCAACAGCTTGAAAGCTGTCAGGAGCTGCTTGTTGCTGGCTTTGAAAGTGACTAGGATCCATGTGGATTCAGTCGGCTAGGAAGGATCGTCAGTTTCCCCAATGAATGGGTACTCATGGGATGCACCATGGGAAGGTCGATCCAATGCATCCCATTGGGTGGCCTGATAATGACTAAAGAGTCATCATTAAAGTATGCCATTTTCTTGCCCTTATTCAGATTTTGCAGTCCTTTCTTTGCTAAGGTTAACTTTGGAGTGAGTGAGAGAACTGTAATAGGAAGTAGGTGAGGAGGGTATCTAAGGCTAATTAGATACTATATACTGACTCACTGCAGACTACTGTGTACTTTTGCTTTCAGGTATACATTTTGTCCAAGTGTTGGGTATTATACAGCAAATCCTAACAAAGGGATCTTTAAAAGTTGAGCCAATTGCCAAATAATGTGATTATAAATATATCTATTATCTTCTTAAACCCTAAGATGGCAGGAACCTCACATTTCCACTATAGAGCCTATATTTCCCCCAGTCCTGGAACTTTAAGGTCAGGAACATTTTCCTGCATGCTTCTCTCAGTTCATACCAAATAATATCGCATCTGATGATCTCAAACTAACCAATGCAATGAGTACCACCTCAGCATGCTTCACTTATGACTGTGTCTAGAGACTTCAGATGTGGAATGACAATACTTCAGATTCATTACTCAGATGAGACATTTCCTTTCATAGTATTCTCTAATTCCTTTCCAGGAGGTTCACTTCCTAACAAAGTCCCAAAACCTAGATATAGACCAGGTCCCATGAAACAGAATTATAATCTTGATCTACTCTGCCATTGACAATGCCACTTTCCAAGCAGGCCAGACCCAGATAAGTACAGCTCTTGAATTCAAAGGATCCCTTCCTCACCCATTTTCCATGCACTGGCAACACCCACGGCTTAGTGAGCTTCTGAAGAACTTGTGGTTGTATTTTATTGAGTTTCCAGGTGACATTTTGTTGGGTTTAGTTTTTTCTGGTTTCACAGGAAAGTATTCTGACATGTCTCCTACTCCATAGCCATGCCACTGGATGTCTGGCATTTCAGTTTTGATAATGACAAAAGATATTTTCTAGAAAGAACTCTGTCCACAGTCTGATCTGTTTGTTTAACCATAAGAATCATCGATCAAAGTTCAAAGGTACATTAGAACACCGAGGATAAAATTTTTCACAAAGTATATCATTGACAGATTCAGTTTCAAATTTTGGAAGACCACAGTGAACTACTACTCTTGGCTGTAAAGAACTCAAGTGTCTACCTTACTTGAAATTAATTCTGAGAAACAGCTTTCATGTTGACACTGTTGAGTTGAGGAATACTGTTTTAATTTTCTAGACATTAAGCTTATTTCTAGAAATTCTGACTCAGGTTGAGAATCGACTGCTCAGTTTTGATGGCTTTTCTTAAACTCTTGGATAAAGCTGGAGGCCTGGGGAAATTCCAAATTCTTCAGATGATTTTGCTCTGCATCTCCATCTTCATCTCGAGCCCATATATTATGTTGGAGAACTTCACTGCAGCAGTGCCTGATCACCGCTGCTGGGTCCACTTCCTTGATAATGACACCATCTCTGCTAATGACATTGGGACCCTCAGCCAAGAGGACCTCCTGAGAGTCTCCATCCCCCTGGACTCAAGCCTGAGGCCAGAGAATTGCAGGCGCTTTGTCAACTCCCAGTGGCAGCTCCTTCACCAGAATGGCACCTTCCCCAATGTGACAGAGCTGGACAAGGAGCCCTGCATGGATGGCTGGGTGTATGACCGCAGCACCTTCTCTTCCACCATCGTGACTCAGGTGAGAGGGCCCGTTTATCTCTTATACTCACAGAATCTGGGAATGAGAAGAAAATGCAATACATGTGCTTCTGTTTGTTAGTCTCTCTGTAGGTGTTCATTCTTCCTTCAGCTAATTTTAATTAGTTCATTAAACAACATTTCTCTGCAGAGGTAGTTTGACTTATAATGTCTTGTACTTTTTAAGATGGCATCAAACAGGCATTCATTAAGTACCAGTGAAGGGAGTCAGATTTGTGTTCAATAGTACATTATTGACAGAAGCTTTCATGCTGTGGTGTCTTCGACTTCTTTGCCTCTCTGTATGTAACACACACACACACACACACACACACACACACACACACACACACACACACACACAACCTTTTAATACTGGCAAGCTCTTACTGATATGTTTCACTTAAGGATATTCTCAGTGATTAGAAGCTTACTAGCATAACTTATAATTAAGTTGAGAACTATTAAAAATGTTGTACTTTGTAGCCACATTCAGCTTTTGGTTACTAGTCAGAAACATCTGGGAACTTGCTAAAAGTCCTCTATGTAGACCAGAGATTATATAATAATGAAGACTTCTGAAAGTTTGGTCTGGGGAGATTGCTCATTAGTGAGTAAGGGTTTTGACTGCCTCAGCAACACAGTATTGAGCAGTGCTATGGTTTCCCTCTTACTGTCTATTCTGTCATAAATATCATAAATATAATAATAAATTATACAAATTAATCTTAAAAATAAATACAAGTTATGTGATTAAATTCAGTATTATTTATGATTGCTTTATTATTATTTTGCTGTGAATAGATCTCTTATAGTGTGATTCTGCTGCTCCCAGGCTAACTTTTTATTTCATGTATGCATGTATGTGTGTGGAGAGGGAGAGAGAGCTAGAGAAAGATAGATAGACCAAGATTGACCATATAATCAGAGTTCCCCCTGGTTCCTTGTGACTCTCCTGTGGTGCCAAGTCTCAATCATGGTCAAATGCATGACAAGGTGAATACCATAACTAGACAGAGATATACTGGCGTCCTTATCTGTATTTTTTAAAATTGTTAGGTATTATACTCTGCTCAAGATTGACAACCTTATACTTTGAGGTCAAATGAGGTTTTAATAAAAATAATGTGTTTAGGTAAATGTTCCTTGAAGGAGTCATCTTTAGGCTGAAAGTTGAATGATAAAATGTCTTCTATATAGATAAGAGTGATGAAAAACAGCAAATGGGAAAAGATATTTGCACACTACATTTCAGACAAGTGGTTGATATTGAACGCCTATAAAGAACTCACACAGCTCAACAAAAGAAAAAGAACAACCAAATAAGAAAGTGGGTAGAAGATATGAATAGATGGTTCTCAGAAGAAGAGATACACATGGCCCACAGATATATGTGGAAATGCTCCAATTCACTTATTACTATAGAAATGTAAATTAAAATTACATTCAGATTCCACCTCTTCTCTGTGAGAATGGGCTCCTTTAATAAAAGAAGAGAAGATAAATATTGGATAGCATGTGGAGAGAGAGGGACTCTGTTACACTGCTGGTGGGAATGCAAATTGGTGCAACCATTATGGAGAAGAGTATGGAGAACCCTTAAACAAATGCAAATACCTTATGATCCAACAAATCCACTCCTAGGCATTTTTCCAAAAGAGATAACACTGATTCAAAGGGACATATGCACCCCCATGTTTTCAGCGGCTTTATTCACAAAAGCAAAAAGATGTAAATAAACAAAATGCTTTTTGACAGATGACTAGGTAAAATCATTATGGGTCATATACTCAACAGAGTGTATTATTCAACAATAAAAAAGATGATATGGTGTTTTTTGCATATAATTGGTAAATTTGGAGATGTTTATTATGCTTAGTGAAGTAAGTAAGGAGGTAAAAGAACTACAGAATGTTTTCACTCATATGGGTAATATAAGAACTGAGCATATGAATGTTAAAAAAAAGTTAGCATATAGCTAAGACTTTGGTAGTAGTATAGTAGTTTTCTTACTTTCTTTTTCTTTTCTTTTCTTTTCTTTTTTCTTTTCTTTTCTTTTCTTTTCTTTTCTTTTCTTTTCTTTTCTTTTCTTTTCTTTTCTTTTTCTGTCTCCAGGATTATCGCTGGGGCTCAGTGCCTGCACCATGACCTGGAGGTCATTTTCCCCATTTTTGTTGCCCTTGTTGTTACACTTGTTACAGTTGTTATTGCTGTCATTGTTGTTGGATAGGGCACAGAGGAGGAGAAGCGCAGGGGGAGAGAAAGATAGGACACCTGAATACCTGCTTCACTGCCTGTGAGGCGACCCCCCTACAGGTGGGGATCTGATGGCTTGAAC
This sequence comes from Erinaceus europaeus, assembly GCF_950295315.1. Classification (NCBI taxonomy): domain Eukaryota; kingdom Metazoa; phylum Chordata; class Mammalia; order Eulipotyphla; family Erinaceidae; genus Erinaceus; species Erinaceus europaeus. The sequence continues at coordinate 12,230,785 of NC_080178.1, forward strand.
GAGGATCATTACCCCAGCCCTTGCACTTTGCGCCACCTGTGCTTAACCTATTGCACTACCGCCCAGCTTCCTATGGTGGTTTTCTGTGCAGGACACATCCTTTGCTGACAGAAGTGGTGAAGAAGAGTATACTGTAAGCTATTATTCAATAAATCTCTAAAATTAAATAATAGTCAAATAGTATGTAAAAGGGAAACTTGGATGTGCTAGGGGCATGGCACATAGTGTTTTAATTTTTGTTTTTTTTGCCTCCAGCCTTATTGCTTGGTCTTGGTGCACTATAAATCCGCTAATGCTGGTGGCCATTTTTCCCATTTTTGTTGCCCTTGTTGTTGTTGTTGTTGTTGGATAGACAGAGAGAAATGAAGAGAGGAGGGGAAGACAGAGAGGGGGAGAGAAAGACAGACACCTGCAGACCTGCTTCACCCCTTGTCAAGCAAACCCTTCTGCGGTTGGGGAGCTGGGGTGGCTTGAACCAGGATTCTTATGCTGGTCCTTGCGCTTTGTGCTATGTGCTCTTAACCTGCTGCGCTACCAACCAGCCCGGGCATATAGTGTTTTGCAAGGTACATTATGTAGTGTGGAGTCCATGTCTACCATTTGTGAACTTGTGTGGAGCTCTCAGATTTGGTTCTTTGTCTTCTAGTGGGATCTGGTATGCGAATCACAGACACTGGTCCAAGTGACTAAATTCTCATTCATGGCTGGAATGGTGGTGGGAAGCATCATATGTGGGCATTTGTCAGACAGGTAAGTGTTCTGGACCACAAATACTTTTTCTATTCTTATATAATAAAACTTCATTGTGGTATGTCAATTTACAAGACTGTTGTCAAAAATTAGTTTCCTATCTCCCCATGATAAATGTTAGCACACCACACTCTAGATAAACTTACCGTTTCTGTCTTCCTTAAGACACTGATTACCTTAACACCATCCTTCTCCCAGCCTCAGCACCCCCTCAACCCCCATTTTTCTGAGTAGTAAGCCAGGCCTTACTGGCCAAACAGGCTTGGCGGTATGCCCTGAATTCTGGCATCCTGCCCTAGTGTTCCCCTTGGCCACCTTTCAGTTTGTCCACTTTAAACTGTCAGAATCCTGTTCTGTGTGATGGTATACCCTGAACTTCCTTCTCTGCTTCCACCAACTCAATGACTAACTATATCCAAGCCTAAGCTACTCTAATGGTTTGACTTTTTTTCGTAAGTACTTGTTCTATAAGTTTATTTCATTCATGAGGGAAATCATCTAATGGTTGTATTTCACCTCTTCAGTTATTCCACTAAGCAAATTCCCCTCCAGTTTCATTCATTTTATCCTATAGAAAACAACATCATATTTTCCTAAGGTTCCAGATATGGATAAACTGTTCATTCTCCAACTATCTGCCTATAGTTATATGTATCTCCCCCCCCCTTTGAGGTCCCATTTTCTCTTCCTTTAAGTCACACATGTGCCTATTACTATATCCAAGTGTCTCTCTGTTTTTTTCTTCTCTCTCTCTAGTTCCTTATGGAAGTGGAGTTCAGAGACATCTAGTCATCTTCCCCCTATCATTTTTCACCTTTATCACCCTGACGGTCTGTCAACTGTTCCATCTTCTGTTGATAACCATTTTAGTTTTCCACAATCTAAACATGAGTGGCTTTCTATTTGTTTAAGTTCATTTGTACAGTTGTCTAAAATTCACATGAGTAGAACCATGTAGTCTAGTTTGACTTTTTATTTAATTGTTTTAGTTATTTAATATTGATTCTTATCCTTTTCATGTGGGTCTCCTCTCAGAAATTCTTTTTGTTAAATTTACTTATAAAATAAAAAATATTGACAAGAATATAGTATAAGAGGGGTACAAGTCCACATAATTTCCACCACCAGAACTCAGTATCCCATCCCCTCTCCTGATAGCTTTCCTATACTTTATCCTTCTGGGAGTATGGACCCAGGGTCATTATGGGGTACAGAAGGTGGAAGGTCTGGGTTCTATATTTGCTTCCTGGCTGAACATGGGCAATTGCAGCACAATCCATACTGCCAGCCTGTCTCTCTCTTTCCTTAATGGAGCAGGGATCTGGAGAGGTGGTGCTCTAAGACATATTGGTCAGGTAGTCTTTCATGGGAAGTCAGGTTTGCATCACGGTACCCTCTGCAAAAATCACTAATATATAAAGAAGAACAATTTGTTTAAAAGTCAGGAAACTAAAGGCAAGAATATAGCAGATGACATTTGGGGTCTCCCTTTTGGAAACAGTTCTTAGGTATACTCCAAGGGGCTGTAACTTTACTAATTTTTGCCTGAGCCCCACAACAAACATGCAATGCAGGTAGGGTAAAAGTATTGTCTGGGGATATGGTGTCAGAGTTGGAAATCAGACTAGAAAGCTGGATCAGTGAAGAGAGAACTTGTCAAATATGAGAAAAGCATATAAACATTGTTAACTGTAAAGCTTATCAATCTGATTTGGTGTCAATTTTCTGTGCAGGAGCCTGTGTGACCTCTGCATCCCTGTAGGTCTGAGCTCACATTCTGTAGTCATAGCTAGTAATATTCTGAGCTGCTTCCAGTGCTGAACCCATCTTCGAGTGGCACAGTATGTTGACCCAACCTCCCTTTTGAGAATGGAGCAGTCCCTACCATTGTTGAACCACATTGAGGGCAAGGTCTTGTAGGGAACCCACAAAGGGACTGATTATGCTATTCCTGAAGGAAATGAGCAGTGACAGTGGAGAGAGTGATCTGTTAGAGGTCTGGGCCCTCACTAGGGGCCCCAGAGATGACGTGACCTTGTAGTAATCAGAAGAGCCATCATTAAAGTGTGCTGGTCTCTTGCCGTTATTTGTTTTTGTAGTTCTTACCTTGTCTGAGAAAGTTAAACTTGGAGGGACTGAGGGATGTGAAATAGGAAGTAGGTGAGGAGGGTATCTAGGTCTAATTAGAAACTATTTGATTAGGTACTTTATGTTGTCTTTTTTAGTTCTTTCTATTTGCTTGCTGCACTGATTGAGTCACTGCAGACTATTGTGCACTTTTGCTCTAAGGTATACATTTTCCTATAATTTATGGAGACATGTGCACATGTGCTCTGTCTCTTGGGCCCTAGTCCATCTCTAGCTGCTGTGGCTTTGTTAGAAAATGTACCAGCTGAAATGGAGTGAAGGAGTCCTTTAAGCTAAGAAAAGTCTCACCAGAGTACTGGTGTTGAAGGGTTGACTTTGCAGGCCTGTCTGTGGATACAGTCCAAAGTGAAACATGTGGTTGTACTGGCTGCATTGATTTGGCTGAAATCAACAGATGCAGCATCAATTAGTCTGGGTCAAGAGATTCCTTCTGAGAAATGAGCTCTGCTGTGGATATGGGTTTTATAGAGAATTGGCAGGGTTCTTTCAGTATTAGGGTTTAGGAAAGCAATAGATTGTTTTTGTTATAACCATGTTATTTGGAAATTTGGTTGACTTTTCCAATCCCATTGTTAGTATTTCTCTGTCACACAGGAGCTCACCCTGATTTATGTCCTTTAATGCTATTTATATAGAGTTGTAGCTAAAATAGTGCCACAGCCAGTTGTTTCTTGTCTTCCCAGTATAAGATTATAGTTGATTTAATATTTCAAAGAAAAAGTCATTATTTGAATTGTATTAACAATTTAAACCCACTGTTAAAATTCAATCAAGTTACTGTTAAAACTAAAACTTTAAAGGGGCTTGGCTGCATCGAGTAAAAGTTTGACTGTGGGGTTAATAGCTTCTTGTCTCATGCATGACATGTGAAGATTTTCTCCCATTCTGTCCAAGGGTCTTTGTATTTGAGTAATGGTTTCTTCTACAGTACAGAAGCTTTTCAAATTGATGTAGTCTCATTGATTTGTTTTTGATTTAGTCTTCCTTGCAACTGGGTTTTTTGTCTTCAAATATAACCTTGAGGTTTAGGAGGGAAAGTGTTCCACCAATATCTTCCTCTAAATAGCAGGTCTAAGGGTCCAAGGGTCTAAGTAGAAACAATTTGATTTGGAACTTTACGTTTTCCTTTTTAGGTCCTTCTGTTAGCTTGCTGCGCTTATTGTCTCACTGAAGACTGTTGTGCATTTTGCTCTAAGGTATATATTTTGCCCTAATTTATGGATACATGTGTACATATACCCTATCTCATGGGACGTGGTCTATATCTAGGTTTGAGGGTTTTGTTAGCAAGTGAAAGGCTGAGTCTTTCTGTCTTTCTTGAGGAAGTATGGTCCATAAATGAGTGCAGCCTAGAATGTTCACAGCTGTGACAATTACCTATGAGCTCAGAGCAATAAGAAGTCAGAGGTTACACAGGCTCTGAGCCTGTGTAGTGGTATTTATATATATGGTATGTATATCATATATATTCAAATATGAATATATATGTTCCCTTGTTCATGTTGATGGGGTAAACATTAACTTTATGTACATATATTTTTCAAGTTTGAGAACTACTCTCTGCCCTAATCCAGCCTTCTATCCCTATTCTCAACTCTGATACCATCATCCCAGACAATATTTTTGCACACCTCTATATTAGTTATCAAACTCACGCAATTAATACTAAGTCATGGCCCCCTAGGGGCATACCTAAAATAGTCTTCCTCAATTCTTTCATACTGAGATCACTATTCTTGTCTGCTCTATTCCTACTTTTTTGTTCCTGTTCATTAAGTATTGCTGCTTTATACCTTACTGACTTTCAGCCACCCAGTTGCAGATGCTATCATAATTTAATCCTGACTTCCCTAGGCAGATGACCTCACAAATGTGTCCAGACCCAAATAGAGAAAGATAGAAATAGGCTGGAGGTATGGCTAGACCTGCCTTTGCCCATATCCAACAGGGATGCAATTACAGAAGCCAGAACTCCCACCTGCACCCTATAAGGAATAATGGTTCATACTCAGTGAGAAAGAAATGAGGGGAAGACGACCAGAGGGCTCTGAACTCCATGAGGACCTGGAGTGAGAATAGGACAAAAGGAAGGACTTTCAGAAGTAGAAATAAGTGTAGCTGTGACTTAGGAAGAGAAGACAAGACCATATAAAAAGGGAAAATACATACAAATATAGACAGAGAATTAAAGAAATAATAGTTACTCCATATCTCTGGTGTTGGGAGGACTACTCTAGCTTCCAATGGAGGGAAGCAGACACACAAGTCTGGTAGTGGGAACACTGTGGAATTATCTACCTGTTACCTTATAACCAACACAGTCACTAATAAAATTTATAAAAGTAAGAAAAAAAGAAATTGAGAGTGCAAAGGGAGATACAATACAAAAGAATCCCCTGCTTCACTACTTCATCAGTCATGAAGCCTCCACCCTGCAGGTGGGGATAGTGGGTTTGACCTTGGGCCCAAGCATATGGAGATGTATGGGCTGAACCAATATGTCACAACCTTGTCTTTGTATAATTCATGAATATGATGTACTTTTGTCATCATTGTCTTGCAAATTTCTCTAGAATCATCTTGCGTGCAGCAGAAATTCCAAGTCCAAAGAGAAGGTCTATTTTACAACCCATCAACAACTGAGATTTAATTTTCCACAAGTATTTCTTTTACATCAGTTTTGTCATAACTTGTGTAGTCTCAGATTGAACAATACATTTAGATTCCTTGTGTTCTAATCATAATATAGACTCAACTATGCTAAGTGCATGTGTTACCATAATTGAGATTTATTTTAGAGTTTACAATAGAGCTGCTATCTCTGTTTGATTTGGAGTGATGACAATTCTGATAGTTACAAATTAGAGAAAGAGCCTTCCTATACTCAGGATTAATTCATAGACAGGCATGTTTTTTTCCTGCAAATTGCTGTATTATACATTGATTTTGTGGGTTAAGAATGTTTTAATGCTATTAAATTTTGCAGCTGTTGATATTGCCCCCATAATCTAGCTTTATTCTCTTTCCCCTAATCTATCTTTATGTATCTCTCTCTCTTTCAGGTTTGGGAGGAGGATGGTCTTCAGATGGTGTACCTTCTTGCTGGCCATTACTAGCAGTTGTGTGACGTTTGTTCCCAGCTTCCCCATGTACTGCTCACTCAGTTTCTTATCTGGGATTTCATACATACCTATTGTGGCAAATAGTATTTTGCTCAGTAAGTCTTATTCTGTATCTTCAGTATTTTTCTAGTATTAACATTGACTTGAAATTCTACCTTTGTTTGAAATAAATATTCTGTGTTTTTTTTTCCAGTTGTAGAGTGGACAGTGCCCCAGTTCCAGGCATTGGGAGTAACAATGACATCCTTTGCCATGTGTATTGGACAGGCAGCCTTGGGAGGTCTGGCGTTTGGCTTTAGAGATTGGCATATACTCCAGCTAGTGGTGTCTGTTCCATTCTTTGTCTTATTTCTGTGCACTAGGTATGAGCTTTCTTTTTGTTTTGTTCTGTGGGATACTGGTATGCAAATGTTGACAGATTCAGCATGTAAGTGTCTCTTCTACACAACCTTGTTCAGGTGGGTGGCAGAGTCTGCTCAGTGGCTGATTATCTCCAACAGACCCGAGGAGGCCTTAAAGGAACTGAGAAAAGCTGCACATCATAATGGCAAAAGGATGTTCAAAACACTCTAACTATGGAGGTAAGGAGAATGGGATGGTTGTTATGGGATGAAAGGCTGTAAATAAACATTTTGGCAATGGAAATATAAGATCCAACTATGAAAAGAGTCACTACATTACTGATTGTCAGAGGAATGCAAATCAAACCCTCAGTAAGAGATTACTATATGCTTATTTGGATGGCTATTACACAATGATAGGTAACAAATGTTCAGAGACTATGGAGAAAAGGAAAACTTCACCAACTAGTGAGGAGATTGTAAAGTGATCGAACCACTGTGGAGCACAGTTGGAAATTTCTGAAGAACTTCAAAATATAACTACTTTTCTGGCAGTTTACACTCAGTGTATATGGAAAAGAAGTGATCATAATCTCAAATAATCTGTCCTCCCATAGAAATTGAGCATTTCATAACAGTAGTGGCACAGAATCTAATTCCTTCAATGAGGCTGTCCAAAGGAAGGAGAATATGCAGAGTTATGTTAGATTACGCTTTCTTATTCAGATTGGAAGAGAAATATATCCTGACATTTGAAACAAGGTAGAGTAACTTGGAGACCATTCTCTCAATTGAAGTATGTTAAAGAAGGAATGACAGGGGACCAGGCTGTAGCACAGCTGGTTAAGCACTAATGGCGCCAAGCGCAAGGACCGGTTTTAGGATCCTTGTTTGAGCACAGGGCTCCCCACCTGCAGGGGTTACTTCACAAGTGGTGAAGCAGGTCTGCAGGTGTCTATCTTCCTCTACTCCTCTCTGCCTTCCCCTCCGCTCTTGATTTCTCTCTGTCATTCCAAGAACAACAGCAATCACAACAATAAAACAACAAGGGCAACAGAAGGAAAAAATTGCCTCCAAGAGCCGTGGATTCATAGTGCAGGCACTGAACCCCAGCTATAAAACTGGAGTAAAAAAAATAAAGAAAGAAAAGAAAAAGAAGTAAGGAAAGACAAATGGCTGAGCTCTAATATATGTCTAGAACTTAAAAATCACTGACTTCAAACTTAAATAGATAATGGTGATTTTTCACATGGACAGATAGAGGGAAAATGGGAAGTGTGGGTCAAAAGATGTGCTCTTTTTGGTTTAAGCAGGGAAAGATCAGGATATCTTATAGGCAACTTGATGATTAGTTAACTGTACAATATTGTAAACTTTAGATCTGCTGAAAGTAGATTTTTGAACCCTTTGACAACACCCATACAACACCTTCACACTGTCAGGTGAGGAGTATGGTAACTCTCTATTTGTTAAAATATTTTACTTATTCACTTATTTAGTCATATGAGATAGATTTGGATTTTAGTCTCAAAGATACTTTTATCTCTCATTACCTGCAAAAATTTTATCAACTTTGTTTCTGTTAAGACAATAGCATAAATTGACAGAAATCAGAAGGAAGCCCATTTGTTCTCAAGGAAAGTAGTAATATAATTCATGGATCAATTTGACTTCAATGGACAATGATCCGGGTTTGATAATGCATCTATTATATGTTCTTCTTTTTCTTATTATTTTATTTAATAAAGATAGACATGACTATTGGATAAGAGGGGTACAATTCCACCAGGCTGATCCTTTTCCCTTGAGGGGTACAACTCCATACAATTTCCACCAGCAGAATTCTGTATCCAATCACCTCCATTGAAAGCTTTCCTATTCTTTATCCCTCAGAGACCATGGACTCAGGGTCATTATGGGATGCAGAAGGTGGAAGGTCTGACTTCTGGAATTGCTTCTCCTCTGAGCGTGCTTGTTGGCAGGTCATTCCATATCCCCAGATTTTTTCAATCTTTCCCTAGTGGGGCAGAGTTCCGGAGAGGGTGATTTCCAGGACACATTGGTGAAGTCATCTGCCCAGTGAAGTCAAGTTGGCTTCATGGTAGCATCTGCAACTTCGTGCCTGAAAAAGCATTAAGTTGTAAAGCAGAACAAATTGCTTAATAATCAGGAAACTAAAGGCAAGACTGTAGTAGTTGTGATTTAATTAGGTACTTTATGTTGTCTTTTCTTTAGATCTTTCTGTTTCCTTGCTGAGTTTATTGAGTCACTGAAGACTATTGTGCACTTTTGCTCTAAGGGATCTATTTTCTCTAATTTATGGAGACATATGCACATGTGCTTGTCTCTTGGGCCCTGGTCCATCTCTAGGTGCTGTGGCTTTGTTAGGAAGTGCACCACCTGAAATGGAGTGAAGGAATCAATGAGCTAGAAAAGGTCTCACCAGAGTACTGGAGCTGAAGGGTTGATTTTGCAGGCCTGTCTGTGGACATAGTCCAAAGTGAAACATGTTGTGGCTGTACTGGTTGCATTGATTTGGCTGAAATCAACAGATGCAGCATCAATTGGTCTGGATCAAGAGATGCCTTCTGAGAAATGAGCCCTGCTGCTGAGGCTCCAGGAGTTGGAGAAATATGGGTTTTATAGAGAATGGGCAGAGTTCTTTCAGAATTAGGGTTTAGGAAAGCAGTAGATTGTTTTTGTTATAATCAAGATATTTAGGAATTTGGTTGACTTACTTTGACAATCCCATTGTTACTATTTCTCTATCACACAGGAGTGCACACTGATTTATATCCTGGAGTTTCTTCTGGGCTCTTGTCCTGATTAATTGTGGTAGCAGTTTTATTTGCTCTTGAATCAACCATTTATTTATTGATGTATTTGTATTTTTCTGTTGTTCTTCAGTTGTTGTGATTACAAGCTATGTTAAACTAGTCTTTTCACAAATGAAGTCACAAACCTCAGAAAGTACAACAACAGTAAATGAAGAAAAGATTGACACAGTTCCACCAAAACCAGTTAGGCAAGCAACATCTCCACTCCAAGAATAAAAACAAACAAAACCAAATGAAATCCTAAAGGAAAAGAAAAGGAAGAAGACATAGCAAGAATAGACAATTATGCAAATCAACTGTCCAGTATAAATTCTAGAGATGGCAAGAAAAGAAAGAAAAAGAGAAAACACTCGCACACACACACTGAGGAAGTAAGAAAAAGAGATTGAGAGTGAGAGTCCACTCTGAGTCAGACTTATTTCACAAGACAATTCACAAACAAGTGCGAGTGAATACAGACATAAAAAGAAGGAAAAAAATAAAGCAATGAAAAGAAGATTATTTTTTGGGTCAGCTAGAAGGAGATAAAAACGGAGGTGGAGAAAAGAGAGAGAGAAAAGCAATTTTCTCCCACAATGGATAGCACACTCAGTCGTCTATCAATGGAAAAAGCAACAACAGCTAATTTTGGTCAAACTGGAGAGGAGGGAAAAGAGACACGTGCATATAATAGTAATAATACTAATAGCAGTAATAATATAAAAAAGAATAAAAAACTCAGTCAGTCTGCAGCTTAGACTGCTCTAGATTGGCTGCACACAACTTGGTCCCCTTCCTAAACCAACCTTATCACTAAAATTCCTTCTCCTGAGGATGTTTAACTCTCCCATTCACCATTATACCATTTTTTAAAGATTTTTTTGTATTCGTTTATTTATTCTCTCTTGTTGCCCTTGTTTTTTTTAATTGTTGTAGTTATTATTGTTGTTGTTATTAATATCGTCTTTGTTGGATAAGACAGAGAGAAATAGAGAGAGTAGGGGAAGACAGAGAGGAGGAGAAAAGACTGCTGTAGACCTGCTTCACCACCTATGAAGCTACTCCCCTGCAGGTGGGGAGCTGGGGGTTGGAACCTGGATCCTTATGCAGGTCCTTGAGCTTTGCACCATGTGCACTTAACCCACTGCACTACCACCTGACTCCCTATTGTACCATTTTAGTAACTGAAATTTCAAGTAACTGAAGAAAAATCTGCTCTTTGTCCACTCTGGAGGCTTTACAATGCCTACAGTTATTTGCAACTGAACACTTTCTTGTTGAAGGGTTTGAGGTTCACCATGCACAATGAACTGAAGGCAGCTCAGAGGAGGACTGTTGTGTTAGACTTGTTTCGCACACCCAACCTTCGCAAAAAGGATCTGTCTCCTGGCCTTTCTCAGGTAGGTGCCATTGATGCAAGAGGGATATTAAGAGAGTGTAGATGAAATCCATCATTTTGTCCAAGATGTACATGTGGTAAGGGCAGACTTGAGATCAACAAAACACAAGGGAACTTAAAGACAATTACTGTATTTAGCGATATTAAGTAGTTATGGTCTTTTGTAATTTCTAAAAAATTCTTACATCAAAAATAAAAAGAAAGAAAGTTATAGGAAATCGAGAAGATAATAAAGTTATGAAAAACTGAAAGAACTTTAATTGTCCTATGAAGACCTCTGACACTAAAAGTCTGTATGCAGGGATAATTTTGATAACTTTTATCATTTGACTGACATTGAACTATAAATCTCTTCTTCATTTCTTTGATTATTTGTATTGCCATAAGATTGCAGAGTCCACATCCTCAAATACAGCAGTACTGATTTCCAGGGTCTTCTGCTTTTTATTAGTGAGTTACAGGATACATCAAAGGAATTTCAAAACAGCTGCTTATACTGGCTCAAGGCATAATAGCTCATTAACAAGGGAAACAGAATGGAGAAGGGATGTCTGCAGAAGAGCTGTGGCAAAGATAACAAATAGCAAGGCCATCAAATCTCTTCCAGCACACTTACAATCAGTCTAGGTTTCTTGTAACTAGAACCCCTAGTGGGATCTTAGCTGATATATGGCTGCAGTGTCCAGCAAGTCACCTTCCTCCTCACTCACCTCAGATACATATCATGCAATTGAAGTCACGCTAGAGTGGAGCTTTAGCCTCATGGGCACTTGTCAGTGTTTGAGAAGTTAAAGAGGTTGCTAACCCTCCAGAAATAATTAGCTAGGTCATAGGTTGTCCAGACCTGAGGCCAGAAAAAACTGGCATGCTAAGATATGGTTTCCAACAACCCATTGAATTCACAGCAAAACAAACCCAATTATTCTTTTTTTTTTTTAAATTATCTTTATTGATTGGATAGAAACAGCCAGAAATTGAGAGTGAAGGAGGAGATAGAGAGACACCTGCAGCCCTGCTTCACCACTCGCAAAGCTTTCCCCCTGCAGGTGGGGGCCAGGTGCTCGAACTCGGGTCCTTTCACACTGTAACATGTCGCTCAACCAGGTGCGCCACCACCCAGCCCCTAACCCAATTATTCTGATATACCCAAGAGATTCAAATCTTAACACCTATATCATATCCTCATACATTCATTTTGTGATAATTTTAAAACCTTAACATTGCAAAGCAAAATTCCATTAAATAGTTCATATACTTTTACTTTATAAATACCATGTCTCCCAAGACCAATAGTATTACAATATTCAGGGTTTAAAAATAACACATATGAGAAGTGTCTTTTTTTTATCTTTCTTCATCCTAGATTTTCAATTGCTGCTTCCAATTTTGGTCTGAATTTCAACCTGCAATACCTCGGAAGCAATGTCTTCCTGATCCAGGCTCTCTTTGGTATAATTGCTTTCCCAGGCAATTTTGTTGCATTATTGATACTCAATCACCTGGGCCGTAGAATAAGTCATATGCTTTTCTCATTTCTTTTTTGGATCTCCATACTGGCCACCATATTTGTGCCTCAAGGTAAGAAACAAACATCAGTTCGAGAAAGAATGTGTATCCATTTTGGAATGGGCTTGTTGATAATAATTAAACCAATAAGGAAATTTAAAATATACCTCTCCCTCTTTTAGAGAAAATCCACTATTCAATCTCATACCTATTTTAGGGTCATCAGAAGTGTAACTCTGTTTAGAGGGGTCATGTAGACTGTAGAATCCTGAAGTCTCTTGTCTTCAGGAAGTACAGATATGCACAAGAATAAGGCATAGATGTCTATATATCCTCTCTTAGCATCAATCTTAGTAAATTAAATGATAGTAAAAGTAAGAGAACCAGGAATCTCTATGCTTAACTTAAGATCAACATAGCTATATTATTTACATTCTCTGTGATTTGTGAGATACTATACTTTCATTGAAGGTCAATGGTATTGTTAGAATGCTGCTCTGTATTATAACTCTCACAAGGATTTCCTTCAGTTACACAAAAACTAACTCCATGAAACATACCTCCGGAGACTCCCCAATTGTGACTGTTCTCATCCCAGTTATATCCCTTGTTATTGATAATTCAACATTGTTCAAAATCTAGGTATTATCCACATTATCCAATTCATGGAACACAATTGTATTCTAATTATTGTCTTCTGCATTTTGAGTTTGTAGAAATTTTATGTGGACCTCATATTTCAAACCGTATTGTTTTACTCCTCTCAGAATCTACCAGTGGGACAGTCCTAAACTCTACACAAGGTGTGGTGGAATCACAGGAAATAACTAAGGAAAAAGAATTCTCACTGAGAGTCTTCCTTAGTTCTTTTATGTTATATTTTGAGAGGCAAGAAACGTTGGTAGTATTAGTCATTTTTATATCTTCTCTAAGCCGTAACAATGGAGAAATCACTATTCTCTGAAATTAGATCCCATTCATTTCCTGCTTCTGTGAGCTTTCTCTTTATACTTTAAACATGTGGAGACTCTACAGTAGGGTCATCACGATTTGTAGTTAGGGGCATGCTGACTTCTGCAGTTCATACTTCCTTTCTCTGTGATGTCTTCCTTTCTCCAGAAATACAGACTGTGCAGTCAGCTTTGGCAACCTTGGGAGTAGGATGTGGCTCTGCTTTTGGCACCTCCCTTACTTCCCATTCATCTGAACTCAATCCTATGTCAATCAGGTACAGAATCATGTGTGTTCTATTAACCTCTCAGCTAAGAATGTGCACTACTGGAAGACAATGAAGGTCAGTTAATCATCCAAAAACAATCCATTAAAATGATCATAATAACTTATAGGCAAAAATTTTTGAAAACTGACCTTCTAGCAGTCGTTGTTTAAGTTCTTAAATGATACATCTCACATCATCTTCTGAACCAAGAGAAGAATAGATTTTATAACAATTTTTCTCATATGGCTGAATTATGACTTATGAACTCAAACTCTAAGAAATGTATCCAATAAGAGACCATTTCAGAAGCAACATTTCACATTGCTATGATTTCTTTGATAAAGAAAGTAATATACCAAATCATATATTACATGTGCACATTTTTTTCTGATTTTATTGAATTTCTCCCTAGGGGAACAGTCATGGGAATTGTTGGAGTTTTTTTTTCTAGAATTAGTACATCCCTGGCTCCTGTCTTGATGATCCTGTGGGTGTATTCTCCCCCTCTACCTTGCTTCATCTATAGGCTTCTTCCCATCTTTGTTGGCCTCTCCATCCTGTTTCTACCTGAAACCAGGAATCAGCCTCTCCCTATATCTCACATACCTCTAGAGGGTCAGTGTGACACAATCTATGATGGGGATGATGATAATAATACCGTATAGACAAAAATTATTGAAAAAAGACTTTACAGCAATCATTGGTTAAGTCCTTAAATGATACACCTCACAAATCACCTTGTGAACCACTTGAAGAGTAGATTTCATAATTCATGGTATTTCCTAAATGGAAATACAATGAATGTTATGTTTCCTAAGCACTCAAATGCTAATAATTATAGCAAATTGGAATCCACTCCAGAACAAGTGTGCTTTCAACATTTCACATTGCTTTACTATTTTACATAATGAAAATAAAATAATAAATTATAAATAAAATGTACAGTTTTTCCTGGATTTTGCTGTTTTATCCCTAGGGGAACAGCCACGGGAATCTTTGGAGTTTTTGCTAGTATTGGTGGTGCCCTGGCTCCTCTCTTGATGATCCTGGAGGTGTATTCTCCCACTCTACCTTGGTTTATCTATGGATTTATTCCCATCTTGGTGGCCTTGCTGTCTTATTCCTTCCTGAAACCAGGAATCAGCCTCTCCCTAACACCATTCAGGATGTGGAGAATGCGTGAGTACCCTACCTCTCACATAACTCTAGAGGGGAAGTGGGACATAGATCTGAGATGGGGAGGGTACACATGGCAGAGACTGGTGTCCCCTAAGCATGGCTAGACCCAGGCCATTCCAGTGTAGTCATTGGCTTTGGCTGAACTATAGATCCAGCCCTACCTGTTGTGATTTCAAATACACTGTCATACTCTAGTTCACACAGAGTCATTCTGACCAGTCTGGTCTCTCTTTGAAATGGTGAAGAGGGCAATTTATGTTCCTTAGTGTGTCATGCACATCCTTAAAAATCCTGTACAAAAGGGACAGTTTTCACCCCCCTCATTATCTTCTCTCTGATCCTGGCAGCCTTAGCCAGGGAAGTACAGTAAGCCCTGTGGGACTGCTGATTCCTATAGTAGAGTGATTGCCTGACTCTTATTACCTGAAGAAATGCAACCAGTAATATCTGTCCTTATAGAACAAGGTCAGATTTCTCAGGACTAATGGAAAACTGGGATAGAAACTCTTCTTTATCTGGGGTTGCGTCTTTTCCCCCTTAAGACCTTCAGCTGACTGACATTCAGAGAACATTAAGGAAAGTAATGTCCTTTACTTAGCATTGGCTGACTTATGAATAACATTTGAGGAACTATCTTCACAGAAGCTTCTGTACTAGTATAGCTGCTGACCTGGGTATTGTAGGTTTGACAAGTTGCCACATAAAGGCAAGTACAACAACCGTGTGGGCACCTGGGCCACTAACAAGTCTGAGAGAAGTGAATGAGAAGGATGAGCCCCTACCATAAAAGGAGACTTGAGAAAGGAGACTTTCTCACTTGCCTGAGAAATTCATTTCGTGAACTTGTCCTGGTAATAAAAACATTGAAATAGAAAAATGATTGTCAAAAGAGGTTTTTTTTATAATTAAAATTACTTATAGGCCAGCGAGTGGTGCACCTTGTTGTGCACACACATTGTCAGGCACAAAGACTCAGGTTCAAGCCCTCTCTCCCCTCAGGCAGTGGTGACACTACAGGAGTGTTGACGCAGATCTGCAGATGTCTATTTTCCTCTCTCCCTTTCTAACTTCTCCTCCTCTGTCAACTTTTCTCTGTCTTATCAAATAAAATGAAAATGGGAGTCGGGCGGTAGCATAAGGGGTTAAGCACACGTGGCACAAAGCGCAAGGACAAGGATACCAGTTCCAGGCTCCTGAATAAGGATCCCAGTTCCATGCCCCTGCTCCCCACCTGCAGTGGAATCACTTCATAGGCAGTCAAGCAGGTCTGCAGGAGTCTTTCTCTCCCTCTCTGTGTCTTCCCCTCCTCTCTCCATTTCTTTCTGTCCTATCTAACAGTGAGGACATCAATAACAACAATAAAAAACAACAAGGGTGGGAGTCTTGCAGTAGCACAGCGGGTTAAGTACAGGTGGCACAAAACACAAGGACCGGCATAAGGATCCGGGTTCGAGTCCTGGCTCCCCACCTACAGGGAGTCACTTCACAGAAGTTGAAGCAGGTTTACAGGTACCTAACTTTCTCTCCCTCTCTGTGTCTTCCCTCCTCTCTCCATTTCTGTCTGTCCGACCCAACAACAACAACATCAATAACAACAACAACAAAACAATAAAGGCAAGAAAAGGGAATAAATATTTAAAACTTAAAATAAAACAAAAAACCAACAAGGGCAACAAAAGTGAAAATAAATAAAATGTTAAAAAAATAAAATGAAAAGAAGAAAAAAACAGAAAGAAAACATGGAGAATCATGTTACTGGAACTGAGCCCCAGCAATAACCCTCATAGGAATTGTAACTTTATTTTATAATATGAAAAAGGACACCAAAACATTTCTAAACTCCTTATGTACAAATAAGGCCACCTTAAAAGGACTTGGTTTACAATATTGAGGATAGAAGCTACACAAACAGATTTCCAAGTCTCTTCATATTACTTATCCCATCTTGTCACAAGATTTACTGAAAACCCTGGACATTGGTCACTGTACCTATCCAAGCTGACTAGCAATGGGAGAGCATCCTTTAGATACATACACTCTTTGGAACTAATGTAAACTTGTTTAATTGCTGTTTTTATTTCTTTTTTTGTATATGATGTATGATTCTACCAGGACAAAAACTCAAACAAATCAAAAGACGAGAATACTTGTAGTGAAGTGACACAGTTTTAAGCAGTTCCAGGAACAGTCTGCTGATCAAAGAGTGAAATAAAGAGAGAAATCAAGTTATTTCAAGATACGGGAAAATCGAGAGGATTTGACTTCCGGAGGCGGAGCTACGAGCAGCAGATTGCTTTCTCTCCTCTCCTCTCCTCTCCTGGATCAACTAGGAATACCAAAGGAGACCACCCGGACCAAAACAAGACAGGACTAGAATGACCACAGAAACCCAGTAAATCACCCATGAGTACAAACACGCTGGTGACAGAGAGGAGAGACGGGCCTAAGGAGAGACTAAGTGACTGCTAACAGTTCAACAGTTTGTCAGTGGAGACACCACCTCCAGTCTGCTCCACCAACAAGGGGACAGCTGAAGGGAGAAAGGACTCCCCAGAGACTCACCAAGTGCAACTCTGAGTCTCCATTGCTACTACCCTCAGAATCTGAAGCAGCAACAGGGAGGGACACCAGGGTACAGAGATCTAACCGGGAAACTCAGGAGAAGACCTATACCTCGGTAGCATAGCTGAGGGGCTGTGAAAGTCTCTTTGCATAACCACTGGATTATCTCTGCAACACCCTGCTTTATCTCTTGGTCAGGAGTCAGTGATTAAGCTAAGAAGCCTATTGATAGTTTAAAAGCCCTCAGGCTCCCATAGCTTACAGGGGAAAAAAAAAAAGGCTTTTACACCACTGAACTCCAACTCAGGGGTTGAAAAAACTGTTAACTTATATAAAATGGTTAAAACAACAAGAAAAAATATTGGAGACTCGAACCAGGACAAGAGTCCAGCTAAAAGTCCTCCAGAGGGTGAAGCACAAAACAACGAGTTCAACATCCAAACATTAGCTAAGGAAATAATAACAGGAGTGAGTAAAGAATTTGAAAAAATTGTAATCAGAAATGCAGGAACAACAAATGAGAATATGGAAGAAAATTCTAATTATCTCATGGTTATTAGAGAGCTGAAAGCTGAAATCGCTGAGCTAAGAAGGCAACTAGCTGAACAAGCTAAAACAGTATCAGAGCAAGGCAACAAAATAGATGAACTCCAGAAAGCAGTAGAGGGCAGAGAGAATAGAATCAATGAGGCTGAAGACAGAATTAGCAAGATTGAGGATGAATTAGAGACAACTAAAAAAGAAGTAAGAGATCTCAAAAAGAGATTAAGAGATGCTGAAAACAACAACAGAGTCCTATGGGATGACTTCAAAAGAAACAATATACGCATTATTGGCTTACCAGAGGAAGAAAGAGAAGGGGAGGAAGAAAGCGTTCTCCAGGCCATAATAGCTGAAAATTTCTCTAGTCTAGACAACACCAAAGACATAAAGATTCAAGAAGCCCAGAGGGTCCCAAACAGAATTAACCCAGAACTAAAGACACCAAGACATGTCATACTTAGATTGGAAAGGAATAAGGATAAAGAAATGATCCTCAAGGCTGCAAGAGAAAAACAAAGAGTCACCTACAAAGGAAAACCCATAAGATTAGCAGCAGACTTCTCCATACAAACACTACAGGCCAGAAGAGAATGGCAAGATATCTATCGAGTGCTCAATGAGAAAGGCTTTTAGCCAAGAAAACTATATCCTGCTAGATTGTCATTCAGACTAGATGGAAGCATCAAAACCTTCTCAGACAAGCAACAGTTGAAGGAAGCAACCATCACCAAGCCTGCCCTGAAAGAAGTTCTGAAAGGTCTCCTATAAACAACCAGACCACCACAAATAGGACATATATCAAAACACTCTAAAACTCTACAAGAATGGCGTTAAAATATCTTCAATCTTTGATATCAGTAAATGTCAATGGCCTGAATTCACCTATTAAAAGACACAGAGTAGGAATATGGATCAGAAAACACAACCCAACAATATGTTGTCTACAGGAAACTCACCTAATGCAACAAGACAAACACAGACTTAAAATGAAAGGATGGAAAACTATCATTCAAGCCAATGGCCCACAAAAAAGGGCAGGAACAGCTATTCTCATATCTGACATGATAGACTTTAAAATAGTTAAGATTAAAAAAGATAGGAATGGACACTACTTAATGCTCAGAGGATCAGTCAATCAAGAGGACTTAACAATTATTAATATCTATGCACCCAATGAGAAGCCATCTAAATACATCAAACTTCTACTGAAAGAGCTACAGCAATATATTAACAGTAACACAATCATAGTAGGGGACTTCAACACCCCACTATCTCTACTTGACAGATCATCCAGGCAGAAAATCAGTAAAGACATAAGGGAGCTAAATGAAGAGATAGATAAACTAGAACTATTGGACATTTTCAGAGTCATTCATCCCAAGAAACTGGAATACACATTTTACTCAAATCCACATGGATCATTCTCAAGGATAGACCATATGTTAGGCCACAAAGACAGCATCAAGCCTATTCATTTCATCCTATTGGGATGAAATCATCCCAAGCATCTTCTCAGACCACAGTGGAATTAAACTAACACTTAACAATCAACAAAAGATTAGTAACAGTGCCAAAATGTAGAAGCTCAACAGTACACTTCTTAACAACTTCTGGGTCAAAGAGGAAATCAAGGAAGAAATCAAAATGTTTCGAGAGTTCAATGAAAATGAAGACACAAGCTATCAAAATATTTGGGACACAGCTAAAGCAGTCCTAAGAGGGAAGTTCATAGCTATACAAGCACACATTAGGAAACAAGAAAAGGCACAAATAAACAGCCTGATTGCACATCTTAAAGACCTAGAAGAACAACAACAAAGGAATCCTAAAGCAACCAGAAGGACAGAAATTACTAAAGTTAGGGCAGAAATAAATAACATTGAGAATAGGAAAACCATACAAAAGATCAATGAAAGTAAATGTTGGTTCTTTGAAAGAGTAAACAAAATCGACAAACCTTTAGCCAGACTCACAAAACAAAAAAGGGAGAAGACCCAAATAAATCGGATAGTAAATGAAAGAGGAGAAATCACAGCAGACACTGCAGAAATTCAACATATCATGCGAGGCTTCTATGAACAACTATATGCCACCAAGCTAGAGAACCTGGAAGAAATGAATGATTTCCTAGATACCTACCAACTTCCAAAACTAAGTAAAGAGGAAGTGGAAAACATGAACAGGCCCATCACAGCTAATGAAATTGAAACAGTTATCAAAAATCTTCCCAAAAATAAAAGTCCTGGACCAGATGGTTTTACAAATGAATTCTACAAAACTTTCAAAGAACTAATACCTCTATTTTTAAAAGTCTTCCAGAAGATTGAAGACACTGGAATACTCCCTGCCAGCTTCTATGAAGCCAACATCACTCTGATACCAAAAGCAGACAGGGACACAACCAAAAAAGAAAACTACAGACCAATATCTCTGATGAACATAGATGCGAAAATATTGAACAAAATTCTAGCCAACCGGATACAGCAGTATATCAAAAAAATTGTTCATCATGACCAAGTGGGGTTTATCGCAGGCATGCAAGGTTGGTTTAATATACGTAAATCAATCAATGTGATCCACCACATCAACACTAGCAAGACCAATAACCACATGGTCATATCAATAGATGCAGAGAAAGCCTTTGACAAAATACAACATCCCTTTATGATCAAAACACTACAAAAAATAGGAATAGATGGAAAATTCCTGAAGATAGTGGAGTCTATATATAGCAAACCTATAGCCAACATAATACTCAATGGTGAAAAACTGGAAGCATTTCCCCTCAGATCAGGTACGAGACAGGGCTGCCCACTATCACCATTACTATTCACCATAGTGTTGGAAGTTCTTGCCATAGCAATCAGGCAGGAGCAAGGAATTAAAGGCATACAGATTGGAAGAGAAGAAGTCAAACTCTCCTTATTTGCAGATGACATGATAGTATACATGGAAAAACCTAAGGAATCCAGCAAGAAGCTTTTGGAAATCATCAGGCAATACAGTAATGTGTCAGGCTATAAAATTAACATTCAAAAGTCAGTGGCATTCCTCTATGCAAACACTAAGTTAGAAGAAATTGAAATACAGAAATCAGTTCCTGTTTCTATAGCAACAAAAACAATAAAATATCTAGGAATAAACCTAACCAAAGAATTGAAAGACTTGTATACTGAAAATTATGAGTCTACTCAAAGAAATTGAAAAAGACACAAAGAAGTGGAAAGATATTCCATGTTCATGGGTTGGAAGAATTAACATCATCAAAATGAATATATTACCCAGAGCCATCTACAAATTTAATGCTATCCCCATCAAGATCCCAACCACATTTTTTAGGAGAATAGAAAAAATGCTACAAATGTTTATCTGGAACCAGAAAAGACCTAGAATTGCCAAAACAATCTTGAGAAAAAAGAACAGAACTGGAGGCATCACACTGCCAGATCTCAAACTGTATTACAGGGCCATTGTCATCAAAACTGCTTGGTACTGGAACATGAACAGACACACTAACCAGTGGAATAGAATTGAGAGCCCAGAAATGAGGCCCCACACGTATGGACATCTAATCTTTGACAAAGGGGCCCAGACTATTATATGGGGGAAGCAGAGTCTCTTCAACAAATGGTGTTGGAAACAATGGGTGGAAACATGCAGAAGAATGAAACTGAATCACTGTATTTCACCAAATACAAAAGTAAATTCCAAGTGGATCAAGGACTTGGATGTTAGACCAGAAACTATCAGATACTTAGAGGAAAATATTGGCAGAACTTTTTTCCACATAAATTTTAAAGACATTTTCAATGAAACGAATCCAATTACAAGGAAGACTAAGGCAAGTATAAACCTATGGGACTACATCAAATTAAAAAGCTTCTTCACAGCAAAAGAAACCACTACCCAAATCAAGAGACCCCCCACAGAATGGGAGAAGATCTTTACATGCCATACATCAGATAAGAGTTTAATAACCAACATATATAAAGAGCTTGCCAGACTCAACAACAAGACAACAAATAACCCCATCCAAAAATGGGGGGAGGACTTGGACAGAATATTCACCACAGAAGAGATCCAAAAGGCCAAGAAACACATGAAAAAATGCTCCAAGACTCTGATTGTCAGAGAAATGCAAATCAAGACAACAATGAGATACCACTTCACTTCTGTGAGAATGTCACACATCAGAAAAGGTAACAGCAGCAAATGCTGGAGAGGGTGTGGGGTCAAAGAAACCCTCCTGCACTGCTGGTGGGAATGTCAATTGGTCCAACCTCTGTGGGGAACAGTCTGGAGAACTCTCAGAAGGCTAGAAATGGACCTACCCTATGACCCTGCAATTCCCCTCCTGGGGATATATCCTAAGGAACCCAACACATCCATCCAAAAAGATCTGTGTACACATATGTTCTTGGCAGCACAATTTGTAATAGCCAAAACCTGGAAGCAACCCAGGTGTCCAACAACAGATGAGTGGCTGAGCAAGTTGTGGTATATATACACAATGGAATACTACTCAGCTGTAAAAAATGGTGACTTCACCGTTTTCAGCCGATCTTGGATGGACCTTGAAAAAATCATGTTGAGTGAAATAAGTCAGAAACAGAAGGATGAATACGGTATGATCTCACTCTCAGGCCGAAGTTGAAAAACAAGATTAGAAAAGAAAACAGAAGTCGAACCTGAAATGGAATTGGAGTATTACACCAAAGTAAAAGACTCTGGGGTGGGTGGGTGGGTGGGGAGAATACAGGTCCATGAAAAATGATGAATGAAATAGTGGGGGTTGTATTGTTAAATGGGAATCTGGGGAATGTTATGCACGTAAAAAAAAAAAAAGATACGGGAAAATCATTAAACGATCTCAGAATGTTTTAAATCAACATTAAATCACTGATAAAAGGTAAAATATAGTCAACACATACCTGTGATCTTGGAACAACCACTGCATTCCAATGGAGGAAATGGATACACAGGACTCCTATGGTGGGAATGACTGTTTTTAGTAATTTTGTAAATCACTAATAAAAAAAACCCAATAAAGCTGAAAGTGGAAAAAAATCAATCCTCTTTCCAGTGTATTACAAAATTAATCCATACAAAATGCAGTGATTACTGATGATAAAAATGCAAGGTGACTGACACATATTATTTAGAGTTGACTGGGAGTAGTTGTATACTTCCAGATAGCTGGAATGACTCTGGACTAAAAGCAGAATAGTACTAAGAATAAGCAATATCCTCCAAATTATTTTGTGGATAAGATGATGTACTTTTATTGAGTTCATCCACAGAACATTAGAAGAATTTGAAAAAAGAGTTGTAAAGTAATTCTACCCTACCAAGAGAGACAAGTGACGAAATACAAGAATTGATATTGCAGACCAATTGAAAAAGTGTATGATGGAACTCTGGTTGTGGGAACATGTGGAATTTTACCCAGATTATCTTATAATTTTATAAGTTAGTATTACATCACTAATAAAGAAATTTGAAAAAGTGTGTGAGAAATCTAGACAATTTTCTTTTTTAATATTTTATTTATTGGATAGGGACAGAGAGAAATTGAGGTGGTAAGTGGAAGTGGAGAGGGAGAGAGGGAGAGTAGAGAGAGCCCTGCAGTACTTCTCCATGATTCATGAAGCTTTCCCCTTTCAGGTAGGCACTGGTGTCTTTACCAGTGTTACATTTTCATTGTAGCAAGAGAATTCAATTGAATGCATAATCACTGGGCCATGTAGAAATTTCTCTAAAGGACACATAGCGATGGTCTATAGACATATAAAAAGGTCTCATTAGAGAAATGCAAATGGCAGACACATTGAGACTCCAGCACCCACCTGAGAAACTGACCCACATCACCAAAGTAGGAAATGACAAGTGTTGGTGAAGATGTGGACAGAAAGGAATTCTGGTACACTGTTGGTGCATCCCTCATGATCAACTTTATGGAGAGTCTTAAATCAAGTAAAAATTTTCAGTATACAAGTCTTTCACTTCTTTGGTTAGGCTTATTCCTAGATATTTTATTGATTTTGTTGCTATTCTAAAAGGAATTGATTTCTGGATTTCAATTTCTTCTAACAGTGTTTGCATAGAGGAATGCCACTGACTTTTGAATGTTAATTTTGTAATCTGACACCTTATGGTATTGCCTGATGATTTCCAAAAGCTTCTTGCTGAATTCTTTAGGTGTTTCTATGTATACTATCATATCATCTGCTAATAGGGAGAGTTGGACTTCTTCTCTTCCAATCTGTATCCATTTAATTCCTTGCTCCTGCCTGATTGCTATGGCAAGAACTTCCAACACTGTGTTGAATAGTAATGGTGATAGTGGGCAGCACTGTGTAGTACTTGATCTGGGGGGAAATGCTTCCAGTTTTTCACCATTGAGTATGATGTTGGCTTTAGGTTTGCTATATATAGACTCCAGCATTTTTAGGAGTTTTCCATTTATTTCCATTTTCTGTAGAGATTTGATGATAATGGGATGTTGATTTTGCCAAAGGCTTTCTCTGCACTATTAATATAACCATGAGGCTTATGGTCTTGCTCTTATAGATATGGTGGATTATGTTGATCAATGTACATATATTAAACCAAACCTGCATCCCTGGGATAAACTCCACTTTGTTATGATGAACAATGTTTTAAATATACTGCCTTATCCAGTTGGCTAGAATTTTGTTCAATATTTTAACATCAATGTTCATCAGAGATATTGGTCTGTAGTTTTCTGGCTGTGTCCCTATCTGCTTTTGTTATCAGAGTGATGTTAGCTTCATAGAATCTGGAAGGGAGTATTCCAGTTTCTTCAATTTTCTGGAAGACTTTTAAAAGTAGAGGTATTAACTCTTCCCTGAAGGTTTTGTGGAATTCATTTGTAAAACCATCTGGTCCAGGACTTTTATTCTTAGGAAGGTTTTGATAACTGTTTTAATTTTGTTAGATATGATGGTCCTGTTCATATTATATAGTTCCTCTTTATTTAAATTTGGAAGTTTGTAGGTTTCTAGAAAATCATCCATTTCTTCCAGGTTCTCTATTCTCTAGCTTGGTGGCATATAGTTGTTCATAGGAGCCTCACATGATATGTTAAATTTCTATGGTGTCTGTTGTGATATCTCCTCTTTCATTTATGATACAATTTATTTGGGTCTTCTCCATTTTTTTTTGTGAGTCTAGCTAAAAGTTTGTCAATTTTGTTCAGTCTTTCAAATAACCAACATTTACTTTTGTTGATCTTTTGTATGGTTTTCAATGTTGTTTATTTCTGCCTTAACTTCAGTTATTTCTGTCCTTCTGTTGCTTTAGGGTTCCTTTGTTCTTCTTATTCTAGGTCTTTAAGGTGTGCAATCAGGTTGCTTATTTGTGCTTTTTCTGTTTCCTAATGTGTACTTGCTTGGCTATGAATTCCCTCTCAATACTGCCTTAGCTGTGTCGCAAATATTTTGATAACTTGTGTCTTCATTTTCATTGATCTTTCGAAAGGTTTTGATTTCTTCCTTTATTTCCTCTTTGACTCAGTAGTTGTTAAGTAATGGACTGTTGAGCTTCCACAATTTGGGACTATTACTAATCTTTTGTTGATTGTTATGTGTTAGTTTAATTCCACTGTGGTCTGAGAAGATGCTTGGGATGATTTCAATGCTCTTGAATTTTCTGATACTGTCTTTGTGGCCAATAATATGGTCTATCCTTGAGAATGAGCCATGTGAACTTCAGTCAAATGTGTATTCCAATTTCTTGGGGTGAATGACTCTGAAAATGTCCAAAAGTTCTACTTTTTCTATCTCCTCACTTAGCTCCCTTATTTCTTTGCTGATTATATGCCTGGATGACCTGTCAAGTTGAGAGGGTGGTGTGTTAATAATCCTCTATTATTACTGTGTTGTTGTAGCTCTTTCAGTAAATGTTTGATGTTTCTGGATGGCTTCTCATTGGGTGCATAGATGTTAAGTCTGCTTTATTGATTGCTCCTCTGAGCATTAAGTAATGTCCATCCCTATCTTTAAAATTTTTATTTATTTTAAAGAATATCATGTCAGATATGAGGATAGCTGTTACTGCCCTTTTTTGTGGGCCATTGGCTTGTATGATAGTTTTCCATCCTTTCACTTTAGTTCTGTGTTTGTCTTGTTGAGTTAGGTGGGTTACCTGTAGACAGCATATTGCTGGGTTGTGTTTTCTGACCCATCCACCTACTCTATGCCTTTTAATAGGTGAATTAAGACCACTGGCATTTATTGATATCATAGATTGAAGATAATTTAATGCCATTCTTGTAGAATTTTAGAGTGTTCTGATAAATGGCATATTATGGTGGTCTGACTATTTATAGGAGACCTTTCAGAAATTCTCTCAGGGCATGTTTGGTGGTAGTGATTCTTTCAACTGCTGCTTGTCTGAGAAGGTTTTTATGCCTCCATCTAGTCTGAATGCAGTCTAGCAGGATACAGTAGTCTTGGTTGAAAGCCTTTCTCATTGAGCACTCAATAGATATGTTGCCATTCTCTTCTGTCTTTTAGAGTTTCAGTGAAGAAAACTGTTGCTAATCTTATAGGTTTTCCTCTGTAGGTGACTCTTTATTTTTCTCTTGTAGCCTTCAGGATCCTTTCTTTATCCTTATTCCTTTCCATTTGAAATGTGATGTGTCTTGGTGTCTTTAAGTCTGGTTTAATTCTGTATAGGACCCTCTGGGCTTCCTGAAACTTTATGTCTTTGATGTTGTCTAGACTAGAGAAGTTCTCAGCAATGATGGCCTGAAGAATGCTTTCTTACCCTCCCTCTCTTTCTTCCTCTGGTAAGCCAATAATGGTTATATTATTTCTTTTGAAGTCATCCCATAGGTTTATATTGTTGTTTTCAGTGTCTCTTAATCTCTTTTTGAGATATCTTGCTTCTTTTTTAGTTGTCTCTAATTCATCCTCAATCTTGCTTATTCTGGGTTCAGCTCATTTATTCTAATCTCTCTCCCCTATACTATTTTCTGGAGCTCATCTATTTTGTTACCCTGTTCTGATACTGTTTTAGCTTGTTCAGCTAGTTGCCTTCTTAGCTCAGCGATTTCAGCTTTCAGTTCTCTAATAACCTTGAGATCATTAGTGTTTTCTTCCACAGTCTCATTTGTTGTTTCTGCATTTCTGATAAAATTTTTTTCAAATTCTTTACTCACTCCTGTGACTATTTCCTTAACTAGCATTTGGATGTTGACCTCATCATTCTGTGTTTCAATCTTTGGGGGCGTTTAGCTGGACATTTGCCATGGTTCATTTCTCTAACATTTTGTCTTTTTTGTTTAACCATTCTATATAGTACGTTATGAGGTCCCTCTCTCAGTACTTTTCAAATTACTGATCACTCTTGGCTGATCACTATTGACTTGTGTTTAAGTAAGGTACTTAAAGAGTTCACAGTTGTGGAAATTAACAGTTGTTTCAATATTATTTCAATCCCTGAGTTGGAGCACAGTGGCTGTTAAAGTCTCTTTGGTTCTTTTTCTTCCCTGTAGGCTATAGGAGACTGAGGGCTTTTAAACTATAAGTAGGCTTCTTAGCTTAACCACTCGTTCCTGACCAAGAGATAATGCAGGGTGAGGGAGAGATAATACAATGGTTATGCAAGGAGACTCTCACACCCGAAGGATCCAAAGCTCTGGGTTCAATTCAGCTTCTCTGCCAAGCCGGGCAGCTCTGCTGGGCCCTGTGAGTATCTAAACAAGTCCCATTTATCGTCTTTAGGTTTTGAGGCAATTATTCACCATGTTCTCATCAGGAGAACAATGTGTAAATGGTAAAGGCTCCCATTATACAGCTCACCTCAAGACCACCTGGATGTATATCTTCTCTTGAGTTTCCTGGTCAGTTCTCTGTTCCCCAGTTACAGCCCAGGACCTCACCCCTGCTGCTTCAGCCTCTGAGGGCAGTAGCAGTGGGGACTTACAGTGTCACTTGGTGAGTCTTAGGGGAGTCCTCCCTTCAGCAGTCTTTTTGTTGGTATGACACTGGAGGTGGTGCCTCAACCAGTAAATTACTGAACTTTTACCAGCTAATCAGTCTCTCCTTAGGCTCCTTTGACCACTACCCACATGTGTTTGCACTCACTGTCATTTGGTGGGTTCCTGAATTTTTTTGTTCTAGTTCTGTCTTGCTGTGGTCCCACTGATATCCTTCGGTATTTGTAGTTGACCTGGGAGAGGAGAGAAACACAGTTGCTACTGCTCCATAGACCTGTTTCTGGAAGTCCTTTTGTTCATCTTTCTGGTGATTTTTCTTTTTCTAGTTTCATTGGAGAATGGTCTGAAATGTCTTGTACTCCATAGTCATGTGTCTTGATGTCTGGCACTTTATCTTTGACAATCATAAATGACTTTTAAACTCAAAACTTCTAATTTGTTTTGGGTTAAATTATAGAGATATTTATAAGACAGAAAAGAGAAAACATAGCACTGTTCAGCACTGCTATGTGGTGCTGGGAAGTAAATGTTTTCCCTCAGACATTCAAAACCTTTGCTCATTACTGAACAATGTCTCCAGATCAAACCTGCAAATGACTTTACTATGGTATAATCACTGAAGTATATAGAGAACCTTTAACAGGTTTCCAGACATTTCCAGTTAGTAACCAAAAGCTAAATATAGCTACACACTGTTAGTCAAACCACTTCTCCTGGGAATTGTTGTTTAATAAGTAACAAAAATTAGCTGAAATAAAGAATGAACACCTACATAGAGACTATAGCTAGAAGCATATGTATTGCATTTTATTCTCATTCTCAGATTGTGTGGATGTAAGAGATAAATGGACCCTCTCACCTGAATCACAATGGTGGAATTGAAGGTGCTGAGATCTTATACCCAGCCATCCACACAGGGCTCTGTGTCCAGCTCTGTTATTTAAGGGAAGGTGCCATTCTGGTGAAGGAGTTGCCACTGGGGGTGGACGAAGCGCTGGCACTTCTCTACCCTCAGGTTGGAGTTCAAGGGGATGGAGGCTCTCAGGAGGTCCTCTTGGATGAGGGTCCCAGTGTCATTAGCAGAGATGGTGTCATTGTCAAGGAGGTGAACCCAGCAGTAATGGTCAAGCATGGCTGCAGTGAAGTTCTCCAACATAGTATAAGGGATCACAGTTAAGGTGGAGAAACAGAGAAAAATCATCTGAAGTATCTGGAATTTCCCCAGGTAACCAGCTTGATCCAAGTGTCTATGAAAAGCCATTAAATCTGAACAGCTGATTACCAAACTAAGTCAGAGTTTCTAGGAATTAATTTAATGTCTATGAAATTCACACAGTATCCCCCAACTCAGCAGCATCAACATGTAAGCTCAAAAGTGATTTGGAGTGAAATAGGTACTCAAGTTCTCTAAAGCCAAGAGTAGTACTTTGCTGTAGATTTCCAAAAGCTGAAACTGAATCAGTTTATGATGTACTTTGTGAAAATTTTTGCTCTCAGTTTTCCAATGCACCTTTGCACTTTGACTACTAATTTCTAGAACTAAACTAAACAGCAGACTGGACTGCGGACTGAGTTCTTTCCAGAAAAATGCCACTGTATCTATCCAAGCTGATTGGCAATAGGTGAGCTTCCTTTGGATACATACACTTGTTTGAACTATTCTAAATTGTTTACTTGCTGTTATTTTTTCTTTTGTGTGTGTTATGTATAGTGTTACTGGAAGAAAAATCTCAAGTAAATCAAAACAGGAGAAAACTACCCGTGAAGTGACACAGTTGTAAGCAATTATAGGAACAACCTGCTGAAATAAAGGATGAAATAAAGATATTTCTTTGGTTCTGGGAAAATAATTAAACTTTCTCAGAATTCTGTAAATTAATATTAACTCACTTATAAAAAAAAGATATAATCATCAACCTGTATCTGTGGCCTTGGGAGAACCACTTCAGTTTCCAATGTGGGGAGATCAGACACAAAACTCTAGTAGTGGGAACAGTGTAGAATTGTCCCCCCTGATATTTCTTTATTTTGTAAATCACTAATAAAAAATAAAAGATAAAACAGAAAGTAGAAAAAAATGTAATCCTTTTTTATTGTGGTATCAATTTACTATAAACAAAATTCAATGATTAGTGGTAAAAATGCATGGTAGCATACTATTCTGAATTGATTTGGAATCATTTTATACTTGCAGATAGCCTGAATGATTCTGTATTTAAAGCTGAACAGTCATATAGAGAATAGGGAAGGATCCTGCTGTTGTGGAGTTTGGGAAGGCAATAGATAGTTGCTATTGTAACAATGTAATAGAGAATTTAGTTGATTTTGAAAATCTCATGGTTAAGATTTGCTATACAGCACCTACCATGATTTATGCCACTTAATTCTATTTACATATAGCTGTAGCTTATATAGTTACATAAGCAGTAGCTTCCGGTTTCCCTGATCAAAGACTATAGCTGATTTAATATAAAATCAAGCAGTTATTATTAGAAACATATTAAAAATTGGAGCCCACTGTTAAAGTTCAATCATACCGATTTGAAATCTTTTTTTAAAAATATTCTTTAATATTTATTTCCCTGTTCTTACCCTTGTTTTTTATAATTGTTGTATTTATCATTCTTGTTGTAATTGATGTCATCATTGTTAGATAGGACAGAGAAAAATGAAGAGAGGAGGGGAAGACAGAGAGGGGAAAAGAAAGATAGACACCTGCAGACCTGCTTCACTGCCTGTGAAACGACTCCCCTTCAGGTGGAGAGCCAGGAGCTCGAACCAGAATCCTTATGCTTCACACAATGTGCACTTAACTTATGCTACCACCTGACTCCCTCTGATTTGAAATCTTAAGTGCTTAGATTGAAGGAATGTATAATCAAAACTGTGATCCTTGCATCCAAAAGTTTGAGAGTTTCAATCTAATTTTCCCCCTCACAGATTGATTAAATAGTGATTTATAGGATTATAAGTAACAGGAAAGTATTTTAACACCAATCCTACCACCAAAGTCCTATGTCCATACCCCCAATCCTGCTATAGTGAAGCTAAAATTCTACCCTCTGCCCCCATCTCAGAGATTTTACTTTGATGCCATACTCTAAAGTCAGTCAAATTCTATTTCGTTTTTCCCTGTCTGTTCTTCTTTCTCAACTTGTGTTTATCAAGTGGCATCAACCCATTCTTGTCTTTCTCTTTCTGACTTACCTTACTTAACATAATTCCATCTAGTTCCATCCAAGATGGGTCAGAGAAGGTGGGTTCATTATTCTTAACAGCTGAGTAGTATTCCATTGAGCATACATAGCACAGCTTTCTCAGCCATTAATCTATTGTTGGACACTTGGGTTGCTCCCAGATTTTGGATTTTATAAATTGTGTTGCTATGAACATAGGTGTACATATATCTTTTTGGATGTGTGCAAATTGCGGGGTCATACAGAAGGTCCATTTCAAGTCTTCTGAAGGTTATCCAGTCTTTTCTCCACAGGGATTGGCCAAATTTACATTCCTACCAGCAGTGCAGTAGGGTTCCTTGTCTCCATAGCCTTTCCAGAATTTGATACTGCATCTACTGAGTACAGCCAAATGGTGCAACCAGTATCATCTTGATACATTTCACTTTGGATTGTGTCCAGATATACCAATTGTGGAATGCTAAGCCTTCAGCTCCAACAGTATGGTGAGACCATTTCTGGTTCATAAGACTCCACATTCTAAATTAGGTGGTGCATTTCCTAACAAAACCAAAAAACCTAGAAACATGAACCTAGAAACAGAAAACATGTGCACATGTATCCATAAGCTAGGGAAAAATATTCGCCTTAAAATACATGTTCATATTAGTTTGCAGTGACCCAAAACAGCGAACAAGTAGAAAGACCTAAAAAAAAAAGACACCATAAAATGATACTTATATAATTTTCCCATATTTCACAGCTTCTTTGCCCTCATCAGCTCTGTAGTCCTATTTTCAACTCTGACACCATTGCCCCAGAAAATACCTTTGGTCCACCTATATGTTAGCTATTGTGCCCAACAACAATTAGTAAAGTCCCAGGGCCCCTTATAATATATAAGGCAGGAACACCCATTCTCATCTCTGATACAATACACTTTAAATTAAAGTAATAAAAGATAGGCAAGGCCATTACATAATGATCAGAGGATCAATCAACAAAGAAGACTTAATTATTAACATGCGCCCAGTGAGGGCCCATCTAAATACATCAAATACCTACTGAAAGAGCTCAAAAATACATCAGTAGTAATACAGTAATAGTAGAATACTTCCACACCCCAATGTCAAAGTTACACAGACCATCTAAACAGAGACTCAACAAAGAAACAAGAGAAGTAACCAAAGTGAGGGATTGACTGGACCTCCTGTACATTTTCAGAGTTCTTCACCCCAAGAAACTGGAATACACACTCTTTTCAAATCCACACAGCACATTCTCAAGGATAGAGCACATATTAGGCCACAAGGACAGTATCAACAAATTCAAGCTTATTGAAATCATCCCAAGCATCTTCTCAGACCACAGTGGCGTAAAGCTAACACTTAACAACAAATAGAAAATTACTAAAAGTCACAGTATTTGGAACCTCAACAAGATACTGCTTAATAACTGCTAGGTCAGAGAGGCACTCAAGGATAAAACTGAACTGTCTCTGGAAACAAATGAAAATGAAGACACAAGATATCAAAATATTTGGGACAGAGGAAAAGCAGTACTGGGAGGGAAACTCACAGGCATACAAGCACACATTGGACAACACGAAAAAGCTCAAATAAATGACTTTACTGCATGTCTTAAAAACTTAAAAGTAGAAGAACAAAGGAACCCTAAAGCATCCAGAAGGACTGAAATCACCAAAATTAGAGTGGAAATAAATAACATAAAAAATAAGAGGAGGCGGAGCCAAGAGGGCGACTGGAAAGTAGCAGCACCTGTGGGCTCTGATGTCAACTGCTAGAAAGCCTTGAAATTCTGACCTTCAGTGGGACAAGCAAGGAGGCATCCTAAAGGTGGACCAGGGAGGTGGTTATAATTCAATTTGTGTTAAAAATTAGAGCAAAAATAAAGGAAATTTCTTTATTATTTCTCTCAGCCCCCCTCTCCGCAGACTCCCTGTTGAGCTGCTTTCATTACCAAAATTCCTGGCCCACTGTGGTGCCATTAAACCCTGCTTCCAAATTTCTAGGCTATTTTTGTTTTTCCTCTGAGTAAGGGACTTAGACCCATTCAAGTGACAATTAATCAAGCAAGCCTCACCCAGCCTGGGAAAGACTGCTTGAAAGTTTTTTTTCTTTTTTCCTGTTTGTTTTGTATTGTTTTTTGTTTCTCAATCCGTTGTCTAGACTCAATGTACATAGTCTAACAGGGAGCTGTCCAAGCTGTAGACCCACTGCTTGGGCTTATTACTCTGTTCTATTTTACAAATACTATTATATATATATACACATGTCCCTCCCCCCCCCTGGTTGACCAAAATTAACTCTTCTTATACTTTCCATTGCTAGGTGACAAGAATTATCACCCACTGTGAGATTAACTTGTCTCACTTCTCATACCTCCTCTATATACTATCGCTCTTCTCCCACCTCCAAGCCAATTAAAAAAAAAAAAATATATATATATATACAACTCTCCTTTCACTGATTTTTCCCCCCTGTTTTCTTCTTTTCTTTTTTCTTTTCTCTCTTTTCCCCCCCTGTCTTCCTTTCTCCCTTCCTCCTCCCTCTGCCTTCTGAATTCACTGATATTTATTTGTGAACTATTTCAGGGAAGAAGTCTGACTCAGAGTGGACTCTCTTTGTGTGTGTCTCTGCTCTACTTCCCCTTCCCCTCTTGCTACCCCTAGAATCTACAGTGGACAGTAGATTTGCATAATTGTCTATTGCTGCTATCCATTTTTCTCTTTCTATTTCTTTTTCATTTATATTTGGTTGCTATTTTTTTTTTTTGAACTGGAGACATTGTGGGACTAACTGGTATTGGTTAAACTGCTTCAGTCATTGCTTTAATTACTATTGTAATTTCTGAGGGTGGTGATTGCATTTGTCATAAAGGTATTTAGTATAGTGTGGATTGTACATAAAACAAAACATCATCTGAGGAACAGCAGAACATAAAAATAAAAAACACATTAAAATGGGTAGATCAAGAGCAAATAAAACTGCTAATTCAATGAATGAAGACAAGATCCTAGAAGAAACTACAAATCAGCCAGAAGTAACCATAGATAAGAAAAGCATGCAAGCAATAATAAATTTATTAATCACAGAAATGAAAACAACTTTGGAGGAAAGGAATGGCAGTATTAGGGAAACAACAGATGAGACCCTCAAGGAAAATACTAACTACCTTGAGGCAATTAGAGAACTGAAAGCTGAAATAGCTGTAATGAAAAAAGAAGCCAAGGGAAGGGAAAGCAGACTAGCAGAAGCAGAAAACAGAATTAGCCAGACAGAGGATGAACTAGAGAAAACTAAGAAAGAAGTGAAAGAGCTCAAAAAGAGATTGAGAGACACTGAAAACAACAGCAGAGAGATATGGGATGATCTCAAAAGAAGTAACATTCATATAATTGGACTGCCAGAGGAAGAATGAGAGGAAGGGGAAGCAAGCATTCTAGAGGAAATTATAGAAGAAATCTTACCAGACCTGAACAACAGAAAGGACATTAAGATCCAAGAGGCTCGGAGAGTCCCAAACAGAATCAACCCAGACCTGAAGACACCAAGACACATCATAGTCACAATGAAAAGAAGTAACGATAAAGAAAGGATCCTAAAGGCTGCAAGAGAAAAAACAAAAAATCACATACAGGTGAAAACCCATAAGACTTTCAGCAGACTTCTCCACCCAAACTCTAAAGGCCAGAAGAGAATGGCAAGATATCTATTGAGCCCTGAATGAAAAAGGGTTTGAACCAAGGATAATATATCCTGCTAGACTTTCGTTCAAACTAGATGGAGTCATCAAAACCTTCTCAGACAAACAACAGTTAAAGGAAGCAATTATCACCAAACTGGCCCTAAAAGAGGTTGTAAAAGACCTCTTATAAACAAGAACATCACTATAATACTTGCAACATATCAAATAAAAACTTGTTGAACAATGGCACTACAACACATTAAATCTATAACATCAGTAAATGTCAATGGTTTAAACTCACCTATCAAAAGGCACATAGTGGGAGGATGGATCAGAAAACATAACCCAACCATATGCTGCTTGCAAGAATCAAACTTGACCCAAGAAGATAAACACAGACGTAAAGTGAAAGGATGGAAAACTATCCTGCAGGCTAATGGACCACAAATAAAGGCAGGAACAGCCATTCTCATCTCTGACACAATAGATTTTAAATTAAAGTAATAAAAGATAGTCAAGGTCATTACATAATGATTAAAGGATCAATCAGCCAAGAAGATATAACAATTATTAACATCTATGCACCCAATGAGGGACCACCTAAATTCATCAAGCACCTTCTCAAAGAACTTCAAAAATACATCAATAGTAATACAATAATAGTGGGGGACTTTAAAACCCCATTCTCACACTTAGACAGATCAACAAAACACAGAATCAACAAAGAAACAAGAGAATTAAATGAAGAGATGGACAGACTAGACCTTTTGGACATTTTCAGAGCTCTTCACCCCAAAAAATTGGAATACACATTCTTTTCAAATCCACACAACACATACTCAAGGATAGACCACATGTTAGGCCACAAAGACAGCATCAATAAATTCAAGAGCATTGAAATCATCCCAAGTATCTTCTCAGACCACAGTGGAGTAAAACTAACATTTAATAATAAACAGAAAATTATTAAAAGACACAGAATTTGGAAACTAAACAACATACTGCTTAAGGACCAATGAGTCAGAGAGACACTCAAGCAGGAAATACAAATGTTACTGGAAGCAAATGAAAATGAAGACACAAGCTATCAAAATATTTGGGACACAGCTACAGCAGCACTGAGAGGGAAACTCATAGCCATACAATCACATATTAAACAACAAGAGAAAACCCAAATAAACAACCTTACTGCATACCTTAAGGACTTAGAGGAAGAGGAACAAAGGAACCCTAAAGCAACCAGAAGGACAGAAACCACTAAAATTAGAGCAGAAATAAACAACATAAAAAATAAGAGAACCATACAGAAGATCAATGAAGCCAAATGTTGGTTCTTTGAAAAATTAAACAAGATTGACAAACCCCTAGCCAGACTCACTAAACAAAAAAGGGAGAAGACTCAAATTCACAGAATTGTAAACGATAGAGGAGGTATCACAAGTGACACCACAGAAATCCAGAAAATCATGCGAGACTTCTATGAAGAACTATACGCCACCAAGCTAGAAAATATGGAAGAAATGGAAGAATTTCTAGAAGCATATGCCGTTCCAAAACTGAACCAAGAAGAACTACAAAACCTAAATGCACCAATCACAGACGAAGAAATCGAAACTGTTATTAAGAATCTCCCCAACAACAAAATTCCTGGACCAGATGGCTTCACAAATGAATTCTACAAAACCTTCAGGAAACAGTTAATACCCATACTCCTAAAGCATTTCCATAAGATCAAAGAAACCTGGACACTCCCTTCCACCTTCTATGAAGCCAACATCACCCTGATGCCAAAAGCAGATAGAGACACAACAAAAAAGGAAAACTACAAACCAATATCTCTGATGAACATAGATGCCAAAATATTAAACAAGATCTTGGCCAACCAGATACAGCAGCATATCAAAAAGATTGTTCATCACGACCAAGTGGGATTCATTCCAGGAATGCAAGCTGGTTCAACATACGTAAGTCTATCAATGTCATTCACCACATCAATAAAAGCAAAGCCAAAAACCACATGATTATCTCAATAGATGCAGAGAAAGCCTTTGACAAAATCCAACACCCATTCATGCTCAAAACTCTACAAAAAATGGGAATAGATGGGAAATTGCTCAAGACAGTGGAATCCATATATAGCAAACCAACAGCCAACATCATACTCAATGGACAGAAGTTGAAAGCATTTCCCCTCAGATCAAGGACTAGACAGGGCTGCCCACTATCACCATTACTCTTCAACATAGTACTGGAAGTTCTTGCTATAGCATCAGGAAAGAGAAAGAAATCAAAGGAATACAGATTGGAAGGGAAAAAGTCAAGCTCTCACTATTTGCAGATGACATGATAGTATACATAGAAAAACCTAAAGAATCCAGTAGAAAACTACTGGAAGTTATTAGGCAATATAGCAAGGTGTCAGGCTACAAAATCAATGTACAAAAATCAGTGGCATTTCTCTATGCAAACACTAAAACTGAAGAAGAAGACACCCAGAAATCATGCCCATTCACTGTTGCAACAAAATCAATAAAATACCTAGGAGTAAATCTGACCAAAGAAGTGAAAGACTTGTATACTGAAAACTATGAGTCACTCCTCAAGGAAATAGAAACTGATACCAAGAAGTGGAAAGACATCCCATGCTCATGGATTGGAAGAATAAACATCATCAAAACGAATATTCTCCCCAGAGCCATATATAAATTTAATGTGATACTCATCAAAGTTCCATCAAGCTTCTTTAAGAAAATAGAACAAAAACTACATTCATTTACCTGGAACCAGAAAATACCTAGAATTGCCAAAACCATCTTGAGGAAAAGAAACAGAAATGGAGGCATCACCCTCCCAGATCTCAAACTATATTATAATGCCATCATCATCAAAACAGCCTGGTACTGGAACAAGAATAGGCACACAGACCAGTGGAACAGAATTGAAAGCCCAGATCTAAACCCCCACACCTATCGACATCTAATCTTTGATAAGGGGGCCCAAAGTATTAAATGGAAGAAGGAGGCTCTCTTCAATAAATGGTGCTGGGAAAACTGGGTTATAACATGCAGAAGAATGAAATTGAACCCCCTTATCTCACCAGAAAAAGAATCAACTCCAAATGGATCAAAGACCTGCATGTCAGACTGGAAACTATCAAATACTTAGAGGAAAACATTGGTGAAACACTTTCCCACCTAAACCTCAAGGACATCTTTGATGAAACAAACCCAATTGCAAGGAAGACTAAAGCAGAAACAAACCAATGGGACTACATCAAATTGAAAAGCTTCTGCACAGACAAAGAAATGATTAAACAGACAGAGAGACCCCTCACAGAATGGGAGAAGATCTTCACATGCCAAACATCAGACAAGCAACTAATCACCAAAATATATAAAGAGCTCAGCAAACTTAGCACCAAAAAAGCAAATGACCCCATCCAAAAATGGGCAGAGGATATGAACAAGACCTTCACTCCAGAGGAGATCCAAAAGGCTAACAAACATATGAAAAACTGTTCCTGGTCGCTGATTGTCAGAGAGATGCAAATAAAGACAACATTGAGATACCACCTCACACCTGTAAGAATGGCATACATCAAAAAGGACAGCAGAAACAAATGTTGGAAAGGCTATGGGGACAGAGGAACCCTTCTACACTGCTGATGGGAATGTAAATTGGTACAGCCTCTGTGGAGATCAGTCTGGAGAACTCTCACAAGGCTAGACATAGACCTTCCATA
Organism: Erinaceus europaeus; assembly: GCF_950295315.1. Classification (NCBI taxonomy): domain Eukaryota; kingdom Metazoa; phylum Chordata; class Mammalia; order Eulipotyphla; family Erinaceidae; genus Erinaceus; species Erinaceus europaeus. The sequence goes on from NC_080178.1 coordinate 12,268,960, forward strand.
TGACCCAGTAATTCCTCTCCTGGGGATATACCACAAGAATTCCATAATGCCCAACCAAAAAGATGTGTGTACATCTATGTTCATAGCAGCACAATTCATAATAGCTAAAACCTGGAAGGAACCCAGGTGTCCAACAACAGATGAGTGGCTGAGAAAGCTGTGGTACATATACACAATGGAATACTATGCTGCTGTTAAGAACAATGAGCCCACCTTATCTGACTCATCTTGGACAGAGCTAGAAGGAATTATGTTAAGTCAGCTAAGTCAGAAAGATAAAGATGAGTATGGGATGTCCCCACTTATCAACAGAAGTTGAGAAAGAAGAACAGAAAGGGAAACTAAAAGCAGGATCTGATTAAATCGAGAGCAGGACACCAATGTAAAAACACTGTGGTGAAGGGGAGAGTGGCCATTGGGCTTCCCGGTATGGTAGGGTGTGGGGGGTGGGTGTGGGTGGTGGAGATGGGACACAGTCTTTTGGTGGTGGGAGTGGTGTTTATGTACAATCCTATTAAAGTGTAAACATATAAACCACTATTTAATTAATATGAGAGGCGAAAAACTAATGATATGTCTAGAACTTCTTAAAACACGGACTGAGTCTTTTTAATACGTAGGCTGTTTTTGATATGTTGTCTCTCCCAAAAGCCTAGACCAGGGAGAACAGAAGCAACTGGTAGCACAGCTATAAACAAGATGCTGGGTATTATATCCCAAACCCTATCAGGGGGACTTTCCTCAGAGCCCCACCCTTCTAGGGAAAGAGAGAGGCAGACTGGGAGTATGGATCAACCAGTCAATGCCCATGTTCAGCGGGGAAGCAATTACAGAAGCCAGACCTTCCACCCTCTGCAACCCACAAAGACCCTGGAACCATACTCCCAGAGAGATAGAGAATGAGAAGGCTATCAGGGGAGGGGATGGGATATGGAGATTGGGTTATGGGAATTGTGTGGACTTGTACCCCTCTTATTCTATGGTTTTGTTAATGTCTCCTTTCTTAAATAAAAAAAAAAGAGAGAACCATAAGAAAGGTCAATGGAGCCAAATATTGGTTCTTTGAAAAATTAAACAATGAGAGTCAGGTGGTAGCACAGTGGGCTAAGCGCATGTGACACAAAGCTCAAGGACTTGCATTAAGGATACTGGTGAGAGCCCCGGGATGCCCACCTGCAGGGGAGTCAGGTCACAGGCGGTGAAGCAGCTCTGCAGGTGTCTGTCTTCATCTCCTGCTCTCTGTCTTCCCCTCCTCTCTCCGTTTCTCTCTGTCCTATCCAACAATGATGGCAACAATGATAACTACAACAATAAAGCAACAAAAGAGAATCAATAAATATTTTTTAAAAAGAAAAGTAAAAATTAATAAAAAAAGAAAAATTAAACAAAATTGACAAACCCTTAGCCACTAAAAAAATGGAGAAGACTCAAATAAGTAGAATTGTAGACAGAAGAGGAGATGTCATAAGTCACCACAGAAATCCAAAAAAATCATGCAAAACATCTACAAACAACTATATGCCACCAAACTAGAGGATCTGGAAGAAATGGAAGAATTCCTAGAATTCTTACATATTCTTAACAAACTCTATCTTACATACTTCTTACATACATACTCTATCTATTCTAGCTTACATACATACTTCTTATATATAATTATCTTACGTACTTCTTACATACAACTTCTAACATACTCTGTCTACTCCATCTTACATATGTCCTAATACTCTTAACATACTCTAAGAATTCTTAACATACTCTATCTTCCACCTGAGGATGATGGGTCCTGAAATTGGGGCAGCTTAGAACATTCCTATTCATGAACACAGAATGTGAGCTCAGTCTACAGGGATGCAGAAGATACACAGGCTCCTAAACTGAATATGTGTCCCAGATCAAATATATGGGGTTTATATTCAACAATATTTATATACTTTCCCCCTATTTGGGAGCTACTCTTTTCCCTGATCCAGCTTTCTAGCCCCTTTCCAGCCATGACATCATCTCCTCAGACAATAACTTGGGTCCACCTGCATAATAGATGTTAGACTTAGGGAAAAACTAGTAAAGTCATGGGCCTTTTGGAATATACCTGAAATAGACCTAGTAGGTATGTTCAAAATGGAGACCCCCAAATCTTCATCTGCAATACTAATAAATACTCCAATCTTTAGGTTCATGACTAGTCATAGTTTGTATGGCTTTATATGTTAACTCCTTTTTCAGCCACCAGGTTGCAGATGCTAACATGATGCCAACCGGATTTCCCTGGGCAGACAACCCCACCACTGTGTCCTGGAGCCATGCTTCCCCATATCCCTTCCCCATTAGGGAAAGAGAGAGATAGGCTTGGAGTATGGATTGACTTGTCAATACCCAAATTCAGTGGGGAAGCAATTCCAGAAGCCATACCTTCCACCTTCTGTATCCCATAATGACCCTGGCACCATACACCCAGAGGGATAAAAAATAGGAAAGCTATCAAGGGAGGAGATTGGATACAGAGCTCTGGTGGTGGGAATTGTGCCCCTCTTGTCATATGGTCTTGTCAGTGTTCCCATTTTACAAATAAAACATTTAAAAACATTTTTAAAAGTAATAATAGACAAATTATTGGAAAAAAATGACGACTCTCATATTCAGCTTAGAAGCCTATGTAACATCTGCATCGCTGTAGATCTGAGCTCACATTCTGTGGTCATAAGTCCGAACGTTCCAAGCTGCCCCAATTTCAGGAGCCATCTTCCTCAGGTGGTAGATAGAGTATGTTAAGAATTCTTAGGTAGAGTATGTGCAGAGTATGCAAGAAGTATGTAAGAAAGTGAGAAAGGAAGATGTGTTGGTCATAGAACAGGCATGTGTTAGCTTAAGGCTTGACCCTAAATTCTCTCCTGTATTCACTCCCTGTTTGCTAAGTCTATAGTCTACCCAGCATTAGAGTGACATCCAATGGTCCTCAGGACATGAGCTCTGATGAGAAACCAGATTTGTAATATTTTTAATTTAAAAATTTTTTAAAATTTATTTAAAAGAGGAGACATTAACAAAACCATAGGATAAGAGAGGTACAACTCCACATAATTCCCACCATCAAATCTCTGTATCCCATCCCCTCCCCCTGATAGCTTTCCTATTCTTTATCCCTCTGGGAGTATGGACCCAAGGTCATTGTGGGATGCAGAAGGTGGAAGGTCTGGCTTCTATAATTGCTTCCCCGCTGAACATGGGCATTGATAGGTCAATCCGTACTCCCAGCTTGCCTCTCTCTTTCTCTAGCAGGGTGGGGCTCTGAGGAATCAGAGCTCCAGGACACATTGGTGGGTTCGTCTGTCCAGGGAAGTCTGGTCCATATCATGCTAGTAACTGGAACCTGGTGGCTGAAAAGAGAGATAACATACAAAGCCAAACAAATTGTTGAACAATCATGGACCTAAAGGCTAGAATAGTGTAGATGAAGTGTTGGGGGCAGGGGTCCTTCATTTTGTATATAGATCATAGGCCCATTTTAGTTATATTTCAAAGGGCCTGTAGCTATACTAGTTTTTTTTTTCTCTCTCTGAGCCTGAAATCTGATATGCAGGTGGATCCAAGTTATTGTCTGGGTAGATGAAGTCATGACTGGAAAAGGGACAGAAAGCTGGATCAGGGAAAAGAGTAGCTCCCTAATATGGGGAAGGTGTATAAATATTGTTGACTGTAAACCCCATCAAATTGCTTTGGTTTGGGGCCCATATTCAGCTTAGTAGCCTTTGTGACCTCTGCATCCCTGTAGATCTGAGCTCACATTCTGTGGTCATGAGTAGGAACATCCCAAGCTGCCCTAATATCAGGACCCATCTTCCTCAGGTGTAACATAGAATATGTTTTCCATCCTCCTAGAACATTCTCTACCATTGTTGATCCAAGTCGAGGGCAAGGTCCTATGGGGGGCCCACAAAAGGGTCTATTTTGTTGTTCCTGATAGAGATGACCTGTAACGATGGAGAGAGTGATTTATTTGAGGTCTAGGCCCATCATGTCTGGGAATCTCAGGACTCCGCGAATAGGGGCCTAGCTGATTGGGTGGCTTGATAGTGACTAAAGAGTCATCATTAAAGTATGCCAGTCTTGGGAGTATGGACCGACCAGTCAATGTCCATGTTCAGCAGGGAAGCAATTACAGAAGCCAGACCTTCCACCTTCTGCAACCCACAGTGGCCCTGGGTCCATGCTCCTAGAGGGATACAGAATGGGAAAGCTATCAGGGGAGGGGATGGGATATGGAGATGGGTGGTGGGAATTGTGTGGAGTTGCAAACCTCCTACCCTATGATTTTGTTAATTTATCCTTTCTTAAATAAAAAATAAATTAAAAATAAAGTATGCCAGTCTATTGCCCTTATTCAGATTTTACAGTCCTTGCTTTGCAAAGGTTAACTTTGGAGTGAGTGAGAGAACTGTAATAGGAAGTAGGTGAGGAGAGTATCTAAGTCTAATTAGATACTATTTCATTAGAAACTTTATACTGATTCACTGCAGACTATTGTGTACTTTTGATTTAGGTATGTGTTTTTCCCTAGGTGGTTATTATACAGCAAATCTTAACAAAGGGATCTTTAAAAGTTAACCCAATTACCAAATGTGATTATAACAATAACTATCTATTGTCTTCTTAAACCCTAAGACAGCAGGAACCTCACATTTCCACTGTAGAGCCTATATTGCTTCCAGTCCCAGAACCTTAAGGTTGGGCACACTTTCTGGCATGCTTCTCTCAGTTCATACCAAATAATATTGCATCTGCTGATCTCAAACTAATCAACACAATGAGTACCACCTCAGCATGCTTCACTTTGGACTGTGTCAGAGACTTCAGGTGTGGAATGACAACACTTCAGCTCATTACTCAGGTGAGACCTTTCCTTTCATAGTATTCTCTAATTCCATTCCAGGTGGTTCACTTCCTAACAAAGTCCCAAAACCTAGATATAGACCAGGTCCCATGAGGCAAAATTGTAATCTTGATCTACTCTGCCATTGGCAATGCCACTTTCCAACCACATCAGACCCAGATAAGTATGGATCTTGAATTCAGAGGATCCCTTCCTAACCCATTTTCCACCCACTGGCAACACCCCTGGTTTAGTGAGCTCCTGAAGAACTTGTGGTTGTATTTTATTGAGTTTCCAGGTGACATTTTGTTGGGTTTAATTTTTTCTAGTTTCAAAGGAAAATGTTCTGAAATGTCTCCTACTCCACAGCCATGCCACTGGATGTCTGGCATTTCAGTTTAGATAATGACAAAAAACATTTTCTAGAAAGAACTCTGTCCACAGTCTGATCTGTTTGTTTAACCATAAGAATCATCGATCAAAGTTCAAAGGTACATTAGAACACTGAGGATAAAATTTTTCACAAAGTGTATCATTGACAGATTCAGTTTCAAATTTTGGAAGACCACAGTGAACTACCATTCTTGGCTTTAAAGAACTTGAGTACCTACCTTATTTGAAATTGATTTTGAGAAACAGCTTTCATGTTGATGCCATTGAGTTGAGGAATACTGTTTTAATTTTCTAGACATTAAGCTTATTTCTAGAAATTCTAACTCAGGTTGAGAATCAACTGCTCAGTTTTGATGGCTTTTCATACACTCTTGGATAAAGCTGGAGGCCTGGGGAAATTCCAAATTCTTCAGATGATTTTCCTCTGCATCTCCATCTTCATCTCGAGCCCTTCTGTTCTGTTGGAGAACTTCACTGCAGCTGTGCCTGATCACCGCTGCTGGGCCCACCTCCTTGACAATGACACCATCTCTGCTAATGACACTGGGACCCTCAGCCAAGAGGACCTCCTGAGAGTCTCCATCCCCCTGGAATCAAGCCTGAGGCCAGAGAAGTGCTGGCGCTTTGTCCACCCCCAGTGGCAGCTCCTTCATCAGAATGGCATCTTCCCCAATGTGACAGAGCTGGACATGGAGCCCTGTGTGGATGGCTGGGTGTATGACCACAGCACCTTCTCTTCCACCATCGTGACTCAGGTGAGAGGGCCCATTTATCTCTTATACTCACAGAATCTGGGGATGAGAAGAAAATGCAATACATGTGCTTCTGTTTGTTAGTCTCTCTAAGTGTTCATTCTTTCTTTCAGCTAATTTTAATTACTTTTTCATTAAACAACTCTTCTTTGTAGAGGTGGTTTGACTTATAACGTCTTCTACTTTTTAAGATGGCATCAAATAGGCATTCATTAAGTACCAGTGAAGGGAGTCAGATTAGTGTTCAATAGCACATCATTGACAGAAGCTTTCATGCTGTGGTCTCTTCCACTTGTCTGCCTCTCTGTATATAACACACACACACACACACACACACACACACACACACACACACACACACACACAGACTACCTTTTAATACTGGCAAGCTCTTACTGATAAGTTTCACTTAAGGATATTCTTGGTAATTAAAAGCTTACTAGCATAACTTATAATTAAGTTGAGAACTATTAAAAATTTTGTACTGTGTAGCCATATTCAGCTTTTGGTTATTAGTCAGAAACATCTGGGAACTTGCTAAAGGTCCTCTATGTAGACCAGAGATTATATAATCATGAAGACTTCTGAAAGTTTGGTCTGGGGAGATTGCTCATTAGTGAGTAAGGGTTTTGATTGCCTCAGCAACACAGTGTTGAGCAGTTCTATGGTTTCCCTCTTACTGTATTTTCTGTCATAAATATCACAATATAATCATAAATTATACAAATTAATCTTAAAGAAATAAATAGAAGTTATATGATTAAATTCAGTATTATATATATTTGCTTTATTATTATTATTATTTTGCAGTGAATAGATCTCTTATAGTGTAATTCTGCTGCTCTCAGGCCAACTTTTTATTTCAGTGAATGTATGTGTGTAAAAGGGAGAAAGAGATAGATAGATAGACCAAGATTGACCATATAATCACAGTTCCCTCTGGTTCCTTGTCACTCTCATGTGGTGACAAATTTCAGTCATGGTCCAATGCATGACAAGGTGAATACCATTTGGTGAGGCTGAACAGTCTTTTTGATGTGTTGCTGTATCCGGTTGGCCAAGATCTTGTTTAATATTTTGGCATCTATGTTCATCAGAGAAATTGGTCTGTAGTTTTCCTTTTTTGTTCTGTCCCTATCAGCTTTTGGTATCAGGGTGATGTTGGCTTCATAAAAGGTGGAAGGGAGTATTCCTGTTTCTTCAATCTTATGGAATAGCTTAAGAAGTATGGGTATTAACTGTTTCCTGAAAGTTTTGTAGAATTCGTTTGTGAAGCCATCTGGTCCAGGACTTTTGTTGTAATGTCTCCTTTCTTAAATAAAAAAAGGAAGACATGAATAGATGGTTCTCACAAGAAGAGCTACACGTGGCTCACAGACATATGTGGAAATGCTCCAATTCACTTATTACTACAGAAATGTAAATTAAAATTACATTCAGATTCCACCTCTTCTCTGTGAGAATGGGCTCTTTTAATAAAAGAAGAGAAGATAAATATTGGATAGGATGTGGAGGGAGAGGGACTCTGTTACACTGCTGGTGGGAATGCAAATTGGTGCAACCATTAAGGAGAATATGGAGAACCCTTAAACAAATGCAAATACCTTATGATTCAACAATTCCACTCCTAAGCATTTTTCTGAAAAAGATAACACTGATTCAAAGGGATATAAGCACCCCCATGTTTACAGTGGCTTTATTCACAAAAGCAAAAAGATGTAAGTAACCAAAATGCTTTTTGACAGATGACTAAGTAAAAACATTATGGGTCATATAGTCAACAGAGTGTATTATTCAACAATAAAAAAGATGATATGGTGCTTTTTGCATAAAATGGGTAGGTTTGGAGAGGCTTATTATGCTTAGTGAAGTAAGTAAGGAGGCAAAAGAACTACAGAATGTTTTCACTCATATGGGTAATATAAGAACTGAGCATATGAATGTTAAAAAAAGTTAGCATATAGCTAAGACTTTGGTAGTAGGATAGTAGTTTTCTTCCTTTCTTTTTCTTTTCTTTTCTTTTTTTGTCTCCAGGATTATCGCTGGGGCTCAGTGCCTGCACCATGACCTGCAGGTCATTTTCCCCATTTCTTTTGCCCTTGTTGTTACACTTGTTACAGTTGTTATTGCTGTCATTGTGGTTGGATAGAGCAGAGAGAAAATGAGAGAGGAGGAGAAGCACGGGGGAGAGAAAGATAGACACGTGAATACCTGCTTCACTGCCTGTGAGGTAACCCCCCTAAAGGTGGGGATCTGGTGGCTTGAATGAGGATCATTACCCCAGCCCTTGCACTTTGCGCCACCTGTGCTTAAACTACTGCACTACTGCCCAGCTTCCTATGGTGGTTTTCTGTGCAGGACACATCCTTTGCTGACAGAAGTGGTGAAGAAGAGTATACTGTAAGCTATTATTCAATAAATCTCTGAAATTAAATAATAGTCAAATAGTATGTTAAAGGGAAGGTTGGATGTGCTAGGGGCATGGCACATAGTGTTTTAATTTTTGGTTTTTTTGCCTCCAGCCTTATTGCTTGGGCTCGGTGCACTATAAATCCGTTAATCCTGGTGGCCGTTTTTACCATTATTGTTGCCCTTGTTGTTGTTGTTGTTGGATAGACAGAGAGAAATGAAGAGAGGAGGGGAAGACAGAAAGGGGGAGAGAAAGACAGACACCTGCAGACCTGCTTCACCCCTTGTCAAGCAAACCCTTCTGCGGTTGGGGAGCTGGGGTGGCTTGAACCAGGATTCTTATGCTGGTCCTTGCGCTTTGTGCTATGTGCACTTAACCTGCTGCGCTACCAACCAGCTCTGGCATATAGTGTTTTGCAAGGTACATTATGTAGTGTGGAGTCCATGTCTACCATTTGTGAACTTGTGTGGAGCTCTCAGATTTGGTTCTTTGTCTTCTAGTGGGATCTGGTATGCGAATCACAGACACTGGTCCAAGTGACTAAATTCTCATTCATGGCTGGAATGGTGGTGGGAAGCATCATATGTGGGCATTTGTCAGACAGGTAAGTGTTCTGGACCACAAATACTTTTTCTATTCTTATATAATAAAACTTCATTGTGGTATGTCAATTTACAAGACTGTTGTCAAAAATTAGTTTCCTATCTCCCCATGATAAATGTTAGCACACCACACTCTAGATAAACTTACCGTTTCTGTCTTCCTTAAGACACTGATTACCTTAACACCATCCTTCTCCCAGCCTCAGCAAGCCCCTCAATCCCCATTTTTCCAAGTAGTAAGCCAGGCCTTACTGGTCAAACAGGTTTGGCTGTATGCCCTGAATTCTGGCATCCTGCCCTAGTGTTCCCCTTGGCCACCTTTCAGTTTGTCCACTTTAAACTGTCAGAATCCTGTTCTGTGTGATGGTATACCCTGAACTTCCTTCTCTGCTTCCACCAACTCAATGACTAACTATATCCAAGCCTAAGCTACTCTAATGGTTTGACTTTTTTTCGTAAGTACTTGTTCTATAACTTTATTTCATTTATGAGGGAAATCACCTAATAGCTGTATGTCACCTATTCAGTTATTCCACTAAGCAAATTTCCCTCCAGTTTCATTCATTTTATCCTATAGAATACAACATCATATTTTCCTAAGGTTCCAGATATGGATAAACTGTTCATTCTCCAACTATCTGCCTATAGTTATATGTAGCTCCCCCCGCTTTTGAGGTCCCATTTTCTCTTCCTTTAAGTCACACATGTGCCTATTACTACATCCAAGTGTCCCTGTGTTTTATTTCTCCTCTCTCTCTAGTTCCTGATGGAAGTGGAGTTCAGAGACATCTAGTCATCTTCCCCCTATCATTTCTCACCTTTATCACCCTGACGGTCTGTCAACTGTTCCACCTTCTGTCGATAACCATTTTAGTTTTCCACAGTCTAAAAATGAGTGTCTTTCTATTTGTTTTTTTAAGTTCATTTGTACAGTTGTCTAAAATTCACATGAGTAGAACCATGTAGTCTAGTTTGATTTTTTATTTAAATTTTTAGTTATTTAATATTGATTCTTATCCTTTTCATGTTGGACTCCTCTCAGAAATTCTTTTTGTTAAATTTACTTATAAAATAAAAAATATTGACAAGAACATAGTATAAGAGGGGTACAAGTCCACATAATTTCCACCACCAGAACTCAGTATCCCATCCCCTCCCCTGATAGCTTTCCTATACTTTATCCTTCTGGGAGTATGGACCCAGGGTCATTATGGGGTATAGAAGGTGGAAGGTCTGGGTTCTATATTTGCTTCCTGGCTGAACATGGGCAATTATAGTACAATCCATACTGCCAGCCTGTCTCTCTCTTTCCTTAATGGAGCAGGGATCTGGAGAGGTGGTGCTCTAAGACATATTGGTCAGGTAGTCTTTCATGGGAAGTCAGGTTGGCATCACAGTACCCTCTGCAAAAATCACTAATATATAAAGAAGAACAATTTGTTTAAAAGTCAGGAAACTAAAGGCAAGAATATAGCAGATGACATTTGGGGTCTCCATTTTGGAAATAGTTATTAGGTATACTCCAAGGGGCTGTAACTTTACTAATTTTTGCCTGATCCCCACAACTAACATGCAATGCACGTAGGGTAAAAGTATTGTCTGGGGATATGGTGTCAGAGTTGGAAATCAGATTAGAAAGCTGGATCAGTGAAGAGAGTACTTGTCAAATATGAGAAAAGCATATAAACATTGTTAACTGTAAAGCTTTTCAATCTGATTTGGTGTCAATTTTCTGTGCAGGAGCCTGTGTGACCTCTGCATCCCTGTAGGTCTGAGCTCGCATTCTGTAGTCATAGTTAGGAATATTCTGAGCTGATTCCACTGCTGGACCCATCTTCCTCAAGTGGCAGTATGTTGACCCAGCCTCCCTTTTGAGAATGGAGCAGTCCCTACCATTGTTGAACCACATTGAGGGCAAGGTCTTGTAGGGAACCCACAAAGGGACTGATTATGCTATTCCTGAAGGAAATGAGCAGTGACAGTGGAGAGAGTGATCTGTTAGAGGTCTGGGCCCTCACTAGGGGCCCCAGAGATGACGTGACCTTGTAGTAATCAGAAGAGCCATCATTAAAAGTATGCTGGTCTTTTGCCGTTATTTGTTTTTGTAGTTCTTACCTTGTCTGAGAAAGTTAAACTTGGAGGGACTGAGGGATGTGAAATAGGAAGTAGGTGAGGAGGGTACCTAGGTCTAATTAGAAACTATTTGATTAGGTACTTTATGTTGTCTTTTTTAGTTCTTTCTATTTGCTTGCTGCACTGATTGAGTCACTGCAGACTATTGTGCACTTTTGCTCTAAGGTATACATTTTCCTATAATTTATGGAGACATGTGCACATGTGCTCTGTTTCTTGGGCCCTGGTCCATCTCTAGCTGCTGTGGCTTTGTTAGGAAATGTACCAGCTGAAATGGAGTGAAGGAGTCCTTTAAGCTAAGAAAAGTCTCACCAGAGTACTGGTGCTGAAGGGTTGACTTTGCAGGCCTGTCTGTGGATACAGTCCAAAGTGAAACATGTGGTTGTACTGGCTGCATTGATTTGGCTGAAATCAACACATGCAGCATCAATTAGTCTGGGTCAAGAGATTCCTTCTGAGAAATGAGCTCTTCTGTGGATATGGGTTTTATAGAGAATTGGCAGGGTTCTTTCAGTATTAGGGTTTAGGAAAGCAATAGATTGTTTTTGCTATAACCATGTGATTTGGAAATTTGGTTGACTTTGCCAATCCCATTGCTAGTATTTCTCTGTCACACAGGAGTTCACCCTGATTTATGTCCTTTAATGCTATTTATATAGAGCTGTAGCTAAAATAGTGCCACAGCCAGTTGTTTCTTGTCTTCTCAGTATAAGATTATAGTTGATTTAATATTTCAAAGAATTGAAATATTAAATATTAGATATTTGAATTGTATTAACAATTTAAACCCACTGTTAAAATTCAATCAAGTTACTGTTAAAACTAAAACTTTAAAGGGGCTTGGCTGCATCGAGTAAAAGATTGACTGTGGGATTTATAGCTTCTTGTCTCATGCATGACATGTGAAGATTTTCTCCCATTCTGTCCAAGGGTCTTTATATTTGGGTAATGGTTTCTTCTACAGTACAGAAGCTTTTCAAATTGATGTAGTCTCATTGACTTCTTTTTGATTTAGTCTTCCTTGCAACTGGGTTTTTGTCTTCAAATATAACCTTGAGGTTTAGGAGGGAAAGTGTTCCACCAATATCTTCCTCTGTATATCAGGTCTAAGGGTCCAAGGGTCTAAGTAGAAACAATTTGATTTGGAACTTTATGTTTTCCTTTTTTAGGTCCTTCTATTAGCTTGCTGCGCTTATTGACTCACTGCAGACTATTGTGCATTTTTGCTCTAAGGTATATATTTTGCCCTAATTTATGGATATATGTGTACATATGCCCTATCTCATGGGACGTGGTCTATATCTAGGTTTGAGGTTTTTGTTAGCAAGTGAAAGGCTGAGTCTTTCTGTCTTTCTTGAGGAAGTATGGTCCATAAATGAGTGCAGCCTAGAATGTTCACAGCTGTGACAATTACCTATGAGCTCAGAGCAATAAGAAGCTGGAGGTTACACAGGCTCTGAGCCTGTGTAGTGGTATATATATATGGTATGTATATCATATATATTCAAATGTGAATATATATGTTCCGTAGTTCATGTTGATGGGGTAAACATTAACTTTATGTACATATATTCTTCAAGTTTGAGAACTACTCTCTGCCCTAATCCAGCCTTCTATCCCTATTCTCTACTCTGATACCATCTTCCCAGACAATATTTTTGCACACCTCTATATTAGTTATCAAACTCAAGCAATTAATACTAAAGTCATGGCACCCTAAGGGCATACCTAAAATAGTTTTCCTCAATTCTTTCATACTGAGGTCACTATTCTCGTCTGCATTATTCCTACTTTTTTATTCCTGTTCATTAAGTATTGCTGATTTATATCTTACTGACTTTCAGCCACCCAGTTGCAGATGTTATCATAATTTAATCCTGACTTCCCTAGGCAGATGACCTCACAAATGTGTCCAGACCCAATAGAGAAATATAGAAATAGGCTGGAGGTATGGCTAGACCTGCCTTTGCCCATGTCCAATAGGGATGCAATTACAGAAGCCAGAACTCCCACCTGCACCCTATAAGGAATAATGGTTCATACTCAGTGAGAGACAAATGAGGGGAAGACGACCAGAGGGCTCTGAACTCCATGAGGACCTGGAGTGAGAATAGGACAAAAGGAAGGACTTTCAGAAGTAGAAATAAGTGTAGCTGTGACTTAGGAAGAGAAGACAGGACCATATAAAAAGGGAAAATACATACAAATATAGGCAGAGAATTAAAATAATAATAGTCACTCCATATCTCTGGTGTTGGGAAGCAGACCCACAAGTCTGGTAGTGGGAACAGTGTGGAATTATCTACATGTTATCTTATAACCAACACGGTCTGTTGTATGCTTTACATTGGGTTCTAGTTCTCCCCCACCGAGAGAATTAGATCAGTCCAGTTGGTTTCGCGGGAATGCTTGGCCCCGCCCCTAGGAACCCCGAGAGAGAGTCAGAGTTCGAGAGTTCCAGAGTTGCAGAGTAAGAGAGAGTGCTTGCGCCGCCGCAATGAGACAGCAGAGTTCTGTTTGGTGATTAGTTTGTCTTAGTTTATGAATCATTGTTCCTGAATAAAGAAATACAGCTTCCCTGCCCAGCCGTTGTCTCCACGTCTCTGTTACCCGCTCGTGAAGCTAGCCCCAGCGGCAAGAGCCTCCGAAAATTTTCACAACAAATGGCGCCCACGTGGACCTGACCTGTGCATCTCTCAGATAAGTGAAGACAATTTGGCTACCTATGTACTATGGCCTTCTCTTCTGCTTGTGAAGAGATCTCCAAAGGCCTCTGCTCTTTCTTCACGAGACTGTTTTGCTGTTTCTGGAATATTTATCTCTGGACCACTCTGTGGTTCCCACTCGCTCGGGCGAACTCAGAACAACCAGCGGGAAGAGCCAGCGGGCGGGAGGCAAGGCGCGGAGCTGCTGTTTCCACATGGTTACACAGCCAGCCGGCCGGCTGCGCCCAGACAACCCCGCGCACCAAGCCCGCAGCCCCGAAGCCCCGCAGCCCGCAGGAGGCCAACGCCAGCATGCTGGAGCCCGATGCCAGCACGCTGGAGCCCGATGCCAGCATGCTGGAGCCCGATGCCAACACGCTGGAGCCTGATGCCAACACGCTGGAGCCCGATTCCACCACGCAAGAGCCGATGTCAGCACGCAGGCCAGCCCACAGGAGCCGGCTCTCCACCACGTGGCACAGGGCACTGGACACGTGATCCCTCCACACTGCTCGGCCACTGCGAACAGTGCAGCAGACATGGCAGGGCCATGGGGCAGGTTCGCGACGGCCTATCATGGCCGCCACCCCTGGGCACCTCAGTCCGCGCCTTCTACAAAGATGGCCTGCCTGCCCTCTTGCTATGAATTCTGGAACGATCCCGGACCTCCCGGACCCCCGGGCTCCCTGCCGAAACTGGGCACATGAGATCTCCAGCCGCCGGTCCGGTCGGAAGGCAGACAAGCTGGAGTATGCAGAGATTTGTGCAGAGATCGCAACCTGCAATTCCTAGAAGTGAAGCTGTGCAAGAAGCCACCTCCGGATGGTGAAACCCCCCCCCCCCCAACAACTAAGACAGTACAGATTTAAATTCGTGTTTGAAATGACATGTCTTTGTAACAAAGGTTTCTCTCCTTGTGTATTAATGACCATGTTTATGTGTATGTTTAAAGATTGGTAAACAGTAACTTTAAGGCTAAATTCTTACTAGTCAAAGTTAAATGAAAAAGGTTTTCAACGTAATTCTCATAAAGATAAAATTAACTTACATTTAAAGTCTAAGGTAAAAATTAGTTAACAAGCAATATATTTTAACTAAGTTGGTCTAAACAAAAGGTTAAATAGACTTGTTGATGTGTAAAACTCTTGATTACCTTCTCTATTAGAAATGGTAGATCGCACAATGGCTATGCTAATTATTCTCATGCCTGAGGTTTCCTTTCCTGTCTCCATCTTGAATGGGTGTAACAAAAGGTTAAAAGACGTTGTTGCTATGTAAAAGTCTCAAATCCCTTCTCTATTAGAACTATGCTAATAACAAGTTTTGTTTTATAGTAAGTAAATTGCAGCCAGCTGCCTTTGGGACTCTAGGCCGTTCCCCGCCCCCATGCAAATGCCCGTCGAGGCAAGTAGCCCCCCAAAGGCAAGAAATGTTTTTTTTTAAGCTGATAAAGTTTAGCCCACAGAGGCAGATATGGCCCCCTCAGGCCTTCCCTTGGCAGTACACTGGTTCTTGTTACTTGCTTACATGTTTCTCCATGTTTGTGCCAGTTTCTTTTTTAAAAAAATGCCTGTATGATATATGTTTCTGTTCACCCCACACCATTGATACTATAGTCATTTAGTTAAAAAGAAAAGGGGGAATTGTTGTATGCTTTACATTGGGTTGTTCTAGTTCTCCCCCGCCAAAAGAATTAGATCAGTCCAGTTAGTTTCGTGGGCCCGCTTGGCCCCGCCCCTAGGAACCCCGAGAGAGGGTCAGAGTTTGAGAGTTCCAGAGTTGCAGAGTAAGAGAGAGTGCTTGCACTGCTGCAAAGAGACAGCAGAGTTCTGTTTGTTGATTAGTTTGTCTTAGTTTATGAATCGTTGTTCCTGTATAAAGAAATACAGCTTCCCTGCCCAGCCATTGTCTCTGCGTCTCTGTTACCCGCCCATGAAGCTAGCCCGGCCAGCTAGAGCCGCCGGAATTTTAACAACAACGGTCACTAATAAAACTTATAAAAGTAAGAAAAAAAGAAATTGAGAGTGCAAAGGGAGATACAATACGAAAGAATCCCCTGTTCCACGGCCATACCACTCTGAACATGCCTGATCTCGTCTGATCTTGGAAGAATCCCCTGCTTCACTACTTCATCAGTCATGAAGCTTCCACCCTGCAGGAAGGGACAATGGGTTTGACCTTGAGCCCATGCATATGGAGATGTATGGGCTGAACCAATATGTCACAACCTTGTCCTTGTAAAATTCATGAATATGATGTGCTTCTGGCATCACTGTCTTGCAGATTTCTCTAGAATTATCTTGCATGCAGTAGAAATTCCAAGTCAAAAGAGAGGGTCTATTATACAACCCATCAACAATTGAGATTTAATTTTCCACAACTATTTCTTTTACATCAGTTTTGTCATGACTTATGTATTCTCAGATTGATCAATACATTAGATTCCTTGTGTTCTAATCATAATAGAGACTCAACTATGCTAAGTGCATGTGTTACCATAATTGAGATTTATTTTAGAGTTTACAATAGAGCTGCTATCTCTGTTTGATTTGGAGTGATGACAAATCTGATAGTTACAAATTAGAGAAAGAGCCTTCCTATACTCAGGATTAATTCATAGACAGGCATGTTTGTTTCTGCAAATTGCTGTATTATACATTGATTTTTGTGGGTTAAGAATGTTTTAATGCTATTAAATTTTGCAACTGTTGATATTGCCCCCATAATCTAGCTTTATTCTCTTTCCCCTAATCTATCTTTATGTATCTCTCTCTCTCTCAGGTTTGGGAGGAGGATGGTCTTCAGATGGTGTACCTTCTTGCTGGCCATTACTAGCAGTTGTGTGACGTTTGTTCCCAGCTTCCCCATGTACTGCTCACTCCGTTTCTTATCTGGGATTTCATACATACCTATTGCGGCAAATAGTATTTTGCTCAGTAAGTCTTATTCTGTATCTTCAGTATTTTTCTAGTATTAACATTGACTTGAAATTCTATCTTTGTTTGAAATAAATATTCTGTGTTTTTTTTTCCAGTTGTAGAGTGGACAGTGCCCCAGTTCCAGGCATTGGGAGTAACAATGACATCCTTTGCCATGTGTATTGGACAGGCAGCCTTGGGAGGTCTGGCGTTTGGCTTTAGAGACTGGCATATACTCCAGCTAGTGGTGTCTGTTCCATTATTTGTCTTATTTCTGGGCACTAGGTATGAGCTTTCTTTTTGTTTTGTTCTGTGGGATACTGGTATGCAAATGTTGACAGATTCAGCATGTAAGTGTCTCTTCTACACAACCTTGTTCAGGTGGGTGGCAGAGTCTGCTCAGTGGCTGATTATCTCCAACAGACCCGAGGAGGCCTTAAAGGAACTGAGAAAAGCTGCACATCGTAATGGCAAAAAGGATGTTGAAAACACTCTAACTATGGAGGTAAGGAGAATAGGATGGTTGTTATGGGATGAAAGGCTGTAAATAAACATTTTGGCAATGGAAATGTAAGATCCAACAATGAAAAGAGTCACTACATTACTGAATGTCAGAGGAATGCAAATCAAACCCTCAGTAAGAGATTACTATATGCTTATTTGGATGGCCATTACACAATGATAGGTAACAAATGTTCAGAGACTATGGAGAAAAGGAAAACTTTACCAACTAGTGAGGAGACTGTAAAGTGATCAAACCACTGTGGAGCACAGTTGGAAATTTCTGAAGAACTTCAGAATACCACTACTCTTCTGGCAGTTTACACTCAGTGTATATGGAAAAGAAGTGATTATAATCTCAAAGAATCTGTCCTCCCATAGAAATTGAGCATTTCATAACAGTAGTGGCACGGAATCTAATTCCTGCAATGAGGCTGTCCAAAGGAAGGAGAATATGCAGAGTATGTTAGATTATGCTTTCTTATTCAGATTGGAAGAGAAATATACCCCAACATTTGAAACAAGGTAGAGTAACTTGGAGACCATTCTCTCAATTGAAGTATGTTAAAGAAGGAATGACGGGAGCAGGCTGTAGCACAGCTGGTTAAGCACTAATGGCGCCAAGCTCAAGGACCGGCATAAGAATCCCGGTTCGAACCCTGGCTCCCCACCTGCAGGGGAGTCGCTTCACAGGCGGTGAAGCAGGTCTGCAGGTGTCTATCTTTCTCTCCTCCTCTCTGTCTTCCCCTCCTCTCTCCATTTCTCTCTGTCCTATCCAACAACAACAACAATAATAACTACAACAATAAAACAACAAGGGCAACAAAAGGGAATAAATAAATAAAATAAATATTTAAAAAAATAAAAAAAACTGGAAAAAAAGAAAAGAAAAAGAAGTAAGGAAAGACAAATGGCTGTGCTCTAATATATGTCTAGAACTTAAAAATCACTGACTTCAAACTTAAATAGATAATGGTGATTTTTCACATGGACAGATAGAGGGAAAATGGGAAGTGTGGGTCAAAAGATGTGCTCTTTTTGGTTTAAGCAGGGAAAGATCAGGATATCTTATAGGCAACTTGATGATTAGTTAACTTTACAATATTGTAAACTTTAGATCTGCTGAAAGTAGATTTTTGAACCCTTTAACAACACCTTCACACTGTCAGGTGAGGAGTATGGTAACTTTCTATTTGTTAAAATATTTTACTTATTCACTTATTTAGTCATATGAGATAGATTTGGATTTTAGTCTCAAAGATACTTTTATCTCTCATTACCTGCAAAAAATTTATCAACTTTGTTTCTGTTAAGACAATAGCATAAATTGACAGAAATCAGAAGGAAGCCCATTTGTTCTCAAGGAAAGTAGTAATATAATTCATGGATCAATTTGACTTCAATGGACAATGATCCGGGTTTGATAATGCATCTATTATATGTTCTTCTTTTTCTTATTATTTTATTTAATAAAGATAGACATGACTATTGGATAAGAGGGGTACAATTCCACCAGGCTGATCCTTTTCCCTTGAGGGGTACAACTCCATACAATTTCCACCAGCAGAATTCTGTATCCAATCACCTCCATTGAAAGCTTTCCTATTCTTTATCCCTCAGAGACCATGGACTCAGGATCATTATGGGATGCAGAAGGTGGAAGGTCTGGCTTCTGGAATTGCTTCTCCTCTGAGCGTGCTTGTTGGCAGGTCATTCCATATCCCCAGCTTTTTTCAATCTTTCCCTAGTGGGGCAGGGTTCCGGAGAGGGTGATTTCCAGGACACATTGGTGAAGTCATCTGCCCAGTGAAGTCAAGTTGGCTTCATGGTAGCATCTGCAACTTGGTGCCTGAAAAAGCATTAAGTTGTAAAGCAGAACAAATTGCTTAATAATCAGGAAACTAAAGGCAAGACTGTAGTAGTTGTGGTTTAATTAGGTACTTTATGTTGTCTTTTCTTTAGATCTTTCTGTTTCCTTGCTGAGTTTATTGAGTCACTGAAGACTATTGTGCACTTCTGATCTAAGGGATCTATTTTCTCTAATTTATGGAGACATGTGCACATGTGCTTGTCTCTTGGGCCCTGGTCCATCTCTAGGTGCTGTGGCTTTGTTAGGAAGTGCACTACCGGAAATGGAATGAAGGAATCAATGAGCTAGAAAAGGTCTCACCAGAGTACTAGAGCTGAAGGGTTGACTTTGCAGGCCTGTCTGTGGATACAGTCCAAAGTGAAACATGTTGTGGCTGTACTGGTTGCATTGATTTGGCTGAAATCAACAGATGCAGCATCAATTGGTCTGGATCAAGAGATGCCTTCTGAGAAATGAGCCCTGCTGCTGAGGCTCCAGGACTGGGTGAAATATGGTTTTTATAGGGAATGGGCAGGGTTCTTTCAGAATTAGGGTTTAGGAAAGCAATAGATTGTTTTTGTTATAACCAAGTTATTTAGGAATTTGGTTGACTTACTTTGATAATCCCATTGTTATTATTTCTCTATCACACAGAAGTGCACACTGATTTATATCCTGGAGTTTCTTCTGGGCTGTTGTCCTGATTAATTGTGGTAGCAGTTGTATTTGCTCTTGAATCAACCATTTTTTTTATTGATGTATTTGTATTTTTCTGTTGTTCTTCAGTTGTTGTGATTACAAGCTATGTTAAACTAGTCTTTTCACAAATGAAGTCACAAACCTCAGAAAGTACAACAATAGTAAATGAAGAAAAGATTGACGCAGTTCAAGAAAAACCAGTTAGGCAAGCTCCAAGAATAAAAACAAACACGACATCTGGCTGGGCTAGTGGCTCTTTCTGTGGACTAGAAGAATAAAAACAAACAAAACCAAATGAAATCCTAAAGGAAAAGAAAAGAAAAGAAAAAAGACATAGCAAGAATAGACAATTATGCAAATCAACTTGTTGTTTTCGATGGGTTATGTTGTTTTCGCTGGGCTAGCTTCACGGGTGGGTAACAGACGACCAGGGACTCATGGTTGAGCTGTAGGCAGTATCTCTTTATTCATGCAGGATGCAGCCCAATCTAAGCCGAGCTAAGCTAAACTCAAGGTACCGTAAAACTCACAATGCTGTCTTTTTATATACTTGCCAAGTAGGGTGGAAACAGGATGTGACATAGAGAGGGTGGAGAGAAAAGTGACTGGTGAAAATCAGAGTGTGACAAGGAGGGGGCAGAGCAGGCGAGAATCCTATCACTGAACCACAAATGCCCTGGAGGGAGGGTGGTGCTTGTTAACAGCTGTTATGTAAATAGAATGAAGTGGTTATGTAAATACAATAGTGTTAAGCAGGGGGGATTTAAACCAAATGAAACAGAAGGGGTCTCATGCATACCAACATCAACTGTCCAGTATAAATTCTAGAGATGGCAAGAAAAGAAAGAAAAAGAGAAAACACTCGCACACACACACTGAGGAAGTAAGAAAAAGAGATTGAGAGTGAGAGTCCACTCTGAGTCAGACTTATTTCACAAGACAATTCACAAACAAGTGCGAGTGAATACAGACATAAAAAGAAGGAAAAAAAATAAAGCAATGAAAAGAAGATTATTTTTTGGGTCAGCTAGAAGGAGATAAAAACGGAGGTGGAGAAAAGAGAGAGAGAAAAGCAATTTTCTCCCACAATGGATAGCACACTCAGTCGTCTATCAATGGAAAAAGCAACAACAGTTAATTTTGGTCAAACTGGAGAGGAGGGAAAAGAGACACGTGCATATAATAGTAATAATACTAATAGCAGTAATAATATAAAATAGAATAAAAGACTCAGTCAGTCTGCAGCTTAGACTGCTCTAGATTGGCTGCACACAACTTGGTCCCCTTCCTAAACCGACCTTATCACTTAAATTCCTTCTCCTGAAGATGTTTAACTCTCCCATTCACTATTATACCATTTTTTAAAGATTTTTTTATATTTGTTTATTTATTCCCTCTTGTTGCCCTTGTTTTTTTTAATTGTTGTAGTTATTATTGTTGTTGTTATTAATATCGTCATTGTTGGATAAGACAGAGAAATAGAGAGAGTAGGGGAAGACAGAGAGGGGGAGAAAAGACATCTGTAGACCTGCTTCACCACCTTTGAAGCTACTCCCCTGCAGGTGGGGAGCTGGGGGCTGGAACCTGGATCCTTATGCAGGTCCTTGAGCTTTGCACCACGTGCACTTAACCCACTGCGCTACCACCCGACTCCCTATTATACCATTTTAGTGACTGAAATTTCAAGTAACTGAAGAAAAATCCTCTCTTTGTCCACTCTGGAGGCTTTACAATGCCTACAGTTATTTGCAACTGAACACTTTCTTGTTGAAGGGTTTGAGGTTCACCATGCACGATGAACTGAAGGCAGCTCAGAGGAGGACTGTTGTGTTAGACTTGTTTCGCACACCCAAACTTCGCAAAAGGGTCTGTCTCCTGGCCTTTCTCAGGTAGGTGCCATTGATGCAAGAATGATTTAAGAGAGTGTAGATGAAATCCATCATTTTGTCCAAGATGTACATGTGGTAAGGGCAGACTTGAGATCAACAAAACACAAGGGAACTTAAAGACAATTACTGTATTTAGCGATATTAAGTAGTTATGGTCTTTTGTAATTTCTAAAAAATTCTTACATCAAAAATAAAAAGAAAGAAAGTTATAGGAAATTGAGAAGATAATAAAGTTATGAAAACCTGAAAGAACTTTAATTGTCCTATGAAGACCTCTGACACTAAAAGTCTGTATGCAGGGATAATTTTGATAACTTTTATCATTTGACTGACATTGAACTATAAATCTCTTCTTCATTTCTTTGATTATTTGTATTGCCATAAGATTGCAGAGTTCACATTCTCAAATACAGCAGTACTGATTTACAGAGTCTTCTGCTTTTTATTAGTGAGTTACAGGATACATCAAAGGAATTTGAAAACAGCTGCTTATATTGGCACAAGGCATAATAATTCATTAACAAGGGAAACAGAGTGAAGAAGGGATGTCTGCAGAAGAGCTGTGGCAAAGATAACAAATAGCAAGGCCATCAAATCTCTTCCAGCACACTTACAATCAGTCTAGGTTTCTTCTAACTAGAACCCCTAGTGGGATCTTAGCTGATATATGGCTGCAGTGTCCAGCAAGTCACCTTCCTCCTCATTCACCTCAGATACATATAATGCAATTGAAGTCACTCTAGAGTGGAGCTTTGGCCTCATGGGCACTTGTCAGTGTTTGAGAAGTTAAAGAGGTTGCTAACCCTCCAGAAATAATTAGCTAGGTCATAGGTTGTCCAGATCTGAGGCCAGAAAAATCTGGCATGCTAAGATATGGTTTCCAACAACCCATTGAATTCACAGCAAAAACAAACCCAATTATTCTGATATACCCAAGAGATTCAAATCTTAACACCTATATCATATCCTCATACATTCATTTTGTGTTAATTTTAAAACCTTAACCTTGCAAAGCAAAATTCCATCAAATAGTTCATACCCTTTTACTTTATAAATACCATGTCTCCCAAGACCAATAGTATTACAATATTAGGGTTTAAAAATAACACATATGAGAAGTGTCTTTTTTTATCTTTCTTCATCCTAGATTTCCAATTGTTGCTTCCAATTTTGGTCTGAATTTCAACCTGCAATACCTCGGAAGCAATGTCTTCCTGATCCAGGCTCTCTTTGGTATAATTGCTTTCCCAGGCAATTTTGTTGCATTATTGATACTCAATCACCTGGGCCGTAGAATAAGTCATATGCTTTTCTCATTTCTTTTTGGGATCTCCATACTGGCCACCATATTTGTGCCTCAAGGTAAGAAACAAAGATCAGTTCGAGAAAGAATGTGTATCCATTTTGGAATGGGCTTGTTGATAATAATTAAACCAATAAGGAAATTTAAAGTATACCTCTCCCTCTTTTAGAGAAAATCCACTATTCAATCTCATACCTATTTTAGGATCATCATAAGTTTAACTCTGGTTAGAGGGGTCATGTAGACTGTAGAATCCTGAAGTCTCTTGTCTTCAGAAAGTAAAGATATACACAATAAGGCACAGATGTCTATATATCCTCTCTTAGCATCAATCTTAGTAAATTAAATGATAGTAAAAGTAGGAGAATCAGGAATCTCTATCCTTAACTTAAGATCAACATAGCTATATTATTTACATTCTCTGTGATTTGTGGGATACTATACTTTCGTTGAAGGTCAACGGTATTGTTAGAATGCTGTTCTGTATTATAACTCTCACAAGGATTTCCTTCAGTTACACAAAAACTAACTCCATGAATCCTACCTCCAGAGACTCCCCAATTGTGACTGTTCTCATCCCAGTTATATCCCTTGTTATTGATAATTCAACATTGTTCAAAATCTAGGTATTATTCACATTATCCAATTCATGGAACACAATTGTATTCTAATTATTGTCTTCTGCATTTTGAGTTTGTTGAAATTTTATGTGGAGCTGATATTTCAACTGTATTGTCATACTCCTCTCAGAATCTACCAGTGGGACAGTCCTAAACTC
Source organism: Erinaceus europaeus (assembly GCF_950295315.1). Classification (NCBI taxonomy): domain Eukaryota; kingdom Metazoa; phylum Chordata; class Mammalia; order Eulipotyphla; family Erinaceidae; genus Erinaceus; species Erinaceus europaeus. Next base: position 12,292,762 of record NC_080178.1, read on the forward strand.
TACACAAGGTGTGGTGGAATCATAGTAAATAATTAAGGAAAAATTCTCACTGAGAGTCTTCCTTAGTTCTTTTATGGCATATTTCGAGAGGCAAGAAACATTGGTAGTATAAGTCATTTTTATATCTTCTCTAAGATGGAGAAATCACTATTATCTGAAATTAGATCCCATTCATTTCCTGCTTCTGTGAGCTTTCTCTTTATACTTTAAACATGTGGAGACTCTACAGTAGGGTCATCACGATTTGTAGTTAGGGGCATGCTGACTCCTGCAGCTCATACTTCCTGTCTCTGAGATGACTTCCTTTCTCCAGAAATACAGACTGTGCGGTCAGCTTTGGCAACCTTGGGAGTAGGATGTGGCTCTGCTTTTTTCACCTCCGTTACTACCCATTCATCTGAACTCATTCCTACGTCAATCAGGTACAGAATCATGCGTGGTCTATTAACCTTTCGGGATGTCTCTCTCCTTCTCTGGCAGCGTGGTCTCCAGGGGAAAGGTAATGGGCTGGTTCTTTCTTGCTCACGACAGGGGTGACACAAAGTAAAAGACACCAGGGGACTCTTAGCGTGAATCTAGAATCTGAGTCCTTAGAGTCCCAGAATCCTAGAGTCCCTTTATTAGCAAAATTGACATGAGTTAAATAGCAAAGCAATGGAGGTAATTATTGTTGAAATATGACAGAAATTACAGGTTTCTTAACAGTCAGCATGCCCCTAAGGTAGGGGGCTGGTATGACAGGAATTGATGAGATACAAGACAGTTATTCTCCCTAACACAAGCAACTTAATTATCCAAAGGTATTTGAGAGAAGCATAGGGGTTAAACTCTTAGGGTGAGACAGAGAGAAGATGAATATCAAAAGGCCATATAGTTTGGAATTTCTCTTGTCTGCAGTCTGAGGTGTGTGATGAAGTGTGTGATAAAGTGTGTTCTTCTGTGATCAGAAGGTGACTTTGAATAAGTGAATCTGCGGCCATGTGGCCTGCAGTTAATGGAGGGAAGTATTGGCGTATCTGTGGGCCTGAGAGTCAAGAAGGAAAGAACCAAGTCTGAGTTTCCCCCCTTATGCTCACCTTGGTTGAGAGAGACTTACCAAGAGGTTATCTTCTCAGACCTCCATCCAAAGATGGGGGTGGTTCTCCCTAAGCTCTATCAGGTTTACACATGTTACCAACTTGAACCTCTCAGCTAAGCAATGTGCACTACTGGAAGACACTGAAGGCCAGTTAATTATCCAAAAACAATCCATTAAAATGATCATAACAACTTATAGGCAAAAATTTTTGAAAACTGACCTTCTAGCAGTCGTTGTTTAAGTTCTTAAATGATACATCTCACATCATCTTCTGAACCACTAGAAGAGTAGATTTTATAACAATTTTTCTCATATGGCTGAATTATAACTTATGCACTCAATCTCTAAGAAATGTAGCCAATAAGAGACCATTTCATAAGCAACATTTCACATTGCTATGATTTCTCTGATAAAGAAAGTTATATAACAAATCATATATTACATGTGCACATTTTTTTTCTGATTTTATTGAATTTCTCCCTAGGGGAACAGTCATGGGAATTGTTGGAGTTTTTTTCTAGAATTAGTACATCCCTGGCTCCTGTCTTGATGATCCTGTGGGTGTATTCTCCCCCTCTACCTTGCTTCATCTATAGGTTTATTCCCATCTGTGTTGGCCTTTCCATCCTGTTTCTTCCTGAAACCAGGAAAAAGCCTCTGCCTATATCTCATATGCCTCTAGAGGGTCAGTGTGACACAATCTATGATGGGATGATGGTAATAATACCCTATAGACAAAAATTATTGAAAAAAGACTTTTTAGCAATCATTGGTTAAGTCCTTAAATGATACACCTCACAAATCACCTTGTGAACCACTTGAAGAGTAGATTTCATAATTCATGGTATTTCCTAAATGGCAGATATGTTTCCTAAGCACTCAAACTCTAATAATTATAGCAAATTGGAATCCACTCCAGAACAAGTGTGCTTTCAACATTTCACATTGCCTTACTATTTTCCATAATGAAAATAAAATAATAAATTACAAATAAAATCTGCAGTTTTTCCTGGATTTTGCTGTTTTATACCTAGGGGAACAGCCATGGGAATCTTTGGAGTTTTTGCTAGTATTGGTGGTGCCCTGGCTCCTCTCTTGATGATGCTGGAGGTGTATTCTCCCACTCTACCTTGGTTCATCTATGGATTTATTCCCATCCTTGGTGGCCTTGCTGTCTTATTTCTTCCTGAAACCAGGAATCAGCCTCTCCCTAACACCATTCAGGATGTGGAGAATGAGTGAGTAGTACCCTACCTCTCACATAACTCTAGAGGGGAAGTGGGACACAGATCTGAGATGGGGAGGGCAGAGACTGGTGTCCCTAAGCATGGCTAGACCCAGGCCATTCCAGTGTAGTCATTGACTTTGGCTGAACTATAGATCCAGCTCTCCCTGTCGTGATTTCAAATACATTGTCATACTCTAGTTCACACAGACTCATTCTGACCAGTCTGGACTCTCTTTGAAGTGGTGAAGAGGGCAATTTATATTCCTTAGTGTGTCATGCACATCCTTAAAAATCCTGTACAAAAGGGACAGTTTCCACCCCCTCATTATCTTCTCTCTGATCCTGGCAGCCTTAGCCAGGGAAGTACAGTAAGCCCTGTGGGACTGCTGATTCCTATAGTAGAGTGATTGCCTGATTCTAATTACCTGGAGAAATGCAGCCAGTAATATCTGTCTTTATAGAACAAGGTCAGATTTCTCAGGACTAATGGCAAAGTGGGATAGAAACTCTTCTTTATCTGGGGATGTGTCTTTTCCCCCTTAAGACCTTCAGCTGACTGACATTGAGAGAACATTAAGGAAAGTAATGTCCTTTACTTAGCATTGGCTGACTTATGAATAACATTTGAGGAACTATCTTCACAGAAGCTTCTGTACTAGTATAGCTGCTGACCTGGGTATTGTAGGTTTGACAAGTTGCCACATAAAGGCATACAACAACCGTTTGGGCACCTGGGCCACTAACAAGTCTGAGAGAAGTGAATGAGAAGGATGAGCCCCTACCATAAAAGGAGACTTGAATTGCTTAAGAAATTCATTTCGTGAACTTGTCCTGGTAATAAAAACATTAAAATAGAAAAATGATTGTCAAAAGAGATTTTTTTTATAATTAAAATTACTTATAGGCCAGCGAGTGGTGCACCTTGTTGTGCACACACATTGTCAGGCACAAAGACTCAGGTTCAAGCCCTCTCTCCCCTCAGGCAGTGGTGACACTACAGGAGTGTTGACGCAGATCTGCAGATGTCTATTTTCCTCTCTCCCTTTCTAACTTCTCCTCCTCTGTCAACTTTTCTCTGTCTTATCAAATGAAATGAAAAGGGAAGTCGGGCGGTAGCATAAGGGGTTAAGCACACGTGGCACAAAGCGCAAGGACAAGGATAAGGACCCCAGTTCCAGGTTCCTGAATAAGGATCCCAATTCCAGGCTCCTGAATAAGGATCCCGGTTCCATGTCCCTGCTCCCCAACTGCAGTGGAGTCGCTTCATAGGAAGTCAAGCAGGTCTGCAGGTGTCTTTCTCTCCCTCTCTGTGTCTTCCCCTCTTCTCTCCATTTCTTTCTGTCCTATCTAACAGTGAGGACATCAATAACAACAATAAAAACAACAAGGGTAGGAGTCTGGCAGTAGCGCAGTGGGTTAAGCACAGGTGGCGCAAAACGCAAGGACCGGCATAAGGATCCGGGTTCGAGTCTTGGCTCCCCACCTGCAGGGAGTCACTTCACAGACGTTGAAGCAGGTCTACAGGTGCCTAACTTTCTCTCCCTCTCTGTGTCTTTCCTCCTCTCTCCATTTCTGTCTGTCCGACCCAACAACAACAACAACATCAATAACAACAACAACAAAACAATAAAGGCAAGAAAAGGGAATAAATATTTAAAACTTAGAAAAAAACATAAAGAAAACATGGAGAATCATATTACTGGGACTGAGCCCCAGCAATAGCCCTCATAGGAATCGAAACTTTATTTTATAATATGATAAAGGACACCAAAACATTTCTAAACTCCTTATGTACAAATAAGGCCACCTTAAGAGAACTTGGTTTCCAATATTGAGGATAGAAGCTACACAAACAGACTTCCAAGTCTCTTCATATTACTATCCCATCTTGTCACAAGATTTACTGAAAACCCTGGACAGTGGTCACTGTACCTATCCAAGCTGATTGGCAATGGGAGAGCATCCTTTAGATACATACACTTGTTGGAACTAATGTAAACTTGTTTAATTGCTGTTTTTTCTTTCTTTTTTTGTATATGATGTATGATTCTACCAGGACAAAAAGCTCAAACAAATCAAAAGACGAGAATACTTGTAGTGAAGTGACACAGTTTTAAGCAGTTCCAGGAACAGCCTGCTGATCAAAGAGTGAAATAAAGAGAGAAATCAAGTTATTTCAAGATACGGGAAAATCATTAAACGATTTCATAATGTTTTAAATCAACATTAAATCACTGATAATAGGTAAAATATAGTCAACACATACCTGTGATCTTGGGACAACCACTGCATTCCAATGGAGGAAATTGGGACACAGGACTCCTGTGGTGGGAATGACTGTTTTTAGTAATTTTGTAAATCACTAATAAAAAAAACCCAATAAAGCTGAAAGTGGAAAAAAATCAATCCTTTTTCCAATGTATTACAAAATTACTCCATACAAAATGCAATGATTACTGATGATAAAAATGCAAGGTGACTGACACATATTATTTAGAGTTGACTGGGTGTAGTTGTATACTTCCAGATAGCTGGAATGACTCTGGATTAAAAGCTGAATAGTACTAAGAATAAGCAATATCCCCCAAATTATTTTGTGGATAAGATGATGTACTTTTATTGAGTTCACCCACAGATCATTAGAAGAATTTTAAAAAAGAGTCGTAAAGTTATTCTACCCTACCAAGAGACAAGTGACGAACTATAAGAATTGATATTGCAGACCAATTGAAAAAGTGTATGATGGAACTCTGGTTGTGGGAACATGTGGAATTTTACTCAGATTATCTTATAATTTTATAAGTTAGTATTACATCACTAATAAAGAAATTTGAAAAAGTGTGTGAGAAATCTAGTTATTTGGTGAGTCTTAGGGGAGTCCTCCCTTCAGCAGTCTTTTTGTTGGTATGACACTGGAGGTGGTGCCTCAACCAGTAAATTACTGAACTTTTACCAGCTATTCAATCTCTCCTTAGGCTCCTTTGACCACTACCCACACGTGTTTGCACTCACTGTCATTTGGTGGGTTCCTGAATTTTTTTTGTTCTAGTTCTGTCTTGCTGTGATCCCATGTGATCTCCTTTGGTATTCCTAGTTGACCTGGGAGAGGAGAGAAATACAGTTGCTACTGCTCCAAAGCTCTGCCTCTGGTAGTCCTTTCGTTGACTTTTCTGGTGATTTTTCTTTTTCTAGTTTCATTAGAGAATGGTCTGAAATGTCTCATACTCCATAGTCATGTGTCTTGATGTCTGGCACTTTATCTTTTTTTTTAATCTTTTATTTTATTTATTTATTCCCTTTTTTTGCCCTTGTTGTTTTATTGTTGTAGTTATTATTATTGTTGTCGTCGTTGTTGGATAGGACAGAGAGAAATGGAGAAAGGAGGAGAAGACAGAGAGGAGGAGAGAAAGATAGACACCTGCAGACCTGCTTCACCGCCTGTTGAAGCGACTCCCCTGCAGGTGGGGAGCCGGGGTTCGAACCGGGATCCTTATGCCAGTCCTTGTGCTTTGCGCCACCTGCGCTTAACCCGCTGCGTTACAGCCCGACTCCCGGCACTTTATCTTTGACAATCATAAATGACTTTTAAACTCAAAACTTCTATTTATTTGTTTTGGGTTAATTTATAGAGATATTTATAAGACAGAAGAGAGAAAACATAGCACTGTTCAGTACTGCTATGTGGTGCTGGGAAGTAAATGTTTTCCCTCAGACATTCAAAACCTTTGCTCATTACTGAACAATACCTCCAGATCAAACCTGCTATAAGATCAAACTTTACTATGGTATAATCACTGAAGTATATAGAGGACCTTTAACAAGTTTCCAGACATTTCCAGTTAGTAACCAAAAGCTAAATATGGCTACACAGTACAACCTATTAACTAGAAAACACTGTTAGTCAAACCACTTCTCCTGGGAATTGTTGTTTAATAAAGAAGTAACCAAAATTAGCTGAAATAAAGAATGAACACCTACATAGAGACTATAGCTAGAAGCATATGTATTGCATTTTATTCTCATTCTCAGATTGTGTGGATGTAAGAGATAAATGGGCCCTCTAACCTGAATCACAATGGTGGAATTGAAGGTGCTGAGATCTTATACCCAGCCATCCACACAGGGCTCTGTGTCCAGCTCTGTCATGTCAGGGAAGGTGCCATTCTGGTGAAGGAGTTGCCACTGGGGGTGGACGAAGCGCTGGCACTTCTCTAGCCTCAGGCTGGAGTCTAGGGGGATGGAGACTCTCAGGAGGTCCTCTTGGCTGAGGGTCCCAGTGTCATTAGCAGAGATGGTGTCATTGTCAAGGAGGTGGACCCAACAGCAGTGGTCAGGCAGGTCAGGCATGGCTGCAGTGAAGTTCTCCAACATAGTATAAGGGATCACAGTTAAGGTGGAGATACAGAGAAAAATCATCTGAAGTATCTGGAATTTCCCCAGGTAACCAGCTTGATCCAAGTGTCTATGAAAAGCCATTAAATCTGAACAGCTGATTACCAAACTAAGTCAGAGTTTCTAGGAATTAATTTAATGTCTATGAAATTCACACAGTATCCCCAAACTCAGCAGCATCAACATGTAAGCTCAAAAGTGATTTGGAGTGAAATAGGTACTCAAGTTCTCTAAAGCCAAGAGTAGTACTTTGCTGTAGATTTCCAAAAGCTGAAACTGAATCAGTTTATGATGTACTTTGTGAAAATTTTTGCTCTCAGTTTTCCAATGCACCTTTGCACTTTGACTACTAATTGCTAGAACTAAACTAAACAGCAGACTGGACTGCGGACTGAGTTCTTTCCAGAAAAATGCCACTGTATCTATCCAAGCTGATTGACAATAGGTGAGCTTCCTTTGGATACATACACTTGTTTGAACTATTCTAAATTGTTTACTTGCTGTTATTTTTTTCTTTTGTGTGTGTTGTGTATAGTGTTAGTGGAAGAAAAACTCAAGTAAATCAAAACAGGAGAAAACTTCCTGTGAAGTGACATAGTTGTAAGCAATTCTAGGAACAACCTGCTGACCTAGGAATGAAATAAAGGATGAAATAAAGATATTTCTTTGGTTCTGGGAAAATAATTAATCTTTCTCAGAATTATGTAAATTAATATTAAATCACTGATAAGAAAAGAAATAATCATCAGCCTGTATCTGTGGCCTTGGGAGAACCACTTCAGTTTCCAATGTGGGGAGTGTGGACCCAATACTCTGGTGGTCAGAACAGTGTGGAATTGTCCTCCTGCTATTTATTTATTTTGTGAATCACTAATAAAAAATAAAAGATAAAACAGAAAGTAGAAAAAATTCAATCCTTTTTTATTGTGGTATAAATTTACTATATACAAAATTCAATGATTAGTGATAAAAATGCAAGGTACCATAATATTTTGAATTGATTTGGAATCATTTTATACTTGAAGATAGCCAGAATGATTCTGTATTAAAAGTTGAACAGTAATATAGAGAATAGGGAAGGATCCTGCTCTGTGGAGTTTAGGAAGGCAATAGATAGTTACTATTGTAACAGCATAATAGAGAATTTAGTTGACTTTGAAAATCTCATGGTTAGGATTTGCTATATCATAGCACCTTACCATGATTTATGCCACTTAATGCTATTTACATATAGCTGTAGCTTATATAGTTACATAAGCAGTATCTTCTGGTTTCCCTGGTCAAAGACTATAGGTGACTTAATATAAAAGTAAACAATCATTATTAGAAACATATAAAAAATTGGAGTCCACTGTTGAAGTTCAATCATACCGATTTGAAATCTTTTTTTAAAATATTTTTTAATATTTATTTATTTTCCCTTTTGTTGCCCTTGTTGTTTTTTATAATTGTTGTAGTTATTATTGTTGTTGTAATTGATGTCATCATTGTTAGATAGGACAGAGAAAAATGAAGAGAGGAGGGGAAGACAGAAAGGGGAAAAGAAAGATAGACACCTTCAGACCTTCAGGTAGGGAGCCAGGAGCTTGAACTGGAATCTTTATGCTGGTCCTTGTGTTTCACACCACATGCACTTAACTTGCTATGCTACTGCCTGACTCCTTTGATTTGAAATCTTAAGTGCTTAGATTGAAAGAATATAGAAACAAAACTGTGGTCTTGCATCAAAAGTTTGAGAGTTTCAATCTAATTTTCCCCCCTCACCAATTGATTAAATAGTGATTTATAGTATTATAAGTTAGCAGGAGAGTATATTAACACCAATCTTACCACCAAAGTCCCATTTCACCTATAGTGAAGCTTAAATTCTACCCTATGCCCCCATCTTGAGATTTTACTTTGATGCCATACTCTAAAGTCAGTCAAATTCTTTTTGTTTTTCCCTGTCTGTTCTTCTTTCTCAACTTGTATTTATGAGTGGCATCATCCCATTCTCATCTTTCTAGTTCAGACTTACTTCACTTAACATAATTCCATCTAGTTCCATCCAAGATGGGTCAGAGAAGGTGGGTTCATTATTCTTAACAGCTGAATAGTATTCCATTGAACATACATACCACAGCTTTCTCAGCCATTAATCTATTGTTGGACACTTGGGTTGCTCCCAGATTTTGGGTATTATGAATTGTTTTGCTATGAACAGATGTGTACATATATCTTTTTGGATGGGTGCAATTGAATCCTTAGGATATATCCCTAGGAGAGGAATTGATGGGTCATACAGAAGGTCCATTTCAAGTCTTCTGAGGGTTATCCAGTCTTTTCTCCACAAGGGTTGGCCCATTCCCACCAGCAGTGCAGTAGAGTTCCTTGTCTCCATAGACTTTCCAGAATTTGATACTGCATCTACCGAGCACAACCAAGTGGTGCAACCAGTATCATCTTGACACATTTCACTTTGGATTGTGTCCAGAGATACCAGTTGTGGAATGCTAAGCCATCAGCTCCAGCAGTATGGTGAGACCATTTCTGGTTCATAGGACTCCACATTCTAAATTAGGCGATGCATTTCCTAACAAAGCCACAGAACCTAGAAACATGAACCTAGAAACAGAAAACATGTGCACATGTACCCATAAGCTAGGGAATAATATACACCTTAAAACAAAAGTTCATAATAGTTTGAAGTGACCCTAAACAGCGAGCAAGTAGAAAGACCTAAAAAAAGAAAAAAAAAAAAAAAAGAAAAAAGACTCCATAAAATGATACTTATATAACTTTTCCATATTTCAAAGCTTCTTTGCCCTGATCAAGCTTTGTAGTTCTATTTTCAACTCTGACACCATTGCCCCAGAAAATACCTTTGGTCCACCTACATGTTAGCTATTGTGCCCAACAAAAATTAGTAAAATCCCAGGGCCCCTTATAATATATCTAAAATAGACCTACTAGCTTTTTTATTTTTCCAAAATGGAGATCTCAAAACTAATCTGCTATATTCTTGCCTTTAGATTTCTGACTATTATACCACTTGTTCTGCTTTTTATCTTAACTTTTTTTTAGCCACCAAGTTGCAGGTACTACCATAATGCCCACCTCACTTCCCTGGACAGAGACCTCACCAGTGTGTCCTGGAGACCCACATCTGCAAAGCCCTGCCCCACTAGGGAAATATAAGGATAAGCTGGGAGTATGGATCAACCTGCCAATGCCCATGTTCAGTGGAGCAGTAATTACAAAAGCCAGACCTTCCACCTTCTGCACCCCATAATGACTGTGTTCATGCTTCCAGAGGGATAAAGAATAGGAAAGCTTTCAATGGAGGTAATGGTATATAGAACTCTGGTGGTGGAAACTGTGTGAAATTGCACCCCTCTTATCCTATGGTCTTGTTGATATTTTTTTATAAATAAATTAATAACAAAAATAGTTGAACAATACCATACATGAGCAATCTTCCCAAAATTATTTTGTGGTAAAGTTGATTTACTGTTGTGGAAAGGGTGTGTAATTACATGGCTACTCTTTTATAATTGTGTAAATCACTATTAAATCACTAATAACAGAAAAATAACAAGTGAGATCTACAGTTTTCCTTTTTGATATTTTATTTATTTATTTGATAGAGACAGAAAGAAACTGAGGTGGGAAGGTGATGTAGAGAGGGAGAAAGAGAGACACCTGCAGAACTTTTGCATAAAACATGAAGCTATCCTCTTTCAGGTGGGCACCAGGGACTTAACCATTGTTACATGTGCATTGTAACAAGTACATACAATTGAGTGCATCATCACCTGGACCCCTAGAATTTTCTCTAAAGGACACAGAGAGATAGTCCATAGACATAATGAAGAGTCCACATTCCTTATCACTAAAGAAATGCAAATGACAACCACAATGAGACTCCACCACCCACCTGTGAGACTGACCCACATCACCAAAACAGAAATGACAAGTGTCAGTGAAGACGTGGACAGAAAGGAATTATGGTACACTGTTGGTGCATCCCTCATGGACAACTTTATGGAGAGTCTTAAAGCAAATAAACATTGGAATATCTTATGATCCAGCATTACTACACCAGGGCTTATAATCAAATTATATGAAAACAATGCATTATGCATAACCATTGAACCAACAGCTATTATGATACTATGCTAGTGAGAAATTTTAGGTCATTCTAGGTCTCCTACCATGCTAAGAGTAATACTGATGAATGCTCTATAGAAATTGTCTCCAGTTTAACTCCCACCAGTGGGAAATTACAGAAGAAGGCTACTACTCTCTCCTAGCAGCACTGGAGTTTACTTCTATCCAAATAAAACTGCTATCACAATAAATGAGGACAGGTCTCCAGAAGAAACTCCAAATAAATTAGAAGCAATCATAGATAAAAGAACTATCCAGACAATAATGGAACTATTGATTACAGAAATGAGGGCAACTATGGAGGAAAGGGCTATGAGAAATAGTGAAACAACAGATGAGACCCTCAAAAAAATATCAGCTACGTCCAGGTAATTAGAGAACTGAAACCTGAAATTTCTGAGCTAAAAGGACAACTAGCAAGACAAGCTAATATAGTAACTGAAGTGAAGAAAGAAGCTGAGGATAGTGAAGGCAGGTTATCAGAAGCAGAAAACAAAATTAGCCAGACAGAAGATGAACTAGAGAAAACTAAGAAGGAGGTAAAAGATCTAAAAAAAGAGATTGAGAGACACTGAAAACAACAACAGAGTCATATAAGATGATCTCAAAACAAGTAACATTCACATAACTGGCTTACCAAAGAAAGAGAGAGAGGAAGGGGAAGTAAACATCTAAGAGGAAATAATAAAAGAAAGCTTCCTAGTCCTAAACAACAGAAAGGACATTAATATTCAAGAGACCCAGAGAGTCCTAAACAGAATTAACCCAGACCTGATGACACCAAGACACATCACAGTTACAATTAAAAGAATCAAGGATAAAGAATGGATCCTAAAGGCTGCAAAAGAAAGACAAAAGTCACATACAGGGGAAAATCCATAAGACTATCAGCATCTTTCTCCACTCAGACTCAAAAAGCCAGAAGAGAATGGCAAGGTATCTATTGAGCCCTGAGTGAAAAAGGGTTTAAACCAAGGATACTACAACCAGTTAGACATTCATTCAGACTAGATGAAGGGATAAAAACTTTCTCAGACAAGCAACAGTTAAAGGAGGCAACCATCACCAAGCCTGCCCAGACAGAGGTCCTAAAAGGCCTCCTATAAACAAGAGCATCACCATAATACTTCCCACATATCAGAGCAGATAAAAAAAACTGTTGAATAATGGCACTGCAACACCTTAAATCCATAATATCAATAAATGTCAGTGGCTTAAACTCACCCATTAAAAGGCACAGAGTGGGAGGATGGATCAGAAAACAGAACCCAACCATATGCTGCTTGCAAGAATTCCACTTAACCCAATAAGGCAAACACTAACTTAAAGTTAAAGGGAAAAAACTATCATAAAGGCTATTGGACCACAAAAAAAGGCAGGAACACCCATTCTCATTTCTGACACAATACACTTTAAATTAAATAAAGTAATAAAAGATAGGCAAGGTCATTACATAATGATCAGAGGATCAATCAACCAAGAAGACTTAATTATTAACATGCACCCAGTGAGGGCCCATCTAAATACATCAAATACCTACTGAAAGAGCTCAAAAATACATCAGTAGTAATACAGTAATAGTAGAATACTTCCACACCCCAATGTCAAAGTTACACAGACCATCTAAGCAGAGAATCAACAAAGAAACAAGAGAAGTAACCAAAGTAAGGGATTGACTGGACCTCCTGGACATTTTCAGAGTTCTTCACCCCAAGAAACTGGAATACACACTCTTTTCAAATCCACACAGCACATTCTCAAGGATAGACCACATATTAGGCCACTAGGACAGTATCAACAAATTCAAGCTTATTGAAATCATCCCAAGCATCTTCTCAGACCACAGTGGCGTAAAGCTAACACTTAACAACAAATAGAAAATTACTAAAAGTCACAGTATTTGGAACCTCAACAAGATACTGCTTAATAACTGCTAGGTCAGAGGCACTCAAAGATAAAACTGAATTGTCTCTGTAAACAAATAAAAATGAAGACACAAGATATCAGAATATTTGGGACACAGGAAAAATAGTACTGAGAGGGAAACTCAGGCATACAAGCACACATTAGACAACACAAAAAAGCTCAAATAAATTACCTTACTGCATGCGCTAAAACTTAGAAGAGGAACCAGGGAAACCTAGAGCAACAAGAAGGACTGAAATCACCAAAATTAGAGTGGAAATAAATAACATAAAAAATAAGAGAACCATAAAAAAGATCAATGGAGCCAAATATTGGTTCGTTGAAAAATTAAACAATGAGAGTTGGGCGATAGCACAGTGACTTAAAAGCACATGACAAAAAGCATGAGGACTTGCATTAAGGATCCTGGTTACAGCCTCCGGCTCCCCACCTGCAGGGGAGTCACTTCTTCTAGCGTTTGCCCTTCTTCCGTAGCCACTCAACAGTGTCAGGTTGAGCCTGATGTAAAGTTTCGAGACCTCCTCTGAATCTGGGGAGTCACTTAAAAGGCAGTGAAGCAGCTCTGCAAGTGTCTGTATTCATTTCCTGCTCTCTGTCTTCCCCTCCTCACTCCACTTCTCTCTGTCCTATCCAACAATGATGACTACAATAAAAACCATAACAATAAAGCAACAAAAGAGAATCAATAAATATTTTTAAAAAGAAAAAGAAAAATTATAAAAAAGAAAAATTAAACAAAATTGACAAACCCTAAGCCACTAAAAAAAATGGAGAAGACCCAAATAATTAGAACTGTAGACAGAAGAGGAGATATCACAACAGTCACCACAGAAATCCAAAAAAAATCATGCAAAACATCTATAAACAACTATATGCCACCCAACTAGAGAATGGAAGAAATGGAAGAATTCCTAGAATTCTTACATATTCTTAACAAACTCTATCTTACATACTTCTTACATACAACTTCTAACATACTCTGTCTACTCCATCTTACATACGTCCTACATACTCTTAACAGTTTAGATGAAATGTTGGGGGCTCCTCCATTTTGTATATAGCTAGTAGGCCTATTTTAGTTATATTTCAAAGGACCTGTAGCTATACTAGTTTTTTTTTTTCTCTTGAGCCTGAAATCTGATATGCAGGTGGATCCAAGTTATTGTCTGGGTAGATGAAGTCATGGCTGGAAAAGGGACAGAAAGCTGGATCAGGGAAGAGAGTAGCTCCCTAATATGGGGAAGGTGTATAAATATTGTTGACGGTAAACCCCATCAAATTGATTTGGTCTGGGGCCCATATTCAGCTTAGTAGCCTGTGTGACCTCTGCATCTCTGTAGATCTGAGCTCACATTCTGTGGTCATGAGTAGGAACATCCCAAGCTGCCCTAATATCAGGACCCATCTACCTCAGGTGTAGCATAGAGTATGTTGTCCATCCTCCCTTCCAAGAATAGAACATTCTCTACCATTGTTGATCCAAGTCGAGGGCAAGGTCCTATGGGGGGCCCACAAAAGGGTCTTTTTTTTGTTTTGTTCCTGATAGAGATGACCTGTAACAATGGAGAGAGGGATTTATTTGAGGTCTAGGCCCCTCATGTCTGTTTGGGAATCTCAGGACTCCTTGAATAAGGCCCCAGCTGATTGGGTGGCCTGATAGTGACAAAAGAGTTGTCATTAAAGTATGCCAGTCTCTTTCCCTTATTCAGATTTTACAGTCCTTGCTTTGCTAAGGTTAACTTTGGAGTGAGTGACAGAAATGTAATAGGAAGTAAGTGGGGAGGGTATCTATGACTAATTAGATACTATTTCATTAGAAACTTTATACAGACTCACTGCAGACTATTGTGTACTGTTGATTTCAGGTATATATTTTTCCCTAGTTGTTGGGTATTATACAGCAAATCCTAACAAGGGGATCTTTAAAAGTTAGTCCAATTACCAAATAATGTGATTATAACAATAAGTATCCATTGTCTTCTTAAGCCCTAAGATGGCAGTTACCTCACATTTCCACTATAGAGCCTATATTTCCCCCAGTCCTGGAACCTTAAGGTCAGGCACATTGTCCTGCATGCTTCTCTCAGTTCATACCAAATAATATTGCATCTGTCAATCTCAAACTAATCAATGCAACGAGTACCACCTCAGCATGCTTCACTTTGGACTGTGTCCAGCGACTTCAGGTGTGGAATGACAACACTTCAGCTTCATTACTCAGGTGAGACCTTTCCTTTAATAGTATTCTCTAATTCCATTCCAGGAGGTTCACTTCCTAACAAAGTCCCAAAACCTAGATATAGACCATGTCCTGTGAGATAGAATTGTAATCTTGATCTACTCTGCCATTGGCAGTGCCACTTTCCAACCAGATCAGACACAGATAAGAATGGATCTTATGCATGTACAAACTATTGTATTTACTGTTGAATGTAAAACATTAATTCCCCAATAAAGAAATAAATTTAAAAAAAATGGATCTTGAATTCGGAGGATCCCTTCCTAACCCATTTCCACGCACTGGCAACACCCCTGGCTTAGTGAGCTCCTGAAGAACTTGTGGTTGTATTTTATTGAGTTTCCAGGTGACATTTTGTTGGGTTTAATTTTTTCTAGTTTCAAAGGAAAATGTTCTGAAATGTCTCCTACTCCACAGCCATGCCACTGGATGTCTGGCATTTCAGTTTTGATAATGACAAAGGACATTTTCTAGAAGAACTCTGTCCACAGTCTGATCTGTTTGTTTAATCACAAGAATCATCAATCAAAGTTCAAAGGTACATTAGAACACTGAGGATAAAATTTTTCACAAAGTGTATCATTGACAGATTCAGTTTCAAATTTTGGAAGACCACAGTGAACTACTATTCTTGGCTTTAAAGAACGTGAGTATCTACCTTACTTGAAATTGATTTTGAGAAACAGCTTTCATGTTGATGTCGTTGAGTTGATGAATACTGTTTTAATTTTCTAGACATTAAGCTTATTTCTAGAAATTCTAACTCAGGTTGAGAATCAACTGCTCAGTTTTGATGGCTTTTCATACACTCTTGGATAAAGCTGGAGGCCTGGGGAAATTCCAAATTCTTCAGATGATTTTGCTCTGCATCTCCATCTTCATCTTCATCTTGAGTCCATATACTATGTTGGAGAACTTCACTGCAGCCATGCCTGCTCACCGCTGCTGGGTTCACCTCCTTGACAATGACACCATCTCTGCTAATGACACTGGGACCCTCAGCCAAGAGGACCTCCTGAGAGTTTCCATCCCCATGGACTCCAGCCTGAGGCCAGAGAAGTGCCAGCACTTCGTTCATCCCCCAGTGGCAGCTCCTTCACCAGAATGGCACCTTCCCCAATGTGACAGAGCTGGACACAGAGCCCTGTGGGGATGGCTGGGTGAATGACTGCAACGCCATCTCTTCCACCATCGTGACTCAGGTGAAAGGGCCCGTTTATCTCTTATACTCACAGAATCTGGGAATGAGAAGAAAATACAATACATGTGCTACTGTTTGTTAGTCTCTCTGTAGGTGTTCATTCTTTCTTTCAGCTAATTTTAATTCTTCATTAAGCAACACTTCTCCGTAGAGGTAGTTTGACTTATAATGTCTCGATGATCCTGGAGGTGTATTCTCCCCCTATACCTTGCTTCATCTATAGGTTTATTCCCATCTGTGTTGGCCTTTCCATCCTGTTTCTTCCTGAAACCAGGAAAAAGCCTCTGCCTATATCTCATATGCCTCTAGAGGGTCAGTGTGACACAATCTATGATGGGGATGATGGTAATAATACCCTAGAGACAAAAATTATTGAAAAAAGACTTTTTAACAATCATTGGTTAAGTCCTTAAATGATACACCTCACAAATCACCTTGTGAACCACTTGAAGAGTAGATTTCATAATTCATGGTATTTCCTAAATGGCAGATATGTTTCCTAAGCACTCAAACGCTAATAATTATAGCAAATTGGAATCCACTCCAGAAACAAGTGTGCTTTCAACATTTCACATTGCTATACTGTCTTCCTAATGAAAATAAAATAATAAATTATAAAGAAAATGTAGTTTTTCCTGGATTTTGCTGTTTTATACCTAGGGGAACAACTGTGGGAATCTTTGGAGTTTTTGCTAGTATTGGTGGTACCCTGGGTCCTCTCTTGATGATCCTGGAGGTATATTCTCCCACTCTACCTTGGTTCGTCTATGGATTTATTCCCATCCTTGGTGGCCTTGCTGTCTTATTTCTTCCTGAAACCAGGAATCAGCCTCTCCCTAACACTATTCAGGATGTGGAGATTGGGTGAGTACCCTATCTCTTACTCTAGAGGGGAAGTGGGACACAAATCTGAGATAGGGAAGGTACACATAGCAGAGACTGGTGTACCCTAAGCATGGCTAGACCCAGGCCATTCCAGTGTAGTTAGTGGCTTTGGCTGAACTATAGATCCAGCCCTCCATGTTGTGATTTCAAACACACTGCCATACTCTAGTTCATACAGACTCATTCTGACCAGTCTGGTCTCTCTTTGAAGTGGTGAAGAGGGCAATTTATATTCTTTAGTGTGTCGTGCATGTCCCTAAAAGTTCTGCACAAAGGGACAGTTTCCACCACCCTGATTATCTTCTTTCTGATCCTGGCAGCCTTAGCCAAGGAAGTACAGTAAGCCCTGTGGGACTGCTGATTCCTATAGTAGAGTGATTGCCTGATTCTAATTATCTGGAGAAATGCAGCCAGTAATATCTGTCCTTATAGAACAAGGTCAGATTTCTCAGGACTAATGGCAAAGTGGGATAGAAACTCTTCTTTATCTGGGGTTGCGTCTTTTCTCCCTTATGACCTTCAGCTGACTGACATTGAGAGAACATTAAGGAAAATAATGTCCTTTACTTAGCATTGGCTGACTTATGAATAACATTTGAGGAACTATCTTCACAGAAGCTTCTGTACTAGTATAGCTGCTGACCTGGGTATTGTAGGTTTGACAAGTTGCCACACAAAGGCAAGTACAACAACCGTGTGGGCACCTGGGCCACTAACAAGTCTGAGAGAAGTGAATGAGAAGGATGAGCCCCTACCATAAAAGGAGACTTGAATTGCCTGAGAAATTCATTTCGTGAACTTGTCCTGGTAATAAAAACATTAAAATAGAAAAATGATTGTCAAAAAGAGGTTTTTTTTATAATTAAAATTATGTATAGGCCAGTGAGTGACACATTGTCAGGCACAAAGACTCAGGTTCAAGCCCTCTCTCCCTTCAGGCAGTGGTGACACTACAGGAGTGTTGAAACATATCTGCAGATGTCTATTTTCCTCTCTTCCTTTCTATCTTCTCCTCCTCTGTCAACTTTTCTCTGTCTTACCAAATCAAATAAAAAGGGGAGTCAGGCGATAGCATAACGGGTTAAGCACACGTGGCACCAAGCACAAGGACCTGCTTAAGGATCCCGGTTCCAGGCCCCTGCTCCCCACCTGCAGGGGAGTCCTTCACAGGCAGTCAAGCAGATCTGCAGGTCTCTATCTTTCTCTCCCTCTCTGTGTCTTCCCCTCCTCTCTCCATTTCTCTTTGTCCTATCCAACAACGACAACATCAATAACAACAATAAAAAGCAACAAGGGTGGGAGTCTGGCTGTAGCGCAGCGGGTTAAGCACAGGTGGCGCAAAACGCAAGTACCGGCATAAGAATCCCGGTTAGAGTCCTGGCTCCCCACCTGCAGGGGAGTCACTTCACAGAAGGTGAAGCAGGTCTGCAGGTGTCTTTCTCTCCTTCTCTGTGTCTTCCGCTCTCTCCATTCCTCTCTGTCTGACCCAACAACAACATCAGTAACAACAACAATAAAACAACAAAGGCAACAAAAAGGAATAAACACATATTTAAAAACAAAAAACCAACAAGGGCAACAAAAGTGAAAATAAATAAATAAATAAATAAATAAATAAAAAGTTAAAAAAATAAAATGAAAAGAAGAAAAAAACAGAAAGAAAACATGGAGAATCATATTACTGGAACTGAGCCCCAGCAATAACCCTCATAGGAATCGAAACTTTATTTTATAATATGATAGAGGACACCAAAACATTTCTAAACTCCTTATGTACAAGTAAGGGCACATTAAGAGAACTTGATTTCCAATATTGAGGATAGAACCTACACAAGCAGATTTCCAAGTCTCTTCATATTACTTATCCCATCATGTCACAAGATTTCCTGAAAACCCTGGACAGTGGTAACTGTACCTATCCAAGCTGACTGGCAATGGGAGAGCATCCTTTAGATACATACACTTATTTGAACTAATGTAAACTTGTTTAATTGCTGTTTTTATTTCTTTTTTTTTTTTTTGTATATGATGTATGATTCTCCCAGGACAAAAGCTCAAACAAACCAAAAGAAGAGAATATTTGTAGTGAAGTGACACAGTTTTAAGCAGTTCTAAAAACAGCCTACTGATCAAAGAGTGAAATAAAGAGAGAAATCAAGATATTTCTTTGATTTTGGGAAAATCATTAAACAATCTCATAATGTTTTCAATCAACATTAAATCACTGATAAAAGGTAAAATATAGTCAATACATACCTGTGATCTTGGGACAACCACTGCATTCCAATGGAGGAAATGGGGACACAGGACTCTGGTGGTGGGAATGCCTGCTTTTTGTAATTTTGTAAATCACTATAAAAAAAATAAAGCTGAAAGTGGAAAAAACCTATCCTTTTTCCAGTGTACTACAAAATTACTCCATACAAAATGCAATTACTGATGATAAAAATGCAAGGTGACTGACATATTATTTAGAGTGGACTGGGTGTAGTTGTATACTTCCAGATAGCTGGAATGATTCTGGAGTAAAAGCAGAATAGTACTAAGAATAAGCAATATCCCCCAAATTATTTTGTGGATAAGATGATGTACTTTTATTGAGTTCATCCACAGATCATTAGAAGAATTTGAAAAAAGAGTTGTAAAGTTATTCTACCCTACCAAGAGAGACAAGTGACGAAATACAAGAATTGATATTGCAGACCAATTGAAAAAGTGTATGATGGAACTCTGGTTGTGGGAACATGTGGAATTTTACCCAGATTATCTTATAATTTTATAAGTTAGTATTACATCACTAATAAAGAAATTTGAAAAAGTGTGTGAGAAGTCTAGACAATTTTCTTTTTTAATATTTTATTTATTGGATAGGGACAGAGAGAAATTGAGGTGGTAAGTGGAAGTGGAGAGGGAGAGAGGGAGAGTAGAGAGAGCCCTGCAGTACTTGTCCATCATTCATGAAGCTTTCCCCTTTCAGGTAGGCACTGGTGTCTTTACCAGTGTTACATTTTCATTGTAGCAAGAGAATTCAATTGAATGCGTAATCACCGGGCCATGTAGAAATTTCTCTAAAGGACACATAGCGATGGTCTATAGACATATAAAAAGGTCTCATTAGAGAAATGCAAATGGCAAACACTTTGAGACTCCAGCACCCACCTGAGAAACTGACCCACATCACCACCAAAACAGGAAATGACAAGTGTTGGTGAAGATGTGGACAGAAAGGAATTCTGGTACACTGTTGGTGCATCCCTTATGGACAACTTTATGGAGAGTCTTAAATCAAGTAAAAATTTTCAGTATACAAGTCTTTCACTTCTTTGGTTAGGCTTATTCTTAGATATTTTATTGATTTTGTTGCTATTCTAAAAGGAATTGATTTCTGGATTTCAATTTCTTCTAACAGTGTTTGCATAGAGGAATGCCACTGACTTTGGAATGTTAATTTTGTAATCTGACACCTTATGGTATTGCCTGATGATTTCCAAAAGCTTCTTGCTGATTTCTTTAGGTGTTTCTATGTATACTATCATATCATCTGCTAATAGGGAGAGTTTGACTTCTTCTCTTCCAATCTGTATCCATTTAATTCCTTGCTTCTGCCTGATTGCTATGGCAAGAACTTCCAACACTGTGTTGAATAGTAATGGTGATAGTGGGCAGACTGTGTAGTACTTGATCTGGGGGAAATGTTTCCAGTTTTTCACCATTGAGTATGAAGTTGGCTTTAGGTTTGCTATATATAGATTCCACTATCTTCAGGAATTTTCCATTTATTCCCATTTTTTGTAGAAATTTGTTTATAATGGGATGTTGATTTTGTTGAAGGCTTTCTATGCACTATTAATAGAACCATGAGGTTTTTGGTCTTGCTTTTATTGACATGGTGGATCATGTTGATTTATTTACCTATATTAAACCAAACTTGCTTCCCTGGAATAAACCCCACTTGGTCATGATGAACAATCTTTTTAATATACTGCCTTATCCAGTTGGCTAGAATTTTGTTTGGTACTTTAGGATCTATATTCATCAGAGATATTGGTCTGTAGTTTTCTTTTCTGGTTGTGTCCCTGTCTGCTTTTGTTATCAGAGTGATGTTAGCTTCATAGAATCTGGAAGGGAGTATTCCAGTTTCTTCAATTTTCTGGAAGACTTTTAAAAGTAGAGGTATTAACCCTTCCCTAAGGTTTTGTAGAATTCATTTGTAAAACCATCTGGTCCAGGACTTTTATTCCTAGGAAGTTTTTGATAACTGTTTCAGTTTCATTATATATGATGGGCCTATTCATATTATATAGTTCCTCTTTATTTAAATTTGGAAGTTTGTAGGTTTCTAGAAAATCATCCAATTCTTCCAGGTTCTCTATTCTCTAGCTTGGTGGCGTATTGTTGTTCATAGGATCCTCACATGATATGTTAAATTTCTGTGGTGTCTGTTGTGATATCTCCTCTTTAATTTATGATACAATTTATTTGGGTCTTCTCTCTTTTTTGTTTTGTGAGTCTGGCTAAAAGTTTGTCCTTTTTGTTCAGTCTTTCAAAGAACCAACATTTACTTTTGTTGATCTTTTGTATGGTTTTCAATGTTATCTATTTCTGCCTAACTTTAGTTATTTCTGTCCTTCTGTTGCTTTAGGGTTCCTTTGTTCTTCTTCTTCTAGGTCTTTAAGGTGTGCAATCAGGTTGTTTATTTGTGCTTTTTCTGTTTCTTAATGTGTCCTTGTATGGCTATGAACTTCCCTCTCAGTACTGCCTTAGCTGTGTCGCAAATATTTTGATAACTTGTGTCTTAATTTTCATTGATGTCTCGAAACATTTTGATTTCTTCCTTTATTTCGTCTTTGACTCAGTAGTTGTTATGTAGTGTGCTGCTGAGCTTCCACATTTTGGGGCTGTTAATAATCTTTTGTTGATTGTTAAGTGTTAGTTTAATTCCACTGTGGTCTGAGAAGATGCTTGGGATGATTTCAATGCTCTTGAATTTTCTGACACTGTCTTTGTGGCCAAAAATACGGTCTACCCTTGAGAATGAGCTATGTGGACTTGAGTAGAATGTGTATTCCAGTTTCTTGGGTGAATGACTCTGAAAATGTCCAATAGTTCCAGTTTATTTATCTCCTTATTTAGCTCCCTCATTTCTTTGCTGATTATCTGCCTGGATGACCTGTCAAGTTGAGAGGGTGTCAGTGTTGAAATCCTCTATTATTACTGTGTTGTTGTTCCTCTTTCAGTAAATGTTTGATGTTTTTGGATGGCTTCTCATTGGGTGCATAGATGTTAATAATTGTTAAGTCCTCTTGATTGACTGCTCCTCTGAGCATTAAGTAATGTCCATCCCTATCTTTTAAAATTTTACTTTAAAGTCTATTGTGTCACATATGAGGATAGCTCTTCCTGTCCTTTTTGTGGGCCATTGTCTTATATGATAGTTTTCCATCCTTTCACTTTGAGTCTGTGTTTGTCTTGTTGAGTTAGGTGGGTTTACTGTAGACAGCATATTGCTGGGTTGTATTTTCTGACCCATCTTCCTACTCTATGCCTTTTAATAGGTGAATTAAGACCACTGACATTTATTGATATCATAGACTGAATATATTTTAACGCCATTCTTGTAGAATTTTAGAGTGTCCTGATAGATGGCATATTTATGGTGGTCTGACTATTTATAGGAGACCTTTCAGAACTTCTTCCAGGGCAGGTTTGGTGATAGTTGATTCTTTCAACTGTTGCTTGTCTGAGAAGGTTTTTATGCCTCCATCTAGTCTGAATGCAGTCTAGCAGGATACAGTAGTCTTGGTTGAAAGCCTTTTTTATTGAGTACTCAAGAGATAGCTTGCAATTCTCTTCTGGCTTTTAGAGTTTCAGTGAAGAAAGCTGCTGCTAATCTTATAGGATTTCCTCTGTAGGTGACACTTTATTCTTCTCTTGCAGCCTTCAGGATCCTTTCTTTATACTTATTCCTTTCCATCAAAATGTGATGTGTCTTGGTGTCTTTAAGTCTGGGTTAATTCTGTTAAGACCCTCTGGGATTCCTGTAACTTTATGTCTTTGATGTTGTCTAGACTAGAGAAGTTCTCAGCAATGATGGCCTGAAGAATGCTTTCTTACCCTCCCTCTCTTTCTTCCTCTGGTAAGTCAATAATGGTCATATTATTTCTTTTGAAGTCATCCATAGGTCTCTATTGTTTATTTTAGTATCACCTAATCTCTTGCTTCTTTTTAAATTGTCTCTAATTTAATCCTCAATCCTGCTTATTCTGTGTTCAGCTCATTTATTCTAATCTCTCTCCCCTCTACTATTTTCTGGAGCTCATCTATTTTGTTACCCTGTTCTGATAACTGTTTTAGCTTGTTCAGCTACTTGTCTTCTTAGCTCAGCTATTTCAGCTTTCAGTTCTCTAATAACCTTGAGATCATTAGTGTTTTCTTCCACAGTCTCATTTGTTGTTTCTGCATTTCTGATAAAATTTTTTTCAAATTCTTTACTAACTCCTGTGACTATTTCCTGAACTAGCATTTGGATGTTGACCCCATCATTCTGTGATTCAATCTTTGGGGGCTTTTAGCTGGACGTTTGCTATGGTTCATTTCTCTAACATTTTGTCTTTTTTGTTTAACTATTCTATATAGTACGTTATGAGGTCCCTCTCTCAGTACTTTTCAATTACTGATCACTCTTGGCTGATCATTATTGACTTGTGTTTAAGTAAGGTACTTAAAGAGTTCACAGTTGTGGAAATTAACAGTTGTTTCAATACTATTTAAATCCCTGAGTTGGAGCACAGTGGCTGTTAAAGTCTCTTTGGTTCTTTTTCTTCCCTGTAGGCTATAGGAGACTGAGGGCTTTTAAACTATAAGTAGGCTTCTTAGCTTAACCACTCATTTCTGACCAAGAGATAAAGCCGGGTGGGGGAGAAATAATACAATGGTTATGCAAGGAGACTCTCACACCTAAAAGATCCAAAGCTCTGGGTTCAACTCAGCTTCTCTGCCAAGCTGGTCAGCACTGCTGGGCCCTGTGAGTATCTAAAGAAGTCCCATTTATCGTCTGTAGGTTTTGAGGCAATTATTCACCATGTTCTCATCAGGAGAACAATGTGTAAAAGGTAAAGACTCCCATTATATAGCCCACCTCTAGGCCACCTGGATGTATATCTTCTCTTGAGTTTCCTGGTCAGTTCTTTGTTCCCCAGTTACAGCCCAGGACCTCACCCCTGCTGCTCCAGCCTCTGAGGACAGTAGCAATGGGGACCTACAGCGTCATGTGGTGAGTCTTAGGGGAGTTCTTCCTTTAGCAGTCTTTTTGTTGGTATGACACTGGAGGTGATACCTCAACCAGTAAACTTCGGAAATTTTACCAGAAACTCAGTCTCTCCTTAGGCTCCTTTGACCACTATCCACACATATTTTCACTCACCAGTTGTTTGGTCGGTTCCTGAAGTCTTTCTAGTCCTGTCTTGTTGTGGTCCCACATGATCTCCTTCGGTATTTGTAGTTGACCTGGGAGAGGAGAGAAACATAGTTGCTACTGCTCCATAGTCCTGCCTCTGGAAGTCCTTTTGTTAATCTTTCTGGTGATTTTTCTTTTTCTAGTTTCATTGGAGTATGGTCTGAAATGTCTTGTACTCCATACAAGATGGATGGCACTTCATCTGTGACAATCACAAATGACTTTTAAAATCAAAACTTCGATTTACTTATTTTGGATTAATTTGTAGAGATATTTATAAGACAGAAGAAAGAAAACATAGCACTGTTCAGCACTGCTATGTGGTACTGGGAAGTAAATGTTTTCTCTCAGACATTCAAAACCTTTGCTCATTACTGAACAATCTCCCCAGATAAAACTTTCAAATGACTTCACCATGGTATAATCACTGAAGTATATAGAGGACCTTTAACAAGTTTCCAGAAAATTCCAATTAGTAATCAAAACCTAAATATGGTACACAGTACAACATATTAGTACAAAATACTGTTAGTCAAACCACCTCTCCTGGGAATTGTTGTTTAATAACTACAATTCCCACCTACACCTCAAGGACATCTTTGATGAATCAAACCCAATTGCAAGAAAGACTAAAGCAGAAACAAACCAGTGGGACTACATCAAATTGAAAAGCTTCTGCACAAAGAAACTATCACACAAAGAGACCCCTCACAGAATGGGAGAAGATCTTCACATGCCAAACATCAGACAAACAACTAATCACCAAAATATACAGAGAACTCAGCAAACTTAGCACCAAAAAAGCGAATGACCCCATCCAAAAATGGACAGAGGATATGAACAGAACATTCACTCCAGAGGAGATCCAAAAGACTAACAAACATAGAAAAACTGCTCCAGGTCACTGATTGTCAGAGAAATGCAAATTAGGACAACATTGAGATACCACCTCACGCCTGTAAGAATGGCATACATCCAAGAGGACAGCAACAACAAATGCTGGAGAGGCTGTAGGGACAGAGGAACCCTTTTGCATTGCTGTTGGGAATGTAAATTGGTCCAGCCTCTGTGGAGATAAGTCTGGAAAACTCTCACAAGGCTAGATATGGACCTTCCATATGATCCAGTAATTCTTCTCCTGATGTTATACCCCAAGGACTCCATAACACCCAACCAAAAAGAGGTGTGTACTCCTATGTTCATAGCAGCACAATTCATAATAGCTAAAACCTGGAAGCAACCAGGTGCCCAACAACAGATGAGTGGCTAAGAAAGCTGTGGTATATATACACAATGGAATACTATACAGCTATCAAGAACAATGAACCCACCTTCTCTGACCCATCTTGGACAGAGCTAGAAGGAATTATGTTAAGTGAGCTAAGTCAGAAAGATAAAGATGAGTATGGAATGATCCCATTCATCAACAGAAGTTGAGAAAGAAGATCTGAAAGGGAAACTAAAAGCAGGATCTGATTAAATTGAGAGTAGGGCACAAAGGAAAAACCCTGTGGTGAGGGGTCAACATGCGGCTTCCTGGGCTGGTGGGGGATGGGGCTGGGTGGGATGGGACACAGTCTTTTGGTGGTGGGAATGGTGTTTATGTACACTCCTAGTAAAATGTAGCCATATAAATCACTAGTTAATATGAGAGGGGGAAAATTAATTGTATGTCTCGAAGTTTTTAAAACACAGACTGAGTTTTTTAAATATATAGGCTGTGTATTTGATATGTGGGCTCTCTCAAAAGCCTAGATCAAGTAGGTCAGAAGCAACCAGTGGCACAGCTATATACAAGATACTGGATACTATACAGCAAAACCTAACGAAAGGACTTTTCAAAGTTAACCCAATTACCAAATAATGTTATGATAACATTAACTATCCATTGTCTTTTTGAACCCTAAGACAGCAGGAACCTCACTATAGAGCCTATATTTCCCCCAGTCCAGGAACCTTAGGGTAGGTCCCACTTTCCCATATGCCTCTCCCAATCCATATCAAATAATATTGCATCTGCCGATTGCAACCTAATCAATGCAATGATTGCCACCTCAACATGCTTCAGCTCAGACTGTGTCCAGAGACTTCAGGTGTGGAATGACCACCCTTCAGCTTCATTACTCTGGTGAGACCTTTCCTTTCATAGTATACTCTAATTCCATCCCAGGTGGACCACTTTCTAACAAAGTCCCAAAACCTAGATATAGACCAGGTTCTATGAGAGAGAGCATATGTTCACACATATCCATAAACTAGTGCAAATATATACCTGAAAGCAGAAGTACATTAGAGTTTGCAGTGAGTACCCCTCCCCAACACTTCCTCTCCCTTATTCCAACTTTTGGGTCCATGATTGCTCAACAATTTGTTTGGCTTTGTATGTTAACTCTCTTTTCAGCCACCAGGTTCCAGATGCCATCAGGATGCTGTCCAGGCTTCCCTGGACTGAAGACCCCACCAATGTGTCCTGAAGCTCTACTTCCCCAGAGACCCACCCTACTAGGGAAAGAGAGAGGCAGACTGCGAGTATGGACAGACCAGTCAATGTTCATGTTTAGCCGGGAAGCAATTACAGAAGCCAGACCTTACACCTTCTGCAACCCACAACTACCCTGGTCCATGCTCCCAGAGGGATAGAGACTGGGAAAGCTATCAGTGTGGGGCTGGGATATGGAGATTGGGTGGTGGGAATTGTGTGGAGTTGTACCCCTCCTACCCTATGGTTTTGTTAATTTATTCTTTCTTAAATAAAAAATAAATTTAAAAATAAAAAAGAATTTCCAAATAAAAATGATAATAAAAGCTGAAACTTTAAAAATAAAAAAATTTAAAAAATAAAGAAGTAATTAAAATTAGCTGAAATAAAGAATGAACACCTACAGAGAGACTAACAGCTAGAAGCATATGTATTGCATTTTCTTATCATTCTCAGATTGTGTGGATATAAGAGAGAAACAGGCCCTCTCACCTGAGTCACAATGGTGGAATTGAAGGTGCTCAGATCTTACACACAGCCATCCACACAGGGCTCTGTGTCCAGCTCTGTCATGTAAGGGAAGGTGCCATTCTGGTGAATGAGTTGCCACTGGGGTTGGACAAAGTGCTGGCACTTCTCTGGCCTCAGGCTGGAGGCCAGGGGAATGGAGACTCTCAGGAGTCAGGGGGATGCGGAACTTTTCATCCCCTGGAATTTCTTCCCCTAGCCATCTACTTTGGACTGGCACTTCTATCGGACTTGCTGGCACACCTCCTTGACACTACACAACTCTACAAAAGCTTCCCTTTATGCTGCTGGGTTTCTCAAAGACTGACTGCAGCCAGCTGCCTTGGGACTCTATAGGTCACACATCCCCCCTCCTTGCTAGGTAATGACCACAGAGGCAGGAAATGTCTGTTGAAGCATAAAATGCCCCCAGAGGCAAGAGATGCTTACAGAGGCAGGAAATGCCTGTTGAGGCATGAAGTGCCCCCAGAAGCAAGAGATGACCACAGAGGCAAGAAATGTCCTTTAGCGTGATAAGCCTTGCACTTTGAGGGAAGAACACCCCCCTCAGTCCTTCCGTTGGCATCACACTGGTTCTTGCTGCTCTCTTACTTGTTCCTCCATGTCTTGTGCCGGTTTTTTTGAAAAATGTCTGTACATTATAGGTTTCTGTTCACCCCACACTCCTGATACTATGGCCATAATTTAGAAAGAAAAGGGGGAATTGTTGGTATGCTTCTGGATTCTGCTTGTGAGACCTTTTGTTTTTATCATCACATTGTGTTTGCTTGTGTTGCTTGCGATGTGTTCTGTTTGCATGTCCACTGTTGGCTGGGCACCCCCCTACCTCCAGGACATTGGTTTGGCCCTCACTCCCCCTGCCTCTGGGACATTTGGTTTAATCCTCACTTGTTTGTGCTCTTTTCTCCTCCCCGCCCCCTATCCTATGTACTTCCTGGTTCCTGACTCTTCTGTCAGAGGAGACAGATGCAGGAGAGAATTGTGTTGTGATTAGAAGAGATAAGTTTTTTGAACTACATCCCTGCTCATGAATAAAGATTGAACTGCGTTCTCAGCTCAGCCATGAGTCCCTGGTTGTCTCTGTCTCCTGTAGCTATACTAGTTTTTTTTTTATACTAGGACCTGTAGCTATACTAGTTTTTTTTTTTTTTTCTCTCTGAGCCTGAAATCTGATATGCAGGTGGATCCAAGTTATTGTCTGGGGAGATGAAGTCATAGCTGGAAAAGGGACAGAAAACTGGGCCAGGGAAGAGAGTAGCTCCCTAATATGGGGAAGGTGTATAAATATTGTTGACTGTAAACCCCATCAAATTGATTTGGTTTGGGGCCCATATTCACCTTAGTAGCCTATGTGGCCTCTGCATCCCTGTACATCTGAGCTCACATTCTGTGGTCATGAATAGGAACATTCCAAGCTGCCCTAATATTGACCCATCTTCCTCAGGTCTAGCACAGAATATGTTTCCCATCTCCCTTCAGAGAATAGAACATTCTCTACTATTGTTCATCCAAGATGAGGGCAAGGTCCTATGGGGGGGGCACAAAAAGTTCTTTTTTTTGTTCCTGATAGAGATGATCTGTAACAATGGAGAGAGGGATTTGTTTGAGGTCTAGGCCCATCATGTCTGTTTGGGAATCTCAGGACTCCTTGAATAGGGCCACAGCTGATTGGGTGGCCTGATAATGACTAAAGAGTCATCATTAAAGTATGCCATTTTCTTGCCCTTATTCAGATTTTGCAGTCCTTTCTTTGCTAAGGTTAACTTTGGAGTGAGTGAGAGAACTGTAATAGGAAGTAGGTGAGGAGGGTATCTAAGGCTAATTAGATACTATATACTGACTCACTGCAGACTACTGTGTACTTTTGCTTTCAGGTATACATTTTGTCCAAGTGTTGGGTATTATACAGCAAATCCTAACAAAGGGATCTTTAAAAGTTAAGTCAATTGCCAAAAATTGTGATTATAAAAATATCTATTATCTTCTTAAACCCTAAGATGGCAGGAACCTCACATTTCCACTATAGAGCCTATATTTCCCCCAGTCCTGGAACCTTAAGGTCAGGCACATTTTCCTGCATACTTCTCTCAGTTCATACCAAATAATATCGCATCTGATGATCTCAAAATAATCAATGCAATGAGTACCACCTCAGCATGCTTCACTTGAGACTGTGTCCAGATACTTCAGATGTGGAATGACAATACTTCAGCTTCATTATTCAGATGAGACATTTCCTTTCATTAGTATTCTCTAATTCCTTTCCAGGAGGTTCACTTCCTAACAAAGTCCCAAAACCTAGATATAGACCAGGTCCCATGAGACAGAATTATAATCTTGATCTACTCTGCCATTGACAATGCCACTTTCCAAGCAGGCCAGACCCAGATAAGTACAGCTCTTGAATTCAAAGGATCCCTTCCTCACCCATTTTCCATGCACTGGCAACACCCACGGCTTAGTGAGCTCCTGAAGAACTTGTGGTTGTATTTTATTGAGTTTCCAGGTGACATTTTGTTGGGTTTAGTTTTTTCTAGTTTCACAGGAAAGTATTCTGACATGTCTCCTACTCCATAGCCATGCCACTGGATGTCTGGCATTTCAGTTTTGATAATGACAAAAGATATTTTCTAGAAAGAACTCTGTCCACAGTCTGATCTGTTTGTTTAACCATAAGAATCATCGATTAAAGTTCAAAGGTACATTAGAACACCGAGGATAAAATTTTTCACAAAGTGTATCATTGACAGATTCAGTTTCAAATTTTGGAAGACCACAGTGAACTACTACTCTTAGCTTTAAAGAACTCAAGTATCAACCTTACTTGAAATTAATTCTGAGAAACAGCTTTCATGTTGACGCTGTTGAGTTGAGGAATACTGTTTGAATTTCCTAGACATTAAACTTATTTCTAGAAATTCTGACTCAGGTTGAGAATCAACTGCTCAGTTTTGATGGCTTTTCTTACACTCCTGGATAAAGCTGGAGGCCTGGGGAAATTCCAAATTCTTCAGATGATTTTGCTCTGCATCTCCATCTTCATCTCGAGCCCATATACTATGCTGGAGAACTTCACTGCAGCAGTGCCTGATCACCGCTGCTGGGTCCACCTCCTTGATAATGACACCAACTCTGCTAATGACATTGGGACCCTCAGCCAAGAGGACCTCCTGAGAGTCTCCATCCCCCTGGACTCCAGCCTGAGGCCAGAGAAGTGCCTGCGCTTTGTCCATCCTCAGTGGCAGCTCCTTCACCAGAATGGCACTTTCCCCAATGTGACAGAGCTGGACACGGAGCCCTGCATGGATGGCTGGGTGTATGACCACAGCACCTTCTCTTCGACCATCGTGACTCAGGTGAGAGGGCCCGTTTATCTCTTATACTCACAGAATCTGGGAATGAGAAGAAAATGCAATACATGTGCTTCTGTTTGTTAGTCTCTCTGTAGGTGTTCATTCTTCCTTTCAGCTAATTTTAATTAGTTCATTAAACAACATTTCTCTGCAGAGGTAGTTTGACTTATAATGTCTTGTACTTTTTAAGATGGCTTCAAACAGGCATTCATTAAGTACCACTGAAGGGAGTCAGATTTGTGTTCAATAGCACATTATTGACAGAAGCTTTCATGCTGTGGTCTCTTCCACTTCTTTGCCTCTCTGTATATAATACACACACACACACACACACACACACACACACACACACACACACACACACACACTACCTTTTAATACTGGCAAGCTCTTACTGATATGTTTCACTTAAGAATATTCTCGGTAATTAAAAGCTTACTAGCATAACTTATAATTAAGTTGAGAACTATTAAAAATGTTGTACTGTGTAGCCACATTCAGCTTTTGGTTACTAGTCAGAAACATCTGGGAACTTGCTAAAAGTTCTCTATGTAGACCAGAGATTATATAATAATGAAGACTTCTGAAAGTTTGGTTTGGGTAGATTGCTCATTAGTGAGTAAGGGTTTTGATTGCCTCAGCAACACAGTGTTGAGCAGTGGTATGGTTTCCCTCTTACTGTCTATTCTGTCATAAATATCATAAATATAATAATAAATTATACAAATTAATCTTAAAAAATAAATACAAGTTATGTGATTAAATTCAGTATTATCTATAATTGCTTTATCATTATTATTATTTTGCTGTGAATAGATCTCTTATAGTGTGATTCTGCTGCTCCCAGGCCAACTTTTTATTTCATGTATGCATGTATATGTGTGGAGAGGGAGAGAGAGGCAGAGACAGAGAGACCAAGATTGACCATATTATCAGAGTTCCCCCTGGTTCCTTGTGACTCTCATGTGGTGCCAAGTCTCAGTCATGGTCAATTGCATGACAAGGTGAATACCATAACTGGACAGAGGTATTCTGGCCTCCTTATCTGTATTTTTTTTAATTTTTAGGCATTATACTCTGCTCAAGATTGACAATCTTATACTTTGAGGTCAAATGAGGTTTTAATAAAAACAATGTGTTTAGGTAAATGTTCCCTGAAGGAGTCATCTTTAGGCTGAAAGTTGAATGATAAAATGTCTTCTATATAGATATGAGTGATGAAAAACAGCAAATGGGAAAAGATATTTGCACACTACATTTCAGACAAGTGGTTGATATTGAACGCCTATAAAGAACTCACACAGCTCAACGAAAGAAAAAGAAAAACCAAAATAGAAAGTGGGTAGAAGATATGAATAGATGGTTCTCTGAAGAAGAGATACACATGGCCCACAGATATATGTGGAAATGCTCCAATTCACTTATTACTATAGAAATGTAAATTAAAATTACATTCAGATTCCACCTCTTCTCTGTGAGAATGGGCTTCTTTGATAAAAGAAGAGAAGATAAATATTGGATAGGATGTGGAGAGAGAGGGACTCTGTTTCACTGCTGGTGGGAATGCAAACTGGTGCAACCATTATGGAGAAGAGTATGGAGAACCCTGAAACAAATGCAAATACCTTATGATCCAACAAATCCACTCCTAGGCATTTTTCCAAAAGAGATAACACTGATTCAAAGGGATATAAGCACCCCCATGTTTACAGCGGCTTTATTCACAAAAGCAAAAAGATGTAAGTAACCAAAATGCTTTTTGACAGATGACTAGATAAAAACATTATGGGTCATATACTAAACAGAGTGTGTTATTCAACAATAAAAAATGATATGGTGCTTTTTGCATAAAATGGGTAAATTTGGAGAGGTTTATTATGCTTAGTGAAGCAAGTAAGGAGGTAAAAGACAACTACGGAATGTTTTCACTCATATGGGTAATATAAGGACTGAGCATATGAATGTTAAAAAAAAGTTAGCATATAGCTAAGACTGTGGTGTTAGTATAGTGGCTTTCTTTCTTTTTCTTTTCTTTTCTTTTTTTTTCTTTTCTTTTCTTTTTTTTTCTTTTCTTTTCTTTTCTTTTTTGTCTCCAGGATTATTGCTGGGGCTCAATGCCTGCACCATGAATTCACTGGAGGTCATTTTCCCCATTTTTGTAGCCCTTGTTGTTAAACTTGTTATAGTTGTTATTGCTGTCATTGTTGTTGGATAGGACAGAGAGAAAACAAAAGAGGAGGAGAAACAAAGGAGGAAAGAAAGATAGACACCTGCAGACCTGATTCACCATCTGTGAGGCGACCCCCCTGCAGGTGGGGACCCGAGGGCTGGAACCAGGATTATTACACTGGCCCTTGCACTTTGCGGCACCTGCACTTAACCCGCTGCACTACAGCCCAGCTTCCTATGGTGGTTTTCTGTGCAGGACACATCCTTTGCTGACAGAAGTGGTGAAGAAGACTATACTGTAATCTACTATTCAATGAATCTCTAAAATTAAAAAATAGTCAAGTAGTATGTAAAAGGGAAGCTTGGATGTGCTGGGGCATGGCACATAGTGTTTTAATTTTTGTTTTGTTTTGCCTCCAGCATTATAGTTTGGTCTCGGTGCACTGTAAATCCGGGCTCCTGGTGGCCATTTTTCCCATTTTTGTTGCCCTTGTTGTTGTTGTTGTTGGATAGACAAAGAAAAATGAAGAGAGGAGGGGAAGAAAAAGCGGGGGAGAGAAAGACAGTCACCCACAGACCTGTTTCATCCATTGGCAAACGATCCCACCCCCACCCCCCCATGGTTGGGGAGCTGGGGTGGCTCGAACCAGGATTCTTATGCTAGTCCTTGCTCTTTGTGCTATGTGCACTTAACCTACTGTGCTACCAACCAGCCCTGGCATACAGTGTTTTGCAAGGTACATTAAGTAGTGTGGATTCCATGTCTACCGTTTGTAAACTTGTGTGGAGCTCTCAGATTTGGTTCTTTATCTTCTAGTGGGATCTGGTATGTGAATCACAGTCACTGATCCCAGTGACTAAATTCTCATTCATGGCTGGAATGGTGGTGGGAAGCATCATATGTGGGCATTTGTCAGACAGGTAAGTGTTCTGGACCACAAATATATTTTCTATTTTTAATTAAAAAAACTTCATTGTGGTATGTCAATTTATAAGACTGTTATTAAAAATTTAGTTTTCTATCTCCCCATGATAAATGTTAGCATACCACACTCTAGACAAATTTAACATTTCTCTCTTCCTTAAGACACTGATTACCTTAAGACCATCATTTTCCCTGCCTCAGCACACCCCTCAACCCCCATTTTTCCAACTAGTAAGCCAGGCCTTGGCCAAACAGGCTTGGTTGGATGCCCTGAATTCTGGCATCCTGCCCTAGTGTTCCTCTTGGCCACCTTTCAGTTTGTCTAATTTAGACTGTCAGAATCCTGTTGTTCTGTGTGATGGTATACCCTGAACTTCATTC
Source organism: Erinaceus europaeus (assembly GCF_950295315.1). Taxonomy (NCBI): domain Eukaryota; kingdom Metazoa; phylum Chordata; class Mammalia; order Eulipotyphla; family Erinaceidae; genus Erinaceus; species Erinaceus europaeus. The sequence continues at coordinate 12,327,151 of NC_080178.1, forward strand.
TCTGCTTCCACCAACTCAATGACTAACTCTATCCTGGCCTAAGCTACTAATGGTTTGACTTTTTTACATATGTACATGTTCTATAACTTTATTTCACTCATGAGGGAAATCATCTAATAATTGTATTTCACCTCTTCAGTTATTCCACTAAGCAAATTTCCCTCCAGTTTCATTCATTTTATCCTATAGAATAAAACATCATATTTTCCTAAGGTTGCAGATATGGATAAACTATTCGTTCTCCAACTATCTGCCTATACGTATATGTGTCACCCCTGCCCCCCCTTTTAAGGTCCCATTTTTCTCTTCCTTTAAGTCACACATGCGCCTATTACTACATCCAAGTGTCCCTGCCTTTTTTTCTCCTATCTCTCTGGTTCCTGATGGAATTGGAGTTCAGAGACATCTAGTCATCTTCCCCCTATCATTTCTCACCTTCATCACCCTGACGGTCTGTCAACCCTTCCATCTTCCCTCGATAACCAATTTAGTTCTCCACAATCTGAACATGAGTGGCTTTCTATTTGTTTGTGTTTAAGTTCATTTGTGCAGTTGTCTAAAATTCACATGAGTAAAATCATGTAGTCTAGTTTGACTTTTTATTCATTTTTTTTAGTTATTTAATATTGATTCTTATCCTTTTCATGTTGGACTCCTCTCAGAAATTCTTTTTGTTAAATTTATTTATAAAATGAAAAATATTGACAAGAACATAGTATAAGAGGGGTGCAAGTCCACATAATTTCTACCACCAGAACTCAATATCCCATCCCCTCCCCTGATAGCTTTTCTATTTTTTATCCTTCTGGGAGTATGGGCCCAGGGTCATTATGGGGTACAAAAGGTGGAAGGTCTGGCTTCTATAATTGCTTCCTGGCTGAACATGGTCAATAGCAGTACAATCCATACTGCCAACCTGTCTCTCTCTTTCCTTATTGGAGCAGGGATCTGGAGAGGTGGTGAACTAGGACATATTGGTCAGGTCATCTTTCCTGGGAAGTCAGGTTGGCATCACGGTACCCTCTGCAAAAAGCACTAATATATAAAGAAGAACAATTTGTTTAAAAGTCAGGAAACTAAAGGCAAGAATATAGCAGATGACATTTGGGGTCTCCATTTTGGAAATAGTACTTAGGTATACTGCAAGGAGCCATAACTTTACTAATTTTTGCCTGAGCCCAACAGCTAACATGCAATGCAGGTGGGCTAAAAGTATTGTCTGGGGGATATGGTGTCAGAGTTGGAAATCAGACTAGAAAGCTGGATCAGGGAAGAGAGTACTTTACTTCTCAAATAAGAGAAAAGTATGTAAACATTGTTAACTGTAAACCCCATCAATGTGATCTGGTGCTGATGTTCTGTGCAGGAGCCTGTGTGACCTCTGCAACCTTGTAGGTCTGAGCTTGTATTCTGTGGTCATAGCTAGGAACGTTCCGGGCTCCTTCATTGCTGGACTCATCTTCCTCAAGTGGCACAGTATGTTGACCCAACCTCCCTTTTGAGAGTGGAACAGTCCCTACCATTGTTAAACCACACTGAGGGCAAGGTCTTGTAGGGAACCCACAAAGGGGCTGATTATGTTATTCCAGAGGAAAATGATCAGTGACAGTTGAGAGAGTGATCTGTTAGAGGTCTGGGCCCTCACTAGAGGCCCCGGAGATGAGGTGACCTGGTAGTAATCAGAAGAGCCATCATTAAAGTGTGCTGGTCTCTTGCCCTTATTTGCTTTTGTAGTTCTTACTTTGTCTGAGAAAGTTAGCCTTTGAGTGATTGAGGGATGTGAAATAGGAAGTAGGTGAGGAGGGTACCTTGGTCTAATAAGAAACTATTTGATTAGGTACTTTATGTTGTCTTTTTTAGTTCTTTCTATTTGCTTGCTGCACTGATTGAGTCACTGCAGACTATTGTGCACTTTTGCTCTAAGGTATACATTTTCCTATAATTTATGGAGACATGTGCACATGTGCTCTGTCTCTTGGGCCCTGGTCCATCTCTAGCTGCTGTGGCTTTGTTAGGAAGTGCACCAGCTGAAATGGAGTGAAGGAGTCCTTTAAGCTAAGAAAAGTCTCACCAGAGTACTGGTGCTGAAGGGTTGACTTTGCAGGCCTGTCTGTGGACACAGTCCAAAGTGAAACATGTTGTGGTTGTACTGGTTGCATTGATTTGGCTGAAATCAACAGATGCAGCATCAATTGGTCTGGATCAAGAGATGCCTTCTGAGAAATGAGCCCTGCTGCTGAGGCTCCAGGACTGGGAGACATATGGGTTTTATAGGGAATGGGCAGGGTTCTTTCAGAATTAGGGTTTATGAAAGCAATAGATTGTTTCTGTTATAACCAAGTTATTTGGAAATTTGGTTTATTTTGAAAAACCCATTGTTAGTATTTCTCTATCACACAGGAGCTCACCCTGATTTATGTACTTTAATACTATTTACATAGAACTGTAGCTAAAATAGTCACACAGCCAGTTGTTTCTTGTATCCCCAGTCTAAGAGTATAGTTGATTTAATATTTCAAAGAAAAAGCCATTATTTGAATTGTATTAATATAAACCCACTGTTAAAATTCAATTAAGTTACTGTTAAAACTAAAACTTTAAAGGGGCTTGGCTGCATATTGTAAAAGATTAAATGTGGGGTTAATAGCTTCTTGTCTCATGCATGGCATGTGGAGATTTTCTCCCATTCTGTCCAAGGGTCTTTGTATTTGGGTAATGGTTTCTTCTACAGTACAGAAGCTTTTCAAATTGATGTAGTCTCATTGATTTGTTTTTTTATTTAGTCTTCCTTACAAATGGATTTGTATCTTCAGAGATAACCTTGAGGTTTAGGAGGAAGTGTTCCACCAATATTTTCCTCTAAATATAAGGTCTAAGGGTCCAAGGGTCTAAGTAGAAACAATTTGATTAGGTACTTTATGTTGTCTTTTTTAGGTCCTTTTATTAGCTTGCTGCACTTATTGACTTACTGCAGACTATTGTGCACTTTTGCTCTAAGGTATATATTTTGCCCTAATTTATGGATACATGTGTGCATATGCCCTATCTCATGGGACCTGGTCTATATCTAGGTTTGAGGGTTTTGTTAGCAAGTGAAAGGCTGAGTCTTTCTGTCTTTCTTGAGGAAGTCCTTAAATGAGTGCAGCCTAGAATGTTCCCAGCTGTGATGATTACCTATGAGCTCAGAGCAACAAGAACTCAGAAGTTACACAGGCTCTGAGCCTGTGTAGTGGTATATATATGGTATGTATATCATATATATTCAAATGTGAATATATATGTTCCCTGGGTCAGGTTGATGGGTTAAACATTAACTTTATGTACATATTTTCTTCAAGTTTGAGAACTACTCTCTGTATTCTATCCCTATTCTCAACTCTGATACCATCTTCCCAGACATTATTTTGCCCACCTCTATATTAGTTATCAAACTCAAGCAAACACTGCAAAAGTCATGGCCCCCTAGGGGCATACTTAAAATAGTCTTCCTCAATTCTTTCACACTGAGGTCACTATACTCATCTGCTCTATTCCTACTTTTTTGTTCCCGTTCATTAATTATTCTGCTTTATATCTTACTGACTTTCAGCCACCCAGTTGCAGATGCTATCATAATTTAATCCTGACTTCCCTAAGCAGATGACCTCACAGATGTGTCCAGAGCCAATAGGGAAAGATAGAAATAGGCTGGGGGTATGGATAGACCTGCCTTGCCCATGTCCAACAGGGATGCAATTACAGAAGCCAGAACTCCCACCTGTACCCTATAAGGAATAATGGTTCATACTCATACTCAGTGAGAGAGAAATGAGGGGAAGATGACCAGAAGGCTCTGAACTCCATGAGGACCTGGAGTGAGAAGAGGACAAAAGGAAGGACTTTCAGAAGTAGAAATAAGTGTAGCTGTGACTTAGGAAGAGAAGACAGGACCATATAAAAAGGGAAAATACATACAAATATAGACAGAGAATTAAAGAAATAATAGTCACTCCTTATCTCTGGTGTTGGGAGGACTACTCTAGCTTCTAGTGGAGGGAAGCAGACCCACACTTCTGATAGTGGGAATAGTGTTTAATTATCTACCTGTTACATTATAGTCAACACGGTCACTAATAAAATTTATAAAAGTAAGAAAAAAAGAAATTGAGAGTGCAAAGGGAGATACAATACAAAAGAATCCCTGCTTCACTACTTCATCAGTCATGAAGCCTCCACCCTGCAGGTGGGGATAGTGGGTTTGATCTTGGGCCCATGCATATGGAGATGTATGGGCTGAACCAATATGTCACAACCTTGTCCTTGTAAAATTCATGAATATGATGTGCTTCTGTCATCACTGTCTTGCAGATTTCTCTAGAATTATCTTGCATGCAGCAGAAATTGCAAGTCAAAAGAGAGGGTGTATTATACAACCCATCAACAATTGAGATTTAATTTTCTGCAAATATTTCTTTTACATCAGTTTTGTCATGACTTATGTATTCTCAGATTGATCAATACATTTAGATTCCTTGTGTTCTAATCATAATATAGACTCAACTATGCTAAGTGCATGTGTTACCATAATTGAGATTTATTTTAGAGTTTACAATAGAGCTGCTATCTCTGTTTGATTTGAAGTGATGACAAATCTGATAGTTAAAAATTAGAGAAAGAGCCTTCCTATACTCAGGATTAATTCATAGACAAGTATGTTTGTGTCTGCAGATTGCTATATTATACATTGATTTTGTGGGTTAAGAATGTTTTAATGTTATTAAATTTTGCAACTGTTGATATTGCCCCCATAATCTAGCTTGATTCTCTTTCCCCTAATCTATCTCTATGTATCTCTCTCTCTCAGGTTTGGGAGGAGGATGGTCTTCAGATGGTGTACCTTCTTGTTGTCCATTACTAGCAGTTGTGTGACGTTTGTTCCCAACTTCCCCATGTACTGCTCACTCCGTTTCTTATCTGGGATTTCATACATACCTATTGCGGCAAATAGTATTTTGCTCAGTAAGTCTTATTCTGTATCTTCAGTATTTTTCTAGTATTAACATTGACTTGAAATTCTACCTTTGTTTGAAATAAAAATTCTGTGTTTTTTTTTTTCAGTTGTAGAGTGGGCAGTGCCCCGGTTCCAGGCATTGGGAATAACAATGGCATTCTTTGCCACGTGTATTGGACAGGCATCCTTGGGAGGTCTGGCGTTTGGCTTTAGAGACTGGCATATACTCCAGCTAGTGGTGTCTGTTCCATTCTTTGTCTTATTTCTGTGCACTAGGTATGAGCTTTCTTTTTGTTTTGTTCTGTGGGATACTGGTATGCAAATGTTGACAGATTCAGCGTGTGTCTGTTCCACACAACGTGTCTTGCTCAGGTGGGTGGCAGAGTCTGCTCAGTGGCTGATTATCTCCAACAGACCAGAGGAGGCCTTAAAGGAACTGAGAAAAGCTGCACATTGTAATGGCAAAAAGGATGTTGAAAACACTCTGACCCTGGAGGTAAGGAGCATGGGATGCTGATTATGGGATGGAAGGCTGTAAATAAACATTTTGGCAATGGAAATGTAAGATCCAACTATGAAAAGAGTCACTACATCACTGATTGTCAGAGGAATGCAAATCAAACCTTCAGTAAGATATTACCATATGCATATTTGGATGGCTATTACACAATGATAGGTAACAAATGTCAGAGACTATGGAGAAAAGGAAAACTTTACCAACTAGTGAGGCGATTGTAAAGTGGTCTAACCACTGTGGAGCACAGTTGGAAATTCCTGAAGAACTTCAAAATACAACTGGTCTTCTGGCAGGTTACACTCAGTGTATAGGGAAAAGAGGTGATCATAATCTCAAAGAATCTGTCCTCCCATAGTAATTGAGCATTTCATAACAGTAGTGACACGGTGTCTAATTCCTTCAATGAGGCTGTCCAAACTAAGGAGAATATCCAGAGTTTGATAGATTATACTTTGTTATGCAGATTAAAAGGGAAGTATATCCTGACAGTTGAAACAATATGGACTAACCTAGAGAACATTCTGTTAACTGAAGTATGCCAAAGAAGGAATGGTAAATTATTGAGGTCTAATGTTTGTCTACAATTTAAAAATAACTGACTTCAAACTTAAATATATAATGGTGATTTTTCACATGGAATGACAGTAGGATAATGGGAGGTGCGGGTTAAAAGATATGCTCTTTAGGGTTTAAGAAAGGAGAGATCAGAATATCTTATATGCAACTTGATGATTAGTTAACTGTACAATATTGCAAACTTTAGATCTGCTGAAAGTAGTTGTTTGAACCCTTTGACAACACCCATACAACACCTTCACACTGTGAGGTAAGGAGTATGGTAACTTTCTATTTGTTAAAATATTTTACTTATTCACTCATTTAGTCATATGAGATACATTTGAATTTTAGTCTCAAAGATACTTTTTCTTTCATTACCTGCACAAAATTTATCAACTTTGTTTCTGTTAAGGCAAGAGCATAAATTGACATAAATCAGAAGGAAGCCCATTTGTTTTCAAGGAAAGTAGTAATATAATTCATGGATCAATTTGACCTCCATGGACAATGGTTCATATATATGGTCTGGGTTCAATAATGCAACTATTATATGTTCTTCCTCTTATTATTATTTTATTTAATAAAGATCGAGAAGACAATAGGATAAGAGGGATACAATTTCACCAGGCTGGTTACTCTTCCCTTGAGGGATACAACTCCATACAATTTCCACCACCAGAACTGTGTATCCTGTCACCTCCATTGAAAGCCTTCCTATTCTTTATCACTCAGAGACCATGGACAGGATCATTATGGGGTGCAGAGGGATAAAGGTCTGGCTTCTCTAATTGCTTCTCCTCTGGACATGGGTGTTGGCAGGTCATTCCATATCCCCAGCTTTTTTCTATCTTTCCCTAGTGGGGCAGGGTTCTTGAGAGGTGGGGTCCCAGGAAATGTTGGTAAAGTCATCTGCCCAGTGAAGTCAAGTCAGCTTCATGGTAGCATCTGCAACTTGGTGCCTGAAAAAGCATTAAGTTATAAAGCAGAACAAATTGTTTAATAATCAAGAACCTAAAGGTAAGACTGTAGCAGGTGTGATTTGATTAGGTACTTTATGTTGTCTTTTTTCAGGTCTTTCTGTTTGCTTGCTGCATTTATTGAGTTACTGCAGGCTATTGTGCACTTTTGCACTTCTTCTTCTAGCGTTTGCCCTTCTTCCCTAGCCAGTCAACAGCATCAGGTTGAGCCTGATGTAAAGTTTCGAGACCTCCTTTGAATCTGGAGAGGTGGCAATCGTTGACTATGTGGGTCATAGTTTATCTGGAGCCACAGGGGCAGTTCGGGTCGTCTCTGGCTCCCCAGCAATGGAACATAGCGGCGCACCGGCCATGGCCTGTTCGATAGCGATTGAGGAGGGCCCAATCATAACGTGCTAGGTCAAAGCCGGGTTGACGCTTGCAGGGGTCTGTGATGATGTGTTTGTTCTTTACCTCAGCTGACTGCCAACTCTGTTTCCAAGAGTCTGGAACAGAGAAGTTCAGTGTAGGCATAGGGGACCAGATTGGGTGACGAGTCGTCAAGCGTTGGACAGGGTGGGCAAAGATATCCACGTATATTGGCAGGTCCGGTCGAGCGTAGACGTGGGAAATGAACTTAGATGATGCCGCATCCCAACGAATATCTGGTGGGGCGATGTTGCTAAGAACTGGTAGCCATGGAACCGGGGTGGAACGGATGGTTCCAGAAATTATCCTCATGGAGGAATATAATTTGGAATCGACCAAGTGGACATGGGGGCTACAGAACCATACTGGGGCACAGTATTCTGCAGTGGAATAGCATAATGCCAGAGATGATGATCATAGTGTGGAAGCACTCGTGCCCCATGAGGAGCTGGCCAGTCTTGCAATGATGTTATTCCTCGCGCCCACCTTTGCTGCAGTTTTTATGAGATGTTCGTGAAATGACAGAGTGCGATCGAGAGTAATGCCATGATAGACTGGCTGGGCTTCATGCCGGATTCTCATATCGCCAAGGTGCACATTAAGCTCTCGCGAGGCCAAGGCATGGTGTAGATGGAAAACAGATGATACCGTTTTTGCAGTGCTAGGGATTAGTCACCATTTTTTACAGTAATCAGATATCAGAGACATGTCTTTCGTAAGTGTTTCCTCGAGGGTGTCAAACTTTGATGCCTGAGTTGCACAGCAGATGTCATCAGCGTAGATGAACTTCCTTGAAGAAGTTTCTGGGAGGTCATTGATGTAAATATTAAATAACGTAGGAGCCAGAACAGAGCCCTGGGGGAGGCCACTTGAGACAAGTCTCCATCTGCTAGACTTCTCACCCAGATGCACCCGGAATCTTCTGTTTTGGAGAAGAAACGATATAGTGTTGGCCACCCATGGAGGCAGGCATCTTGAGATCTTGACTAGGAGACCACAGTGCCAGACTGTGTCATAGGCTGCTGTGAGATCAACAAAGATAGCACCTGTCTTTAAATTCTTCTGAAATCCATTTTTAATGTAAGTTGAGAGGGCCAGGGCTTGTTCGCAGGTAGATCTTCCTGGGCGGAAACCAGCTTGGGCGGGTGATAGGAATTTCTCTGTAAGATGAGAAATACGTGACAGAAGCAGCCACTCAAGGAGTTTGTAACACACAGAGAGGAGAGAAATTGGTCTATAGCTGGCGGCCAGTGTTGGGTCTTTCTTTGGTTTCAAAACCGCTATAATCTTCGCACGATGCCAAACTTTGGGCATAGACTCAGATTCCAAGATGTGGGACAGGAATGAAGCGAGCCACCTCTTTGCTGCGGGACCCAGGTTAAGAATGAGTTAAGAATGAGTGATGTTATCATAGCCAGCAGCTGTTCCCGGTTTAACCCTCTTCAAAGCGTCTTCCAGTTCAGACAGTGTAAAGGGAGAGAGTTTTGGAGATGGACAAGATAACTTTTGCGCTAAGGTATATATTTTCTCTAATTTATGAACACTTGTGCACATGTGCTCTGTCTCTTGGGCCCTGGTCCATCTCTAGCTGCTGTGGCTTTGTTAGGAAGTGCACCACCTGAAATGGAGTGAAGGAGTCCTATGAGCTAGGAAAGGTCTCACCAGAGTACTGGTGCTGAAGGGTTGACTTTGCAGGCCTGTCTGTGGACACAGTCCAAAGTGAAATGTGTCAAGGTGGTACTGGTTGCACTGATTTTCTTGAGGTCAGCAGATGTAGTACCAAGCTGTATGTTTGGAGAGAAGCATGCAGGAAAATGAGCCATGCTCCTGAGGTTCCAGGACTGGGAGAAATACGGGTTATATAGAGAATAGGTGAGGTTCCTGCTATCTTTGAGTTTAAGAAGGGAATAGATCATTATTATTATAGCCAAATTATTTGGGAATTTGGTTGAGTTTCAAAATCACATGGTTGGGATTTGTTGTATCACACAAAGTTATTTATAATGCTTGAATTGATCTGCACAATAAAATGTTAGAGGATAATAAAATGGCAAAGAAATTGATTCAGTCATATCTTATTTGTTGTTTAATTTCCAATATAAAGGTGAAGTGCCCATGATCAAACCCTCAGTCTCCCTGTGTTGAATAATCATGGACATAAAGGCTGGAATAGTGCTGATGAAAGGTTGGGGGGGGTACTCACTGCAGACTCTTGTGTACTTCTGCTTTCAGGTATATATTTTGCCCTGGTTTATGGACACATGTGAACATATGCTGTATTTCAAGGGACCTGGTCTATATCTAGGTTTGGGGACTTTATTAGGAAGTGGACCACCTGGTATGGGATTAGAGAATTGTCGGGTTCTCCCCTACAGGTAGTTGCAATAAGGATGATCTGGACCAGCCGGACCCCCCTTTTGGGGCTGAGCAGGAGGGAGAGAAAAGAAAAGACACCAAGTCGGGAGCTCTGTTAAGGCAGTGACTTGCTTTATTGAGGAAAAGGACATTCTTTATAGGCAGGGAGGGTGGGGGGGGAGGCAGGGATGGAAAGATAGGGTGAGATGACATTAGAGGTGGCGTGAGGTGGCGTCACTGTTGTGGGGCCTATGCTCTTTACACATCATCAGTTGGAGGGCAGAGGTGAATTTAGGCATGGCTCACAGGAAGTGCTGTGTCACTCTGAGGAAGTTAGTGACTGTCAGCGAAACTTGAGCCAGGCTTAGGGAGTGTCTGCTGGGCCTAGATAGAGGCCAAGCAGGTCCCAACAGAGAATACTATGAAAGGAAAGGTCTCACCCTAGTGATGAAGCTGAAGGGTTATCATTTCACACCTGAAGTCTCTGGACACAGTCTGAAGTGAGCATGCTAAGGTGAAACTTATTGCGTTGGTTAGGTTATGATAGGTGGGTGTAATATTATTTGATATGAATTGAGAGAAGCATGCAGGAAAGTGCGCCCCACCCTAAGGTTCCAGGACTTGGGGAAAATATAGGCTCTATTGTGGAAATCCGAGGTTCCTGCTGTTTTAGAGTTCAAGAAGAGAGTGGATAGTTATTGTTATCATCACATTATTTGGTAATTGGGTTAACTTTGAAAAGTCCCTTTGTTAGGGTTTGCTGTACAATACCCAGCATCTTATATATAGCTGTGCCACTGGTTGCTTCTGTTCTATTTGGTCTAGACTTTTGAGAGAGTCAGCATATCAAAGACTCAGCCTATGTATTAAAAAGACTCAGTCTGTGTTTTAAGAAGTTTGAGACATACAATTAATTTTCCCCTCTCCTATTAATTAAATAGTGATTTCTATGACTACACTTTAATAGGAGTGTACATAAACACTATTCCCACAACCAAAAGACTGTGTCCTATTCCACCCACCACCCATGCCCCCACTGCTGCCCCGGGAAGCCGAATGTCCACCCTCCCCTCACCATAGGGTTTTTACTTTGGTACCCTACTCTCTATTTGATCAGATCCTGCTTTTAGTTTCCCTTTCTGTTCTTCTTTCTCAACTTCTGTTGAGGGGTGAGATCATCCCATACTCATCTTTATCTCTCTGATTTAACTCACTTAACATAATTCCTTCTAGCTCCATCTAAGATGGGTCAGAGAAGGTGGGTTACTGCTATCTTAGAATTTAAGAAGGCAATAGGTAGTTATTGCTATAATCATACTATTTGGCAACTGGGTTAACTTTGAAAAATACCTTTGTTAGAATTTGCTGTATCATACACAACATCACAATAATTTATGTCATTTGACATTATTTGTGCATAGCTGTGACAATGGTTGCTTCTGTTCTCCCTAGTCTAAGCTTTTAAAAGAGTCAACATTTCAAAGACTCAGTCTATGGTTAGTGCATTAAAAAGTTTGAGACAGGGAGTTGGACGGTAACGCAGCAGGTTAAGTGCACCCGGTGCAAAGCACAAAGACTGGCATAAGGATCCTGGTTCGAGCCCCCAGATCTCTACCTGAAGAGGAGTCACTTCATAGGCAGTGAAGCAGGTCTTCAGATGTCTTTCTCTCCCCCCTCTGTCTTCCCCTCCTCTCTCCATTTCTCTCTGTCCTATCCAACATTGACGACATCAATGAATAATAACAATGAAAAACAAGGGCAACAAAAGGGAAAATAAATATAAAAAAAGTTTGAGACATTCAATCAATTTTCCCCTCTCCTATTAATTAAATAGTGATTTATATGACTACAAATTAATAGGCATGTACAGAAACACCATCCCACCACCAAAAGACTGTGTCTCATCCCATCCTCCAGTGAAGCTGAAGTTCTGCCCTCGCCCTCAGCCCAGTTTTTTACTTTGGTGCCATACTCCAAACTCAGTCAAATCCTGCTTTGAGTTTCCCTTTATGTTTTTCTTTCTCAGCTTCTGCTTATGAGTGTGATCATCCCATACTTGTCTTGGTCTTTCTGACTTAGCTCACTTAACATAATTCCTTCTAGCTCCATCCAAGATGGGTCAGAGAAGGTAGGTTCATTGTTCTTCATAGTTGTGTAGTATTTCACTGTGTATATATACCACAGCTTTCTCAGCCACTCATCTGTTGTTGGGCACCTGGGTAGCTTCCAGGTTTTAGCTATTATAAATTGTGCTGCTATGTAGATGAGTGTACACATATCTTTTTGGTTGGGTGTTATGGAGTCCTTGGGGTATATCCCTAGCTGAGGAATTACTGACTCATATGGAAGGTCCATGTCTACCCTTGTGAGAGTCCTCCAGACTGCTCTCCACAGAGGCTGAACCAATTTACATTCCCACCAGAAGTGCAGGAATGTTCCTTTGACCTCATAGCCTTCCCAGCATTTGTTGCTGCTGTCTTTTTTGATGTATACCATTCTCATAGGGGTGAGGTGGTATCTCAATGTTGTCTTTATTTCATTTCTCTGACAATCAGTGACCTGGAGCAATTTTTCATGTGTTTGTTAGCCTTTTGGATCTCTTCTGTAGTGAATGTTCTTTTCATATCCTCTGCCCATTTTTGCATGGGGTCATTTGTTTTTTTGTTGCTAAGTTTGCTGAGCTCTTTGTATATTTTGGTTATTAGTCCCTTGTATGATGTATGTCATCTGACGATCTCCCATTCTGTGAGGGGTCTCTTTGTTTGTGTGATGGTTTCTTTGGCTGTGCAGAAGCTTTTCAATATTAAGTAGTCCCACTGACTTGTTTCTGTTTTTAGTCTTCCTTGCAATTGGATTTGTATCATCAAAGATATCCTTGAGGTTTAGTTGGAAAGTGTTCCACCAATGTTTTCCTTTTAAGTATTTGATAGTTTATGGTCTAACATCCAGGTACTTGATACATTTGGAATGACATTTTTTTCTGGTGAGATAAGGTGGTTCAGTTTCATTGTTCTGCATGTTTCAAAAAAGTTTTCCCAGCACCATTTATTGAAGAGAGTCTCCTTCCTCCATTTAATACTTTGGGCCCCCTTATCAAAGATTAGATGTCCATAGGTGTGGGGAATTAGTTATGAGCTTTCAATTCTGTTCCACTGGTCTGTGTACCTATTTTGGTTTCAATCCCAGGCTGCTTTGATGATGATGGTTTTATAATATAGTTTGAGATCTGAGAGTTAGATATCTCCATTTCTGTTTCTTTTCCTCAAAGTGTTTTGGCAATTCTCAATGTTTTCTGGTTCCAAATAAATGTTTGTAGTTTTGGTTCTATTCTCTTAGAGAAACTTGGTGGAACTTTGATGGGTATTGTGTTAAATTTGTGTATGGCTCTAGGGAGAATATTCATTTTGATGGTATTAGTCCTTCTAATCCATGAGCATGGGATGTCTTTCCATTTCTTGGTATCATTTTCTCTTCCCTTGAAAACTCAGAGTTTTCAGTATACAAGTCTTTCACTTCTTTGGTTAGGTTTATTCCTAGATATTTTAATGATTTTACTGCAACAATGAATAGGAGTGATTTTTTACATATCCTCTTCTTCAGATTTAGTGTTTGCATAACGAAATGACACTGATTTTTGTACATTGATTTTGTAGCCTGACACCTTGCTATATTGCCTAATAACTTCCAGTAGTTTTCTGCTGGATTCTTTAGATTTTTCTATGTATACTATCATATTATCTGCAAATAGTGAGAGCTTGATTTCTTCCCTTCCAATCTGAATTCCTTTAATTTCTTTCTCTTGCCTGGTTGCTATGGCAAGAACTTTCAATATTATGTTGAAGAGTAATGGTGACAATGGACAGCCCTGTCTAGTCCCCAATCTGAGGGGGAATGCTTTCAGCTTCTGTCCATTGAGTATGATGTTGGCTGTAGGTTTGCTATATATGGATTCCACTATCTTGAGGAATTTCCCATCTATTCCCATTTTTTGTAGAGTTTTGAGCATGAATGGGTGTTGGATTTTGTCAAAGGCTTTCTCTGCATCTATTGAGATAATCATGTGGTTTTTGGCTTTGCTTTTATTGATGTGGTGAATGACATTGATTGACTTATGTATGTTGAACCAGCCTTGTATTCTTGGGATAAATCCCATTTGGTCATGATGAACATTTTTTTTTTTTTATATATACTGTTTTATCCAGCTGGCTAGGATCTTGTTCAATATTTTGGCATCTGTGTTCATCAGAGATATTGGTCTGTAGTTTTCCTTTTTTTGTTGTATCCCTATCTGCTTTTGGTATCAGGGTGATATGGACTTCATAGAAGGTGGAAGGGAGTGTTCCTGTTTCTTCTATCTTTTTTTAAATTTATTTTTTATTTAAGAAAGGATAAATTAACAAAACCACAGGGTAGGAGGGGTACAACTCCACACAATTCCCACCATCCAATCTCCATATCCCAGCCCCTCCCCCAATAGCCTTCCCATGCTCTATTCCTCTGGGAGCATGGACCCAGGGTCATTGAGGGTTGCAGAAGGTGGAAGGTCTGGCTTCTGTAATTGCTTCCCCACTGAACATGGGTGTTGACCGGTCGGTCCATACTCCCAGTCTGCCTCTCTCTTTCCCTAGTAGGGTGTGTCTCTGGGGAAGCTGAGCTCCAGGACACATTGGTGGGGTTTCAGTCCAGGGGAGCCTGGCCGGCATCCTGATGGCATCTGGAATCTGGTGACTGAAAAGAGAGTTAACATACGAAGCCAAACAAATTGTTGAGCAATCATGGACCCAAAGCTTGGAATAGTGGAGAGGAAGTGTTGGGGGGTATTCACTGCAAACTCTAGTGAACTTCTGCTTTCAGGTATATATTTTGCACTTGTTTATGGATACGTGTGAACATATTCTCTCTCTCACAGAACCTGGTCTATATCTAGGTTTTGGGACCTTGTTAGAAAGTGATCCATCTGGGATGGAATTAGAGAATGCTATGAAAGGAAAGGTCTCACCCGAGTAATGAAGCTGAAGGGTTGTCATTCCACACCTGAAGTCTCTGGACACAGTCTGAGGCGAAGCATATTGAGGTGGCAATCATTGCGTTGATTAGGTTGTGATCAGCAGATGTAATATTATTTGCTATGGATTGGGAGAGGCATGTGGGAAAGTGGGCCCTATCCTAAGGTTCCAGGACTGGGAGAAATATAGGCTCTATAGTGGAAATTTGAGGTTCCTGCTGTCTTAGGGTTCAAAAAGACAATGGATAGTTAATGTTATCATCACATTATTTGATAATTGGGTTACCTTTCAAAAGTCCTTTTGTTAGGGTTTGCTGTATAGTACCCAGTATCTTATATATTCTTTCAGGTCGGGAGACATTGTGAGAGAGGGAAAGACAAGAACAAGTTTTCCTCTTTGCAGTGGGATCCTGGGAAGAATCTGGGTGGCATATGTAACAAAGTAAGGGCCCTCCCAAGTGAGCTATTCAACCTAGGTGGCACTATATATTTCAAATACGTATATTCACCAGGTAGCCCCAGGTTATAATTTATCAATATCTTATAAATTAATGCTACTTTACATTTGTATGTGTGCTACTTATACTAGAAGTGTAAGAACAATCATGCGGTATCCTTTCAGAAATATGTTTCCTAGTTAAAACCCCTAGTCATGTGGATTTCCAGTTCTTATTTTAGATGAATTTATAATGACTCTAATATCAGAAATAGTGATGGTTAATCATGGTATTCACTTCTGAACATGTTAATGCAGACCTTTGGGGGCAATCATTATCTGTCTACATATCAGACTTGATACATAGCTATCTATAAAGACAATTACTTCAACATACACTTCCATTTATAGGAAACTACAGAATTTATTATAATAGAGGAAATTTGGTACTGAGGAGATAGCATAATGGTTATGTGAAAGACTTTGAGCTGAGGCTCTGAGGTCCTAGGTTCAATCCCCAGCATTGCCATAAGTCAAAGCTGAACAGTGCTCTGGTCTCTATCTTTGTAAATATCTTTCTTTCTGTATCTCTCTTATTAAAATGAATGAACAAAATATTTTAGAGAGAAAATTTGGGAGAGGGATACATTCTTGGGGAAAAATCACAACAGTCTGTCTTTGCTAGGATCCCTGATAAAGATCAAATCTAGAGTTGATAAATTTCCATTAGCCATGAGATGTAGGCTTTTTTTCTTCCCCTAATCAGTGAAAATTGAAGTTGTCAGACTGAATTTAGACATATATATATACACACACATATATATATGTATATATATATGTATATATATATATATATATTGCTATCCCAAATTTTGGAACACTATAGGTAGAGGTGTCTGGGCAGCAGGGAGCACTGGTCAGCCTTTATCCTCATTCACTTCTCTGTCCAATTTATAAAATATTTGGTCAGGGTCTACAATACTTGTGACAAAGAAGGTGCTTCAGATAAGCCTTTTTAAAAGGCATGTCTGGCTGTTAGGTTTTGGAAACTAAGAAGTCAGAGGTGAGGTTGACAGGTGGTGTAGGCAAGAAATAAAACAGACCTGACAGTTTATTTTTAAGCATTTCAAACTTTGAGGGATCAATTTCCTGAAAGGGTTTCCTTCTGATTGTTCTTTTGAAAGTAAGAACTGCCAGGGCTACAACAAAAATTTGACACCTATTCAGTTCTACACTTAGAAAAAGCTAAGAGGGAAAAGAAAGACTTTCCATTTTTTTTTCTCCTTTCTATGTATTGTGGTGTTCAAAGTAGTGAATAGTGGAGATGGTCCTGAAAGGCATTTTCCATTATATCTGCTGTAAAGTCTCAATGAGCCTCAATGAGTAGGGAGAGACAGGAAGTAAAACTTTTTCCCCCCAAAATAGTAGAGTATGAAGGTGCAATCCCATACAAACAGAACTAGGCTATCTTATCTGGGTTTCAGTTCACATAATGAGAAAAAAAAATAAATTGAACTTTGTTTAAGTTACTGCTATAATATGCTTTATGCATGTTAACATTACATTTCCAAAGAATGCATTTGCTTGCTATCATTGAACCATTAGGAATCAAATTTGGAAGCTATTTTCAGGCACTGACCTGAGTTAATCAACTCTCCAGGACACTCTCTTCATATTTGATCTGACCACTTAGAAAATGCTTTCGTATATTGCATGGATAAGATGTAATGTATGAGAAATTTTAAGTATCTGTTAGGTTCTACAGTAGATTTTTTTTTAGGAGACAGACATGAAATTGTGTGTAGGAGACCAACTTTAATGATAATTACAAATTCACTAAACATTTGATGAATTGAACTTCCGTAAGTTTTCCATTTATTATTATTAATTATGCTCTTTCTTCTATTCGAGTCGAGCACACATGTGAAATATGATGCTAAAAGGCATAGGACTTTTAGAACTGGAGGAAGCTGGAGTTCAAACTTAATTTCTTCTTCTTCTAGCGTTTGCCCTTTTTCCGTAGCCAGTCAACAGCGTCAGATTGAGCCTGATGTAAAGTTTTGAGACCTCCTTTGAGTCTGGAGAGGTGGCAGTCGTTGACTATGTGGGTCATAGTCTGTCTAGAGCCGCAGGGGCAGTTCGGGTCATCTCTGGCTCCCCAGTGATGGAACATAGCGGCACACCGGCCATGGCCTGTTCGATAGCGATTGAGGAGGGCCCAATCATAACGTGCTAGGTCAAAGCCGGGTTGACGCTTGCAGGGGTCTGTGATGATGTGTTTGTTCTTTACCTCAGCTGACTGCCAACTCTGTTTCCAAGAGACTGGAACAGACAAGTTCAGTGTAGGCATAGGGGACCAGATTGGGTGACGAGACGTCAAGCGTTGGACAGGGTGGACCGCGTATAGTGGCAGGTCCGGTCGAGCATAGACGTGGGAAATGAACTTAGATGATGCCGCATCCCGACGAATATCTGGCAGGGCGATGTTGCTAAGAACTGGTAGCCATGGAACCGGGGTGGAACGGATGGTTCCAGAAATTATCCTCATGGAGGAATATAATTTGGAATCGACCAAGTGGACATGGGGGCTACAGAACCATACTGGGGCACAGTATTCTGCAGTGGAATAGCATAATGCCAGAGATGATGATCATAGTGTGGAAGCGCTCGCGCCCCATGAGGAGCTGGCCAGTCTTGCAATGATGTTATTCCTCGCGCCCACCTTTGCTGCAGTTTTTATGAGATGTTCGTGAAATGACAGAGTGCAATCGAGAGTAATGCCAAGATAGACTGGCTGGGCTTCATGCCGGATTCTCGTATCGCCAAGCTGCACATTAAGCTCACGCAAGGCCGAGGCATGGTGTAGATGGAAAACAGATGATACCGTTTTTGCAGTGCTAGGGATTAGTCACCATTTTTTACAGTAATCAGATATCAGAGACATGTCTTTTGTGAGTGTTTCCTTTAGGATGTCGAACTTTGATGCCTGAGTTGCACAGCAGATGTCATCGGTGTAGATGAACTTCCTTGAAGAAGTTTCTGGGAGGTCATTGATGTAAATATTAAATAGCATAGGAGCCAGAACAGAGCCCTGGGGGAGGCCACTTGAGAAAGTCTCCATCTGCTAGACTTGTCATCCAGATGCACCCGGAATCTTCTGTTTTGGAGAAGAAACGATATAGTGTTGGGCACCCATGGGGGCAGGCATCTTGAGATCTTGACTAGGAGACCACGGTGCCAGACCGTGTCATAGGCTGCTGTGAGATCAACAAAGACAGCACCCATCTTTAAATTCTTCTGGAATCCATTTTCGATGTAAGTTGAGAGGGCCAGGGTTTGTTCACAGGTAGATCTTCCTGGGCGGAAAGCAGCTTGGGTGGGAGATAGGAATTTCTCTGTAAGATGAGAAATATGTGACAGAAGCAGCCTCTCAAGGAGTTTGTAACACACGGAGAGGAGAGAAATTGGTCTATAGCTGGCGGCCAGTGTTGGGTCTTTCTTTGGTTTCAAAACCTCAAACTTAATTGATGTACATTAAGTAGAGGCTCTGCTAGCTTACAAGGGTGTAGAGGCAGATAAGAGATTCCCTGCCTTTTAGGGTTGTTACCAATAATAAGAACATAAAGATAGATACTGCTATGTGTAGATGGTTAGAGATCAATATAGATCGCTAAATATCCAAGACATAACTGATAACTGCAAGTGTCCATTGCCTGAAAGTTCACTTTAAAGACAGTCTTGTGTAAAAGCATGCATGGGTCCTGTTAAAGAACTCACTGTTGAAAGCTCTGGCTAATTTGTGTTGTTTTAATAGCACCATATTTACTACTATGATCCTTGAAAAAGAATAGCTCTAGTACATTTTGGTTAATGAAAGCATATACTTCTCTTGGACAGTGGACTAAGTATTTGTGGAGTGATTAAATATTTCAAAATAATGAATGCTGAGGCTGAAAATGCACTCAGATGGTGAAAGAAGCAGTTCTCAGATTCAGTTGTACACTGGAATCAGCTGCACATGATTAAAAATTCCTGTCTGCAACCCAGGGCTAATTAAGTCATTCTCTGAGGATTAGATCCAGGGGAGTGTGTGTGTGTGTGTGTGTGTGTGTGTGTAGGGGAGTGTGTGTGTATTGATTTTTATGCCCTGGGTGATTCCAATTTTGAGAATCTCTGGGCCAGTACTAAGGATGTTTCTGGAGCTATAAGTTACATATTACCTGGAGGTCTTGTTGAAAGGCAGATTCTGATTCAGTGGGTGTGACATGGAGCCTGAACTTCTATATTTTTTATGAACAACAGGTGATGTTTATGCTACTTTTGTTTCCAAGTTACTACTTGTCCATATTTATTGAAATTCTTCAAGTTCAATAGATTGAAATGATCTTATATTTTTTCCATGTTTCTTTTTATTTTCTCAAGAAACTGATATATGGATATATAATGAGTTTTTTAGGATTCAGTACTAGAAACTAAGGGCATGACCATTAACATATTACAAAATATCAAGCCCTAAGATTTCTTTGGAGTATTAGAATTCAATTTTCTTTATATAGAAGTGGGTGGTTTAAATTACTGAGTTTATATAATTTTTTGTGAAGATACCTGTCTAGAAAGGCTTTGTCTTGGGATATCACCAATTCCAAAATAGCTAAAACTATCTCCTACTGCCTCCACATAATGTGGGATAAAGAATTTTGAGTGAGTAAAAACTGTAGTGTATGGAATAAAACTATTTGAACTCAAATTCTGCCTCACAGAACAATGAACAAGAAGACCTAGCTTCTCATTTTCTTTACAATGGAGATATAAATAAGATCTATTGCATATGATTTCTGTGAAGATTGAATTAGGTGGTATTTACAGGCACTGAGAATAGAGTTTGACTGTCACCAACCCTGGATATAGTCTATTCCAGCCTTACTTATGTCAGAGAACTGAAAAGGAAACAACCCAGCTTTTCACAAAACATTAGCCATTTTGAGAAGTTTTAAATATGGCCATTATTAGTAAAGGTCAGACATCCCCTCCTTTCCTTTATCTCCTCATGAACAGTTAACAATTCATAACTTGACAGAGTTGCTTTATACTTAAAGTGTATGTTTATTAAGCACAATGGTGAACAAAACAGGCCAGAAACCATGCTCCTATGAAGCTAACATTCTAGAAGAGTTGTATAACAGTGAGATCAAAGGAAAATATATAGTAATCTGGGTAGTGATAATTACTACCAAGAAAATTAAAGGAAGGTGATCGATAATTCTCTGAAGAGGGTGGAGGTATAGTTTAGTGGCTATGCAAAAATACTTGCATGCCTGATACTTTGAGGTATTAGTATTAGTCAGGTTAACTAATACTGCCCTTAATAAGCCTGAGATGAGCAGTACTCTGTTAGGTCTTTCTGTAATTTTCTCTCTCATTAAAATAACATAAATAAAAGGCAAGTGTTCTTAATTAAGATTGCAGCATCCTGTTCTGTGTACAAATGTGCATGTGTTCACAATTGACTAATTTTCTTTGCCTATGCATCCATGAAAAGAGAAAGTAACCAGCCTCTCATATTTCTCTATAAAAGAACATTGTAACTGCATAAGTAAGGAAATCTGCCTTTTAAACCAGAACCTGGAGAGGAGGACAGAGCCTAGGTAAGAAGAAAACCCCCTAAAATCTGTCAATACAGCAGATATAATAGCAAATTAAACTTTCTGGTCAATTTTCCTTACTTTTTTTTTAATTTAAGAAAGGATTAATTAACAAAATCATAAGGTAGGAGGGGTACAACTCCACACAATTCCCACCACCCAATCTCCAAAACCCACCCCCTCCCCTGATAGCTTTCCCATTCTCTATCCCTCTGGGAGCATGGACCCATGGTCATTGAGGGTTGCAGAAGGTGGAAGGTCTGGCTTCTCTAATTGCTTCCCCGCTGAACATGGGAGTTGACTGGTTGGTCCATACTCCCAGTCTGCCTCTCTCTTTCCCTAGTAGGGTGTGTCTCTGGGGAAGCTGAGCTCCAGGACACATTGGTGGGGTCTTCAATCCAGGGAAGCATGGCCAGCATCCTGGTGGCATCTGGAACCTGGTGATTGAAAAGAGAGTTAACATAAGAAGCCAAAAAAATTGTTGAGCAATCATGGACCCAAAGCTTGGAACAGTGGAGAGGAAGTGTTAGGGAGGTGATCACTGCAAACTCTAGTGTACTTCTGCTTTCAGGTATATATTTTGCACTTGTTTATGGATACGTGTGAACATATGCTCTCTCTCACAGAAACTGGTGTATATCTAGGTTATGGGACTTTGTTAGAAAGTGAACCACCTGAGATGAAATTAGAGTGTACTATAAAAGGAAAGGTCTCACCCGAGTAATGAAGCTGAAGAGTTGTCATTCCACTCATGAAGTCTCTGGACACAGTCTGAGGTGAAGCATGTTGAGATGTCAATCGTTGCATTTGTTAGGTTGTGATCAGTGGATGCAATATTATTTGCTATGGATTGGGATATGCATACGGGAAAGTGGGCCCTATCCAAGGGTTCCAGGACTAGGGGAAGTAGAGGCTCTATAGTGGAGATGTGAGGTTCCTGCTGTCTTAGGGTTCAAAAAGGCAATGAATAGTTAATGTTATCATCACATTATTTGGTAATTGGGTTAACTTTGAAAGTCCTTTTGTTATGGTTTGCTGTACAGTATCCAGTATCTTGTATATAGCTGTGCTATTGAATGCTTCTAATCTACTTGGTCTAGGCTTTTGAGAGAGCCTGCATATCTAATACACAGCCTATATATTAAAAAGATTCAGTTTGTGTTTTGAAAAACTTTGAGACATACAATTGATTTTCCCCCTCTCATATTAATAAACTACTCATTTATATGTCTACATTTTGCTAGGAGTGTACATAAACACCATTCCCACCACCAAAAGACTGTGACCCATCCCTCCCACCCAATCCCACCCCCCACTGGCCCAGGAAGCTACATGTCTACCCCTCACCACAGGGTTTTTATTTTGGTGCCCTACTTACAATTTGATCAGGTCCTGCTTTTAGTTTCCCTTTCAGATCTTCTTACTCAACTTCTGTTGATGAGTGGGATCATCCCATACTCATCTTTATCTTTCTGACTTATTTCACTTAACATAATTCCTTCTAGCTCTGTCCAAGATGGGTCAGAGAAGGTGGGTTCATTGTTCTTGATAGCTGCATAGTATTCCGTTGTGTATATATACCACAGCTTTCTTAGCCACTCATCTGTTGTTGGGCACCTGGGTTGCTTCCAGGTTTTAGCTATTATGAATTGTGCTGCTATGAACATAGGAGTACACACCTCTTTTTGGTTGGGTGTTATGGAGTCTTTGGGGTATAAGTCCAGGAGAGGAATTACTGGATCATATGGAAGGTCCATGTCTAGCCTTCTGAGAGTTTTCCAGACTGCTCTCCACAGAGGCTGTGCCAATTTACATTCCCAACAGCATTGTAAAAGGGTTCCTCTGTCCCCACATCCTCTCCAGCATTTGTTGCTGCTGTCCTTTTTGATGTATGCCATTCTCACAGGAGTGAAGTGGTATCTTAGTGTTGTCTTAATTTGCATTTCTCTGACAATCAGTGACCTACAGCAGTTTTCATATGTTTGTTAGCCTTTTGGATCTCCTCTGTAGTGAATGTTTTGTTCATATCCTCTGCCCATTTTTGGATGGGGTCATTTGCTTTTTTGGTGCTAAGTTTGCTGAGCTTTTTATATATTTTGGTGATTAGTTTCTTGTCTGATGTCTGGCATGTGAAGATCTTCTCCCATTCTGTGAGGGGTCTCTCTGTTTAATAGTTTCTTTGGATGTGCAGAAGCTTTTCAATTTGATGTAGTCCCATTGGGTTGTTTCTGCTTTAGTCTTCCTTGCAATTGGGTTTGATTCATCAAAGATGTCCTTGAGGTGTAGGTGGGAAAGTGTTTTACCAATGTTTTCCTCTAAGTATTTGATTGTTTCTTGTCTGACATCTAGGTCTTTGATCCACTTGGAGTTTATTTTTGTTTCTGGTGAGATAAAGTGGTTCAATTTCATTCTTCTGCATGTTACAACTCAGTTTTCCCAGCACCATTTATTGAAGAGAGCCTCCTTTTTCCATTTAATCCTTTGGGCCCCCTTATCAAAGATTAGATGCCCATAGGTGTTGGGATTTACTTCTGGGCTTTCAATTCTGTTCCACCGGTCTGTGTGCCTATTTTTGTTCCAGTACCATACTGTTTTGATGATGATGGCTTTATAATATAGTTTAAGGTCTGGGAGTGTGATGCCTCCATTTCTGTTTCTTTTCCTCAAGATGGTTTTGGCAATTCTAGGTGTTTTCAGGTTCCAGATAAATTATTGTAGTGTTTGTTCTATTCTCTTAAAGAAGCTTGGTGGAACTTTGATGGGTATTGCATTAAATTTGTATATGGCTCTGGGGATAATATTCATTTTGATGATATTTATTCTTCCAGTCCATGAGCATGGGTTATCTTTCCATTTCTTGGTATCAGTTTCTATTTCCTTGAGTAGTGACTCATAGTTTTCAGCATACAAGTTTTTCACTGCTTTGGTCAACTTTATTCCTAGGTAGTTGATTGATTTTGCTGAAACAGTAAATGGGAGTGATTTCTGGATGTCTTCTTCTTCAGATTTAGTGTTTGCATAAAGAAATGCCACTGATTTTTGTACATTGATTTTGTAGCGTGACACCTTGCTATATTGCCTAATAACTTCCAGTAATTTTCTGCTGGATTCTTTAGGTCTTTCTATGTATACTATCATATTATCTGCAAATAGTGAGAGCTTGACTTCTTCCCTTCCAATCTGTATTCCTTTGATTTCTTTCTCTGGCCTGATTGCTATGGCAAGAACTTCCAATACTATGTTGAAGAGTAATGGTGACAGTGGACAGCCCTGTCTAGTCCCCGATCTGAGGGGGAATGCTTTCAACTTTTGTCCATTGCGTATGATGTTGGCTGTAGGTTTGCTATATATAGACTCCACTATCTTGAGGAATTTCCCATCTATTCCCATTTTTTGTAGGACTTTGAGCATGAGTGGGTGTTGGATTTTGTCAAAGGCTTTCTCTGCATCTACTGAGATAATCATGTGGCTTTTGGCTTTGTTTTTATTGATGTGGTGAATGACATTGATTGACTTACGGATATTGAACCAACCTTGCATTCCTGGGATGAATCCCACTTGGTCATGATGAACAATCTTTTTGATATGTTGCTGTATCCGGTTGGCCAAGATCTTGTTTAATATTTTGGCATCTATGTTCATCAGAGATATTGGTCTGTAGTTTTCCTTTTTTGTTCTGTCCCTATCAGATTTTGGTATCAGGGTGATGTTGGCTTCATAGAAGGTGAAAGGGAGTATTCCTGTTTCTTCAATCTTATGGAAAAGCTTAAGAAGTATGGGTACTAACTGTTTCCTGAAAGTTTTGTAGAATTCGTTTGTGAAGCCGTCTGGTCCAGGACTTTTGTTGTTGGGGAGATTCTTAATAACGGTTTCAATTTCTTTGTCTGTGATTGATGCATTTAGATTTTGTAGTTCTTCTTGGTTCAGTTTTGCAAGGGCATATGTTTCTAGGAATTGTTCCATTTCTTCCAGATTCTCTAGCTTGGTGGCATATAGTTCTTTATAGAAGTTTTGCAGGATTCTCTGGATTTCTGTGGTTTCAGTTTTGATATCTCCTCCATCATTTACAATTCTATTAATTTGAGTCTTCTCTCTTTTTTGTTTGGTGAGTCTGGCTAGGGATTTGTCAATTTTTTAAAATTTTTCAAAGAACCAACATTTGGCTTCATTTATCTTTTGTATGGTTCTTTTATTTTCAATGTTTATTTCTGCTCTAACTTTAGTGATTTCTGTCCTTCTGGTTGCTTTAGAGTTCCTTTGTTCCTCTTCCTCTAAGTCCTTGAGGTGTGCAGTAAGGTCGTTCATTTGAGCTTCTTCTTGTTGTTTAATATGTGATTGTATGGCTATAAGTTTCCCTCTCAGTACTGCTTTAGCTGTGTCCCAAGTATTTTGATAGGTTGTGTCTTCATTTTCATTTGTTTCCAGGAACATTTGAATTTCCTGCTTGAGTGAGTCTCTGGCCCAGTGGTTCTTAAGGAGTATGTTGTTTAGTTTCCAAATTCTGTGTCTTTTAATAATTTTCTGTTTGTTGTTAAATGTTAGTTTTACTCCACTGTGGTCTGAGAAGATACTTGGGATTATTTCAATGCTATTGAATTTATTGACACTGTCTTTGTGGCCTAACATGAGGTCTATCCTTGAGTATGTGTTATGTGGATTTGAAAAGAAGGTGTATTCCAGTTTTTTGGAGTGGAGGAGTCTGAAAATGTCCAAGAGGTCTAGTCTGTTGATCTCTTCATTCAGTTCTCTTGTATCTTTATTGGTTCTCTGCTTTGTTATCTGTGTAAGTGTGAGAGTGGGGTATTGAAGTCTCCCACTATTATTGTATTACTATTGATATATTTTTGAAATTCTTTCAGTAGGTGCTTAAATATTTAGATGGTCCCTCATTGGGTGCATAGATGTTAATCATTGTTAAGTCTTCTTGGCTGATTGATCCTCTAATCATTATGTAATGTCCTTGCCTATCTTTTATGAATTTATTTAATTTAAAATCTATTGTGTCTGAGATAAGAATGGCTGTTCCTGCCCTTTTTTGTGGTCCGTTAGCCTGTATGATAGTTTTCCATCCTTTCACTTTAAGTCTGTGTTTATCTTATTGTGACAGATGGGATTCTTTCAAGCAGCATATGGCTGGGTTATGTTTTCTGATCCATCCCCTCACCCTGTGCCTTTTGATGGGTGAGTTTAAGCCATTGACATTTATTGATATTATGGATTTAATGTATTGTAGTGCCATTGTTCAAAAAAAATTGTTTGCTCTGATATATTGCAAGTATTATAGTGATGTTCTTGTTTATAAGAGGTCTTTCAGAACCTCTTTCAGTGCCAGCTTGGTGATAGTTGCCTCCTTTAACTGTTGTTTATCTAAGAAGGTTTTGATCCCTCCATCTAGTTTGAATGAAAGTCTAGCAGGATATATTATCCTTGGTTGAAACCCTTTTTCATTCAGGGCTCTATAGATATCTTGCCACTCCCTTCTGGCTTTTAGAGTTTGAGTGGAGAAGTCTGCAGACAATCTTATGGGTTTTCCCTTGTATGTGACTTTTTGTTTCTCTCTTGCAGCCTTTAGGATACTTTCTTTATCCTTACTTCTTCTCATTGTGACTATGATGTGTCTTGGTGTCTTTAGGTCTGGGTTGATTCTGTTTGGTACTCTCTGGTCCTCTTGAATCTTAATGTCCTTTCTGTTATTCATGTCTGGGAAGTTTTCTTCTATTATTTCCTCTAGAATGTTTGCTTCCCCTTCTTCTCTTTCTTCCTCTGGCAGGCCAATTATACAAATGTTACTTCTTTTGAGATCATCCCATATGTCTCTGTTGTTGTTTTCAGTGTCTCTCAATCTCTTTCTAAGCTCTTTCACCTCTTTCTTTGCTTTCTCTAACTCATCCTCTGTCTGACTAATTCTGTTTTCTGCTTCTGTTAGTCTGCTTTCCCTTGCCTCAGCTTCTTTCTTCATTACAGCTATTTTAGCTTTCAGTTCTCTTATTGCCTCAAGATAATCAGTATTTTCCTTGGGTGTCTCAACTGTTGTTTCCCTAATACTGCCATTCCTTTCCTTCAATGTTGTTTTCACTTCTGTGATTAATAAGTTTATTATTGCTTGCATACTTTTCTTATCTATGGTTACTTCTGGCTGATTTTTAGTTTCTTCTGGGTTCTTGTCTTCATTCATTGGAGTAGCAGTTTTATTTGTTTTTGATCACCCATTTTTTGATTTATGTGTTTCCTTTTTTATGCTCTGTTGTTCCTCAGTTGTTGTGTCTTGAGTACAAGTAACACTGTACTAAATACCTTTATGACAATTGCACTCACCAACCTCAGGAATTACAGTAGCAACTGAAGTAAGTATTGAAGTAGTTTAATCGTTCCCAGTTAGCCAAACAATTTCTCCAATCCGTGAAAAAATAGTAACCAAATCCCAGTGAAGAAAGAGTAAAGAAAGAAAGGATAGCAAGAATAGACAGTTATGCAAGTCTACTATCTACTGTATATTCTAGGGGTAAGAAGAGGGGAAAGGGAACTAGAGCAGAGATACACATATAGAGAGTCCACTCTGAGTAAGATTTCTTCCCCAAAATAATTCACAAATTCAAAAACGGCAAAGAAAAAGGAAGGAAGAATTGTATGACAAGATAAAAAAAAGAAAAAGAAAAAGAAAAAAGAAACAAGAGAGAGAAAAGAGAAAAGATAAGAAAAATAGCTGTAATTAAAGAGCAGTGAAAGGAAAAAAATTTTTTTGATTACTTTATTTTTAATTCAATTTAATAATTTTATGTTTTTAATTAGCTAGGAGGAGGAGGAAGGGGAGAGTCTGTAGAGGAGGTAGGAGTAAGGAGCAAGTTCCTCTTACATTAGACAAGATGCCCACTACCCTAGCAATGAAAGATACCCTAAGAGTTAATTCTGATCAACCTAAAGGGGGGGAAGATATATGCCTTTATAATATTAATAATAAAATATTAATAATAATATTAATAAAAATAGTGCAATATTAATAATAAAATAGAACAGGGTAAAAAAAAACCCTGTCCCAGATTACCTCAAACTGCGTGATCAGAGGCAGCTGATTGTTAAGAAAGAAAAAAAAACACAAAAAAACAAATTAAAAAAAAAACCTCAGGACTAGACAAGGATAACTGAAATACACAGTTATGCAAATCTGATATCCACTGTATATTCTAGGGGTAGCTAAAGGAGGAAGGGAAGTTGAGCAGATATACTCACAGTGAGAGTCCACTCTGAGTCAGAATTCTTCCTCAAAATAATTTCCAAACTTGAATCAGTGAATTCAGTGAAAGCACACTGTTTGATGGTGTGGGGGATGGGGCCTGTGGCTTTGGAAGCTGTAGGATTAAGGAAGAAAGGATGACAAGAATGAGAAAAAGAAAAAAAAAGAGAGAGAGAAAAAAGAAAAAGATAAGAAAAAGAACAGTAATCAAAGAGCGGTGAAAGGAGTTTTTAATTTATTTATTTTTAATTAATTAGCTATGTGGGGTCGGGTGGGGTGGGGGGTTGGCTACTTAGAAAGAAAAAAGGCCAGAGGTTTCAGAAGAGAATAGACTTAGAATGAATGATACTCCCTGGTGGGACAGGAATCTTGGTAAAGAAAGAGGCTCAGCAGGGGAGCATGCTAGGAGCTGGTCCCCATGGACTCGATATGGGGGGGAGAGGGAGGAGGTGTGCTTTGGGAATAATACTTTAAAAGAAAATTTTTTCCCCTTTTTTCTACTCTATTTTTTAACCCAAATTAAGTTATAGTCGCCTCCTTTGTGTTACCTCTAGGACCCCTTATTGACTGGCCTACTAAAGAAAATCCTACCGTTTCCAGGAGATGTGGTCAGAGCTCAAGCCACTAGCTGCTTCTCAGTCCGCCATCCATATTGTTTTCTTTATGTATTTTGTCACTACTAGTTGTTCATATGACTAAACTATCTTTATATGTTACAAGAATGTTAAGAACAGGAACTTTATCTTGTTGATCATTATATCTTCACTATTTATTAGGATTCGTAAGGAGTTGTTTATAAAAGGAGCTTTGAGTGAGTAAGCAAATCTTTAAGGTCTTGCCTAACTGGTTTTTGCATACTTTGCTATACTTTATTATATATTTTATGAGTACAGGGACCTAAATTAAGTAATTTATAAGCAGCAACTATATATAGTTAACTTCTCTTAGACTGCTAGATACAATCCCACTAGTCAGCCTATTCTTTAATAGAGAAACTGGACTTCTTATGTAGCTAATATACCATTCAAAGTCGTTTCTGACTGCAAAACTGTATTAGTTAGTACTATTCTCTGACATCCTCCCAACAAATGCTGGTTTTTTACCATGAACTATGGTTTATCAGAGATGAAAATCTGAGACCATAGTCCTGAATGCTAATTATTCTGATTAATAAGATGTTAACATATATGTTACTGAAATCAGAATTTTTGAATTCTAGTAAATGTGAAAACTTTCACCTAAAAATATAATTAAGATTGATTTTAATTCTTGGCCTTTGCTTTTAAATATGCTTAGTCTGGAATATTAATCCAGCTTTCCAACTTTTCAAATTACTTTCCTAAAAAACAGTTATCTCAGAATGTCAAAGCAGGGAACTTCAAGAGTCTAGTTCAAAATAAAATTTTGCAATGTTTTGATTAATGAATTGCATTTGAAAAATCCCAAACAGAACTGTAAGCAGAAAACTAAAATTTAGAAACTGTGATATTAAACTAGAACTTGTTTTTAATGAAGTTTAGGAAGATGACCAACATGGCATTAATAGAAAGACAAAGTATACAACTGATGATTTAATCTATTCTCCTTCCTGTGAATATGTTTTACCTCATAATAATCTGTCTATATTTTCCAAACTAGTGGTTTTCTTTTACACTATTAACTATACAGAAACTCTAGCATCAGTAATATATTTAGTCATTCAACAATTATTTATTTTGCTGTAAATTGCAGTCTCCCTTATTTGACTTAATAACTTCTCTTTGTTTTTTATTGTTACTTTTTATTATTAGTGATTTAATAATAATAAACAAGATTGTAGGATAAGAGGGGTACAATTTTATATGATTCCCATCACCAGAGTTCCGTATACCATCCCCTCCATTAGTAGGTTCCCTATTCTTTATCCTTCTGGGGGTATGAAGCAAAATTCCTCATGAAGTGCAGAAGGTGGAAGGTCTGGCTTCTGTAATTACTTCTCCACTGAACATGGACATTGGCAAGTCAATGCATAACCTGAGTATGTTTCTATCTTCCATAATTGGATAGGGCTCCAAGGAGGTGGGGTTTCAGGACACACTGGTCATCTCCCCAAGGAAGTAAGGTTGGTGTCATGGTAGCATCTGCAATTTGGTGACTGAAAAGCATTAAGCTATAAAGCAGAACAAAATGTTTAATAATCAGGAACCTAAAGGAAACAGTATAGGAGTAGAGCAGATGAAATTTGGGGTCTTCATGTTGTAAGAAGCTTGGAAGTTTTAGGTATACTCCAAGGGGTCCATGATGTCACTAATTTTTGTTGGAGCTTGAAAATTAACATGCAGATGTTAATTTTCATAATTTTTCATAATGTTGAAAATTAACATGTATTGTCTGGGAAGCAACCCAGGTGTCCAACAACAGATGAGTGGCTGAGCAAGTTGTGGTATATATACACAATGGAATACTACTCAGCTGTAAAAAATAGTGACTTCACCATTTTCAGCCGATCTTAGATGGACCTTGAAAAATTCATGTTAAGTGAAATAAGTCAGAAACAGAAGGATGAATATGGGATGGTCTCACTCTCAGGCAGAAGTTGAAAAACAAGATCAGAAAAGAAAACACAAGTAGAACCTGAAATGGATTTGACATATCGTGCCAAAGTAAAAGACTATTGGGTGGGTGGGTGGGGAGAATACAGGTCCATGAAAGATGATAGAGGACCTAGTGGGGGTTGTATTGTTATATGGGAAACTGGGGAATGTTATGCATGTGCAAACTATTGTATTTACTGTTGAATGTAAAACATTAATTCCCCAATAAAGAAATAAAAAAAATTTAAAAAAGAGTATTGTCTGATAAGATGGTGTCAGAGTTGAGAATTAGTTGATTTCTTAATGCATGTAGAATAATCCAAGATTATTTCATATGGATGGTAAATTGAAAGCAAAGTTCATTAGAAGACCATATCTTCTGTAGCAAAGAAATATCCTTTTTGTTATGTATCAAGTTTTTTTTTTTTTTAATGTGGATTCTCTGGATTCATGGACACATTTGTCTAATGGTCTACTTTCAATATCACATTGTACTAATTATTATTATTATTTTAAATATTTATTTATTTCCTTTTTGTTGCCCTTGTTTTTATTGTTGTTGCAGTTATTATTGTTGTTGATGTTATCCTTGTTGGGCAGGACAGAGAGAAATGGAGAGAGGAGGGGAAGACAGAGAAGGGGGGAGAAAGATAGACACCTGCAGACCTGCTTCACCACCTGTGAATCGACTCCCCTACAGGTGGGGAGCCCAGGGCTCGTACCAGGATCCTAAACCAGTCCTTCCACTTTGTGCACCCTGTATTAATTATTACAGCTTAATCAGTGATGATATCTAGATGAGTGTTTCCTACAGATTGTCTTCATTATGATTGCATTGCTATTTGTACTTGCATTAACATTTTAAATCAGTGTGCTAATCTCAAAATAAATTTATGAATTTTTGTTTAAAATGTTATTTACCTTATCAAATACTATTTGAATATATATATATATATATATCCTGAAGCACTGGATTTTCCAATACATGAATAAAATAACATCTGCATCTGTTTGGGTTTCCTTTATCTCAACCATGACTTATAGTTTAAATGTTTTATTTTCACTAGGAATTTATAACTCCAAGGCAACACTTTTCCAATAACAACAAAAAAGACAAAGAGAGAGAGGGAGGAGGGCAGGAAGAGGGAGAGGGAAAGGGAGAAGAAGAGAGGGAGAGAGGGAGAGGGGAAGAGAGAGGAAGAGAGGGAGGGAGAGAAGGAGAGGGAAAAAAGAGAGGGAGAGAGGGAAAGGAAAGGGGGGAGAGAGAAATAAAGAGAGGGAGAGAGAGAGAGAGAGAGAGAGAGGGAGAAGGGCAGGAAGAGGGAGAGGGAAAGGGAGAGGAAGAGAGGAGAGAGGGAGAGGGGAAGAGAGAGGAAGAGAGGGAGGGAGAGAGAGAGAGAGAGAAAGTCCAGCACTGAAACTTGCTCAAGTGCAGTAGGGCCAAGTTCATACCTGGGTACTTGTTTTTTAGTGAGAGGTTTTTTACATTTTTCCTTAAGTTTACTATAAGGTATTAGTTAATTTTTAAAATAATATTTTTCTTTCTTTTTTTTAATTATCGTTATTTAGTGGATAGAGACAGCCAGAAATTGAGAGAGATGGGGGAGGTGGAGAGGAAGAGAGACATAAGACACCTGCAGCTCTGCTTCATCACTCACAAAATTTCCCCCTGCAGGTGGTGACTGGGTGCTTGAACCAAGGTCCTTGAGTATTGTAACACGTATGCTCAACCAGATGCTTCACCACCCAGCCCCTATTAGTTTATTTTTTAAACTTATTTATTTCTTTATTTAGCCTCCAGGGTCATTGCTTAGGCTTGGTGCTTGCACTATGAGTTCACTGTTCCTGAAGGCTATTTTTCCCCTTTTGTTACCTTTGTTGTGTATCATTGTTGTGGTTATTATTATTGTTGTTTTTGTTGTCATGGTTGTTGGGTAGGACAGAGATAAATGGAGATAGGAGGGAGAGACAGAGAGGGGGAAAGAAAGATGGACATCTGCAGACCTGCTTCACCACTTGTGATGTGACCTCCTTGCAGGTGGGGAGATGGAAGCTGGAACCAGAATCCTTGCAGATCCTTACGCTCTGTATCATGTATGCTTAAACCACTGCACTACCGCCCAGCCCCCTAGTTTGTTTGTTTGTTTATTTATTTACTTATTGCCTCCAGGGTTATTGCTGGGGCTTGGTGCCTGCACTACCAATCCACTACTCCTGGAGGCCACTTTTCCCATTTTGCTGCCCTTGTTGTTACCCTTGTTATTATCATTATTATTGTTGTTATTGCTGCTGTTGTTGTGGGATAGCACAGAGAGAGATAGAGAGAGGAGGGGGGATAGAGAGGAGAGAAAGACAACTGCAGACCAGCTTCACAGCTTGTGAAGGGACCCCCCTGCAGGTGGGGAGCCAGGGTCTTGAACCAGGGTCTTATGCTGGTCCTAGAGCTTTGTGCCACATACTATGAACCTGCTGAGCTACTGCCTGACACCCCCCACCCCAGTTTATTTTTAATGGCATTTAAAAAATGCATCTGGAGCATTGTTGTTGCTATCCAGTTCTTTCTTACCTTGGCCTTTTTAAAAAATTTATTTAAGAAAGGATTAATTAACAAAATCATAGGGTAGGAGTGGTACAACTCCACACAATTCCCACCACCCAATCTCCATATCCCACCCCCTCCCCTAATAGCTTTCCCATTCTCTAACCCTCTGGGAGCATGGACCCAGGGTCATTGTGAATTGCAGAAGGTAGAAGGTCTGGCTTCTGTAATTGCTTCTCTGCTGAACATGGGCGTTGACTGGTCGGTCCATACTCCCAGTCTGCCTCTCTCTTTCCCTAGTAGGCATCTGGAACCTAGTGACTGAAAAGAGAGTTAACATACGAAGCCAAACAAATTGTTGAGCACTCATGGACCCAAAGCTTGGAATAGTGGAGAGGAAGTGTTGGGGAGATACTCACTGCAAACTCTAGTGTACTTCTGCTTTCAGGTATATATTTTGCAGTAGTTTACGGATACGTGTGAACATATGCTCTCTCTCACAGAAACTAATATATATCTAGGTTATGGGACTTTGTTAGAAAGTGAACCACCTGAGATGAAATTAGAGTATACTATGAAAGGAAAGGTCTCACCCGAGTAATGAAGCTGAAAGGTTGTCATTCCACACGTGAAGTCTCTGAAAGGGAAACTAAAAGCAGGACCTGACCAAATTGTAAGTAGGGCACCAAAGTAAAAACCCTGTGGTGAGGGGTAGACATGCAGCTTCCTGGGCCAGTGGGGGGTGGCAGTGGGTGGGAGGGATGGGTCACAGTCTTTTGGTGGCTGGAATGGTGTTTATGTACACTCCTAGCAAAATGTAGACTAGTTAATTAATATGAGGGGGGAAAATCAATTGTATGTCTCAAAGTTTTTCAAAACACAAACTGAATCTTTTAAATATATAGGCTGTGTATTTGATACGCAGACTCTCTCAAAAGCCTAGACCAAGTAGATTAGAAGCAATTAGAATCCAATTGCACAGCTATATACAAGATACTGGGTTCTGTACAGCAAACCCTAACAAAAGGACTTTTCAAAGTTAACCCAATTACCAAATAATGAGATGATAACATTAACTATCGATTGTCTTTTTGAACGCTAAGACAGCAGGAACCTCACATCTCCACTATAGAGCCTCTACTTCCCCCAGTCCTGGAACCCTTGGATAGGGCCCACTTTCCCGTATGCGTCTCCCAACCCATATCAAATAATATTGCATCCGCCGATCACAACCTAACCAATGCAACGATTGCCACCTCAACATGCTTCACTTCAGACTTGGTCTTTTTTTTTTTTTTTCTATCTACACAGAGTGGTTTTTATTCACTCCCTTGAGTTTCCTTAATTTAATGCACCCTTTATCCTTTTAGCATTTCTTTTCTTGTTGCTTTTTTTTTTTTTTTGCATTTCCATTTTCACACTAATATGAGCTATTCAGCTTTTTTCTTTTTGTATCTCAGATAAATTTTATATTTCTGAGTGTCTTTCTTGATTTACTTACTTTGATATATTACTTTTGTTAATAAGTAATCTAGTGTGGCAGTGCTAAGACTTTTATTCATATTACTTAACAGAGTTGAAGTCTTATTTCTATTTGTAAATATTTAATATATGTTTATATAAACTCAGTAAAAGGAGAATCACTTCTTTCAGAAGCGTGCAGGTCTAGCAAGATAGCAGTTCCACAACAGGGATCACATAAATAAATTTTAAAGAAAGAATGAGGAGGGCAGATTTGCATAATGTTATGCAAAGAGACTGTCATGCCTGAGATTTCAAAGTCTCAGGTTAAATCACCTGCACCATCATAAGCCGGGGCTGAGCAGTTCTGGTAAAATAAAAAATAAATAAATGAATAAATAAATAAATAAATAAAAAAGAAACAATTAGGGAGTTGCAACTTCATTCCAAGCACTTGTGAGAGAGTCTAGGGAAGAAGAGAGTCTTAGAAAGAACCAAACAAATTTGAATCATTTGATTCTTCCCATTTTAGGGTATTTCAAAGAATACAAAACAGCATCCCATATGATAACCAGCTTCTTAATCTATGACTTTTAGTTTCTTCTCTAATCTTCCAAAGACATTTTTGTCATATGCTACATCATAGTTGTCAATAATTATGTGTAGTAAGAATTTCACATTAAAGTTGTCAATAAATGGGCCATTTATGATCAACAGGAAAGCTGTAAAAAATCTCTGAACTCTTGGCTAAGGATCGTAATTTTGACTGCAAACTACCAGAACTTGTATTTAATGGACTTGTTCAGGATGATACCTGCATTATCATCAAGTTAGCACTCCAGCTATTGTTGGTATCTTCCCCACAGAGTACTTCCAATAAACTCATCAGAATTTATTCTGAATATTTGAGGTGGCAGAAATTATTTGTTTGATTTCATTTGAAGCATGCACCACTGGTATTGAACTAATAAAGCCTTGAAGAACATCAGCATCAGCGTCAGTGAGACTCGGATAATGAGGCGAGTGTAAGGAAATGCCTTACTTCAGTGGTACTGGTTAGGGATTTTGAGAGTGATAATTAATCAGATCCCTTTACCATCTGGATCCTGAATCAAGCAAGAAACAGAAAGAGTCATAAAATTTGGATCAAAATCTCAAAATGATTGCCATTACAATTAGAGAGGAGACTATTATTTTGTATATGATGAATGTGAAGCTTATTACTAACTCTTCCACATGGTGGGTAGAGCCCTGTGAAGGGAAAACTGCTTTCTCTATTCAGGGGGACTATTAGTACAGGAATAGAGAGAAAACACATGTATATATTCTGACTTTTAAATAATTTATTCCATCCAAACAAGTATTATAATGGATGGTAGGCCCTCACTGAGTCATCTGTTAAATCAGCCTCCTCCCAAGAGGCAGAATGGCAGGAAAGAAAGAAGAAATCCAGGTGTTAACAGTCATCTTGTGAATTAAGGGAGCAAAATATATGTCCCATCAGAGAAATCAAGTATAGATCAATAGCATTCTACTTAATATTTTATTTGACCCACTATCAACATGTCTTGGGTAAAAGGAGTCAACATTTTGATGCTAGAAACTAGACTTCTGATTGTGAACTTAGTGCACATGGATATTGATTCATGGTTTTATACCTGAAAACTATGCAAGAGAGTTAACAACTGCTACTTCAATAAAACAATGCAACTAAAGTCTATTTCTTTGTTTTTTTAATATTTATTTATTTATTTATTCCCTTTTGTTGTCCTTATTGTTTTATTGTTGTTATTGATGTCGAGAAATGGAGAGAGGAGGGGAAGACAGAGATGAGGAGAGAAAGATAGACACCTGCAGACCTGATTCACCATTTGTGAAGCGACTCCCCTGCGTTGGGGAGCCAGGGCTTGAACCCAGATCCTTATGCCGGTCCTTGTGCTTCACGCCACATGCACTTAGCCTGCTGCTCTATCGCCCAACTCCCTAAAGTCTATTTCTTGTAATTGAAAACAGGGAAAATAAGAAATTAGTGTGAACTGAGTATATGGTTTTATCTGGAGAATATAGTAATATGTATAGAAACATGTTAATGATGGATATAAGACAATGTGAGTTTTCTTACTACCTGTATGCTTGATATTATTAAATTGGTTGATATATACATACATATATATCCCACCATAAAAGCTAAAGAGAAACATTACAGCATAATTTTCTTAAATAAATATTTGAAAAAAGTAATAGTCGACACATTATGTAGGAAACCAATATTTACTGCAAGTATATATTTTTATAAATATTATTTTGTGAATATAAATATTATGAACTTAAAATTAATAATGTGTGTGAATGACAGGCACTTATGGGATATGAACTGTACAGTTTAAATAAAAACAAATTTTGAAGCTTTAGGATATTTATTAAAATGAAGTTTCTATGAATCCAATGAATAAAAGATAATTCTTGTTCTCCTTTGATTTTTAACAAATTTCTCATGCCAATCTTATATATATGGAATTATTATGTTAAGAATAGATACCCATTTAAGTAGGGAAAAGACCCAGCATAAGGTTTAGGAAGAATTGTTGCTATTTTCTATATCAAATATGCCAATTAAGAGTCAGAAATAGATAGACTACAACAGAGTTGAGAAAACCACAGTTTTACATGGAAGAGATTTTATGGCTCAGAATGTGGATAGTTTTTAAAAAGTAAAGGAGTTATACTTAGGGCCAGACTGTGGCTCACACAGTTAGGTGCACACATTACATTGTGCAACAACTCAGGTATAAGCCATGTCCACCACCTGCAGTGCCAAGCTTCACAAGCAGTGAAACAGTGCTGCAGGTCTCTTCTCTCCTCTTCTCTTCCCTCCCCTCCCCTCCTCCCCTCCTCCCCTCCCCTCTCCCCTCCCCTCCCCTCCCCTTCCCCTCCCCTACCCCTCCCCTCCTCCCCTCTCAGGCCCCTCCCCTCTTCTCCTGACCCCTCCCATCTCCTCTCATCTCCACTTCTCTCTCCCATTCTCTCCCTTTCCTCTCAATTTCTGACTCTATCCAAAGTAAATAAATAAAATTATGTACTAAAATCAAATTTAAAAGGTAATTAATTAGATGAAGGTAAGATGAAAGCAAAAATGATATTTTGTGGTAAATTATTAAATAATACTGAAATTTATAGGATAATATTGTAGGATTATAGAAACAGTTTTTTGAGGAAAAAGTCAATTTGATTTGGTAGATCTGAAATATTTGTTTGAAATTCAGGTAAAAATGATAATTATATCAGGCACTTAGATATTAGAATTCAGAGAAGTATCAGATATAAACTTGGGAGGCACTTATACAAAATTGGTATTAAATTGTTGACTACCAACACATGTGTTTTTAGGTAGAATGGAGAATAACAGTGTGGGAAATACTCTATGACTACAACCTCTAAACCGAGACTGGAACTCTAGGCTTTTAACTTTACCATTTCTTAAGAATGTGCATATTTCTGAAATGTATAAATTTAATGGTTTATTTCACTTTTTTCTTTTAATTTGATGTACGTTGGATTTCAATTTTGTAATTCATATGGAATATAATTAATGTTTTGTCTAAAACCACAAAATTCACCAATATTTCTGAACATCATATCAGAATTTTATTAGTAAAACAAACTACTGAACCAGAAATAATTTTAAGTATCACTGTGGTATTGTCTCCATGTGGGGCAGGTGACACATGATCTCACATTATTCAGAGAGACCATAAGGTGACTGACTGAGGTGTCTGACTGGAGGTGTCTCCATTGAGCATGCACCCATATAGGAAGGGAAATGAATAATATAGAACCCCCTTTAGGCTCAGGGACTATTTATAGCAATTTTTATAATATATTGTGAATTCGAATTAAAAATTAATACAACAGGAAACAGAACAAGCAGTACTATATGAGTAAACAGCTTTAAGATACAGGAAGTGGTAATTGAGTTTTGCACATTCTAAATTTGAACATTTAAATGATTACCTGTTCATATTACCTGTTCATGTATTCTCCTTTACATACTCAGGAATCAACTTAATTCAGGGGCCTTTGCATGTTGAATGCCTTTGCTGCTGACCTCTATCCTTGTTTTAGGAGCTTGCATATAAGTTTCCTGGGTGCTGGGTCCTGTAGATATCTGGTTAAGCAGAAATAAACAGTGGAAGAGAGGAGGAGAAAGAAAGAGAAATCCATGTCATTGCATGGCTCTATCTAGCTAGAGATATCCAAATGGAGCACTTAACTCAGTCCTGTTTGCCACTAATTCTTCTATTGATCTTTCACCATTGAGCAAGTACAACATCATCTCTTTATATTTTTCAACTTCAAAATAAAGGCATCATCTTCAGTTTTTCTTCCTCTCAATCCTGAGAACCTTGTTGCCTTGGAAGTGAAATTTTACTCTACATTGAAGTGAATCTCTACTCTCTTCTCCCATCACTGTTATACCTGACTGCTTACAGCTTCAGCTTCTTTTACACATCTGTTTCCAACCTCCATCCACCTCACTGCAGATTTTTTTTCCTTTTTTTTTTTATTATTAAAATGGATCCAAGGAAAGTGCCTGCCTCTCAAAATTCATCAGAAAACACTTTCTTATCTTAAGCCCTTCTAGTCTCAGGACTTTTTTCTCATATACAAAGTATGACATATCTTCCTTCTGGCTAAAATACTTATTTCCATAGTCATGAAATCAGTAAAAAAAAAAAAAAAGGAAAAAAAAATGTATCCTCTTAGAAGAAGTCTTTCTTGACTACTCTAAAGTAAATGGTGTTTCTATATTATCCACTGATTTATCATTCTGTTTATTTTCTGAAAATGTTTACCATGATGGAAAAAATAGTCTCACTGGTTAACTACCTTATGTTTCTCTGTTTTTTATTTATTTATTTTTATTATTTTTTAAGTACACCTTTTTTAAATTTATTTTTTATTTAAGAAAGGAAAAATTGACAAAACCATAGGGTAGGAGGGGTACAATTCCACACAATTCCCACCACCCAATCTCCATATCCCATCCCTTCCCCTGATAGCTTTCCCATTCTCTATCCCTCTGGGAGCATGGACACAGGGTCATTGTGGTTTGCAGAAGGTGTAAGGTCTGGATTCTGTAATTGCTTCCCTGCTGAACTTGGACGTTGACTGGTCGGTCCATACTCCCAGTCTGCCTTTCTCTTTCCCTAGTAGGGTGTGTCTCTGGGGAAGCGGAGCTCCAGGACACATTGGTGGGGTCTTCAGTCCAGGGAAGCCTTGTTCTGTCCCTATCAGCTTTTGGTATCAGGGTGATGTTGGCTTCATAGAAGGTGGAAGGGAGTATTCCTGTTTCTTCAATCTTATGGAAAAGCTTAAGAAGTATGAGTACTAACTGTTTCCTGAAAGTTTTGTAGAATTCATTTGTGAAGCCGTCTGGTCCAGGACTTTTGTTGTTGGGGAGATTCTTAATAACGGTTTCAATTTCTTTGTCTGTGATTGGTGCATTTAGATTTTGTAGTTCTTCTTGGTTCAGTTTTGGAAGGGCATATGTTTCTAGGAATTGTTCCATTTCTTCCAGAATCTCTAGCCTGGAGGCGTATAGTTCTTCATAGAAGTTTCGCATGATTCTCTGGATTTCTGTGGTGTCAGTTGTGATATCTCCTCCATCGTTTACAATTCTGTTAATTTGAGTCGTCTCTTTTTTGTTTGGTGAGTCTGGCTAGGGGATTGTCAATTTTGTTTAATTTTTCAAAGAACCAACATTTGGCTTCATTGATCTTTCGTATGGTTCTCTTATGTTTGATGATGTCTATTTCTGCTCTAATTTTAGTGATTTCTGTCCTTCTGGTTGCTTTAGAGTTCCTTTGTTCCTCTTCCTCTAAGTCCTTGAGGTATGCAGTAAGGTCATTCATTTGAACTTTTTCTTGTTGTTTAATATGTGATTGTATGGCTATAAGTTTCCCTCTCAGTACTGCTTTAGCTGTGTCCCAAGTATTTTGATAGGTTGTGTCTTCATTTTCATTTGTTTCCAGGAACATTTGAATTTCCTGCTTGAGTGAGTCTCTGGACCAGTGGTTCTTAAGGAGTATGGTGTTTAGTTTCCAAATTCTGTGACTTTTAATAATTTTCTGTTTATTGTTAATTGTTAGTTTTACTCTGCTGTGGTCTGAGAAGATACTTGAGATGATTTCAATGTTCTTTAATTTATTGATGCTGTCTTTGTGGCCTAACATGTGGTCTATCCTTGAGTATGTGTTATGTGGATTTGAAAAGAAGGTGTATTCCAGTTTTTTGGGGTGAAGGACTGAAAATATCCAAGAGGTCTAGTCTGTCAATCTCTTCATTTAATTCTCTTGTATCTATGTTGATTTTCTGCTTTGTTGATCTGTCTAAGTGTAAGAGTGTGGTGTAAAATTCTCCCACTATTATTGTATTACTATTGATGTATTTTTGAAATTCTTTCAGTAGATGCTTAAATATTTAGATGGTCCCTCATTGGTTGCATAGATGCTAATAATTGTTAAGTCTTCTTGGCTGATTGATCCTCTAATAATTATGTAATATCCTTGACTATCTTTTATGACTTTATTTAATTTAAAATCTATTGTGTCTGAGATGAGAATGGCTGTTCCTGCCCTTTTTTGTGGTCCGTTAGCCTGTATGATAGTTTTCCATCCTTTCACTTTAAGTCTGTGTTTACCTTGTTGTGTCAGATGCGATTCTTTCAAGCAGCATATGGTTGGTTTATATTTTCTGATCCATCCACCCACTCTGCCTTTTGATGGGTGAGTTTAAGCCATTGACATTTATTGATATTATGGATTTAATGTATTGTAGTGCCATTGTTCAACAAAGTTTTATCTGCTCTGATATATCGCAAGTGTTATAGGATGTTCTTGTTTATAAGAGGTCTTTTAGAACCTCTTTCAGGGCCGGTTTGGTGATGGTTGACTCCTTTAACTGTTGTTTGTCTGAGAAGGTTTTGATCCCTCCATCTAGTTTGAATGAAAGTCTAGCAGGATATATTATCCTTGGTTGAAAACCTTTTTCATTCAGGGCTCGATAGATATCTTGCCATTCTCTTCTGGCTTTTAGAGTTTGAGTAGAGAAGTCTGCTGATAGTCTTATGGGTTTTCCCCTGTATGTGACTTTTTGTTTCTCTCTTGCAGCCTTTAGGATCCTTTCTTTATCCTTACTTCTTCTCATTGTGACTATGATGTGTCTTGGTGTCTTCAGGTCTGGGTTGTTTCTGTTTGGAACTCGCTGGGCCTCTTGAATCTTAATGTCCTTTCTGTTATTCAGGTCTGAGAAATTTTCTTCTATAATTTCCTCTAGAATGTTTGCTTCCCCTTCTTCTCTTTCTTC
Source organism: Erinaceus europaeus (assembly GCF_950295315.1). NCBI lineage: Eukaryota > Metazoa > Chordata > Mammalia > Eulipotyphla > Erinaceidae > Erinaceus > Erinaceus europaeus. The sequence continues at coordinate 12,369,208 of NC_080178.1, forward strand.
CTTTGGCAGGCCAATTATGCAAATGTTACTTCTTTTGAGATCATCCCATATGTCTCTGTTGTTGTTTTCAGTGTCTCTCAATCTCTTTTGAGCTCTTCCCCCTCTTTCTTAGTTTTCTCTAACTCTTCCTATGTCTGGCTATTTCTGTTTTCTGCTTCTGTTAGTCTGCTTTCCCTTGCCTCAGCTTCTTTCCTCAGTTCAGCTATTTTGTCTTTCAGTTCTCTAATTGTCTCAAGATAATCAGTATTTTCCTTGGGTGTCTCAACTGTTGTTTCCCTAATACTGCCATTCCTTTCCTTCAATATTGTTTTCATTTCTGTGATTAATAAGTTTATTATTGCTTGCATACTTTTCTTATCTATGGTTACTTCTGGTTGATTTTTAGTTTCTTCTGGGCTCTTGTCTTCATTCATTGGATTAGCAGTTTAATTTGTTCTTGATCTACCCATTTTTTTTTATTTATGTGTTTCTTATTTTTATGTTCTGTTGTTCCTCAGTTGTTGTGTTTTGAGTACAAGCAACACTGTACTAAATACCTTTATGACAAATGCAATCATCAACCTCAGGAATTACAATAGCAACTGAAGCAAGTATTGAAGCAATTTAATCACTACCAGTTAGCCAAACAATGTCTCCAGTCCATGAAAAAATAGCAACCAAGTCCAAGTGAAGAAGAAAGAGAAAGGAAAGAAGGGATAGCAAGAATAGACAATTATGCATATCTACTATCCACTGTATATTCTAAGGGTAGCAACAGGAGAAAGGGAAGTAGAGCAGAGATACACACATAGAGTCCACTCTGTGTCAGATTTCTTCCCCCAAATAATTCACAAATGAATATCAGTGACTTCAGAAATAAGAAAAAGAGTTCTAATAAAAGGGCAGTGAAAGGAAAGTCTTTAGTTGATTAATATATTTTTTATTTTATTTTATTTTTTTAATTAACTAGGAGGAGGGAGAAGCGGAGAGTTTGTAGAGGAGGTAGGAGTAGTGAGACAAGTTCCTCTTGCAATGAATAAGATGTACAGTCCGCTAGCAATGAAAGATACCCTAAGAATTAATTCTGGTCAACCTAAAGGCGGTGGGGATAGAGATATACCTTTATATAATATTAATAATAAAATAGAGCAGGGTAAAAAACCTGTTCCACATTGCCTCAAGCCTCCTGAGCAGAGACAGCTTATTGTTAAGAAAGTAAAACAGACAAACAAACAAACAAAAAAAAAAAACAGAAAAAACCCCACCTCAGGAATAGACAAGAATAGCAGGAATAGACAGTTATGCAAATCTACTATCCACTGTATATTCTAGGGGTAGCTAGAGGAGAAAGGGAAGTAGATCAGAGATACATGCAGAGAGAGTCTACTGTGAGTCAGATTTCTTCCCCAAAATAATTCCCAAAAGTGTATCAGTGAATTTGGAAAGCTGAAGGAGGAAGGAAGAAAGGATGACAAGAATGAGAAAAAGAAGAAAAAAAGAGAGAAAGAAAATAAAAAGATAAGAAAAAGAACAGTAATAAAAGAGCAGTGAAAGGAAAGAGTTGTTTATTTATTTTTTATTATTTAATTTGTTATGCAGGGGGGAGGGAGAGAGTGTGTAGGGGAGGTAGCAAGAGTGAAACAAGTTACTTTAGCAGTGGATAAGACACCCAATGCCCTAGCAATGGAAAATACACCAAGAGTTAATTCTGGTCAACCTGAAGGAGGAGGGAAAGGGGTACGTGTTTATCTTGTATTGGTAATAAAATAGAACAGAGTAAAAATCCTGTCCTGTCTTCAGCTTGCATGGCTCCAGATTGCCTCAGGTCCCCTGAGCAAAGACAGCTGACTGTTGAGAAAATAAAGCAAAAAAAAAAAAAAAAAAAGCCTCTGATGGTTTTTCCCTGTCTGAGTAAGACTCTGCTTGGTGGAATATTTGTATCTGGAATTTGCTACTTAGGAAGAAAAAAGGCCAAAGGTTTCAGAAAGGAATAGAATTAGAATGAATGACACCCCCTGGTGGGACAGGAATCTTGGTAAAGAAAGAAGCTCAGCAGGGGAGCATGCTAGGAGCAGATCTCTTGTCCCCAGGGACTGGTTATGGGGGGGAGGGGGTGGGGGTGCGCTTCAAAAATAATAATTAAAAAAAATTTTTTTCCTTTCTTTTTCCTCTATTTTCTAACCCAAATTGAGTTATAGTCACCTCCTTAGTGTCACCGCTATTGACTGTCCTGCTAAAGGCAAAAAATCCAGTAAAGGCAAAAATTCCAGAAGAGCTTTAGAACTATAGATATTAATTGTTTCCTGAAGGTTTTCTAGAGTTCATTTGTAAAACCATCTGGTCTAGGATTTTTGTTGTTGGGGATATTCTTAATAACTGTTTTGATTTCTTTGTCTATGATTAGTCCATTTGGGTTTTGTAGTTCTTCTTTGTTCAGTTTTTCATATGTTTCTAGAAATTCTTCCATTTCTTCCAGATTCTCTAGCTTGGTGGTGTATAGTTCTTTGTAGAAGTCTCACATGATTTTCTGGATTTTTTGTGGTTCCTATTGTGATATCTCTTCTATTGTTTATAATTCTATTTATTTGAGTCTTCATCTTCTTCTTTTTTTTTTTTTTAGTGAGTCTGGATTGGGGTTTGTCAATCTTGTTTAATGTTTCAAAGAACCAAAATTTGGCTTCAATGACCTTTTGTATGGTTCCCTTATTTTGAATGTTGTTCTGCTCTTATTTTAGTGATTACCGTCTTTAGGGTTGCTTTGTTCTTCTTTCTCTAAGTCCTTAAAGCATGCAGTAAGGTCATTTATTTGAGATTTTTCTTGTTCTCTAATGTGTGATTGTATGGATATGAGTTTCCCTCTCAGTACCACTTTAGGTGTGTCCCAAATATTTTGATAGCTTGTGTCTTCATTTTCATTTGTTTCCCGAAACAGTTGGATTTTATCCTTGAGTGCCTCTCAGACCCAGTGGTTCTTATGCAGGATGTTGTTGAGTTTCCAAATTCTGTGACTTTGTAATTTTCTGTTTGTTATTAAATGTAGCTTTACTCCACTGTGGTCTGAGAAGATACTTGGGATGATTTAATTGCTCTTGAATTTGTTGATACTGTCTTTGTGGACTAACATGTGATCTATCTTTGAGGATGTGCTGTGTGGATTTAAAAAGAATGTGTATTCCTGTTTTGGGGGGGTGAAGAACTCTGAAAATGTCCAGGAGGTCTAGTCTGTCCATCTCTTAATTTACTTCTCTTTCTTTGTTGATTCTCTGCTTCATTGATCTAAATGTGAAAGTGGGGTGTTAAAGTCTCCCATTATTACTGTGTTACTATTGATGTATTTTTGTAGTTCTTTCAGTATGTGTTGATGTATTTAGATGGTCCATCATTGGATGCATAGATGTTAATACCTGTTAAATCTTCTTGGTTGACTGACTTTCTGATCATTATTTAATGGCCTTGCCTATCTTTTATTACTTTAATTTAAAGTATATTGTGTCAGAGTTGAGAATGGCTGTTCCTGCCCATTTTTGCAGTCCATTAGTCTTTATGATAGTTTTCCATTCTTTCACTTTAAGTCTGTATTTGTCTTGGTGGGTCAGGTGGGATTCTTGCAAGTAGTATATGGTTGGGTTGTGTTTTCTGATCCATCCTCCCACTCTGTGCCTTTTAATGGGTGAGTTTAAGGCACTGACATTTATTTATATTATGGACTTAATGTATTGCAATGCCATTATTCAACAATTTTATCTTCTCTGATATATGGGAAGTATTATGGTGATGTTCTTGTTTATAAGAGGTCCTTTAGAACCTCTTTCAGGTCAGGATTGGCGATGGTTGCTTCCTTTAACTGTTGTCTGAGAAGATTTTGATCCCTCCATCTAGTCTGAATGAAAGTCTAGCAGGATATATTATTCTTGGTTGAAACCCTTTTTCATTCAGGGCTCGATAGGTATCTTGCTATTCTCTTCTGGCTTTTAGGGTTTGAGTAGAGAAATCAGCTGATTGTCTTATGGGTTTTCTCTTATATGTGACTTTTTGGTTTTCTCTTGCAGCCTTTAGGATCCTTTCTTTGTACTTCTTTTCATTGTAACTATGATGTGTCTTGGTGTCAGCAGGTCTGGGTTGATTCTGTTTGGACTCTCTGGGCCTCTTGAATATTAAAGTCCTTTCTGTCTTTTAGGTCTGGGAAATTTTTTTCTATTATTTTCTCTAGGATGTTTACATCCCTTCCTCTCATTCTTCCTCTTACAGGCCAATTATGTGAATGTTACTTCTTTTGATATCATCCCATATGTCTCTGTTGTTGTTTTTATTGTCTCTCAATCTCTTTTTGAGCTCCTTTACCTCTTTCTTATTTTTTCTAGCTCATCCCTTGTCTGGATAATTCTGTTTTCTGCTTCTGTTAGCCTGCTTTCCCTTCTCTCAGCTTCTTTCTTCAGTTCAGTTATAGTATTAACTTGTTCTGCTAATTGGCCTTTTAGCTCAGGTATTTCAGCTGTCAGTTGTCTAATTACCTTGAAGTAGCTAGTATTTTTCTTGAGGGTCACATCTGTTGCTTCCCTAATTCTTATAGTCCTTTCCTTCATAGTTTTCTTCATGTCTATGAGTATTAGATTTACGATTGCTTGCATACTTTCTTTTTTTTAGTACTATTTTTTAATTGGGGAATTAATGTTTTACATTTAACAATAAGTACAATATTTTGTACATGCATAACATTCCCCAGTTTTCCATATAACAATACAACCCCCACTAGGTCCTCTGAATCCTTCTTGGAGCTGTATTCTCCCCACCCACCCACACCAACCCCAGAGTCTTTTCCTTTGGTGAGATATGCTAATTCCATTTCAGGTTCTACTTCTGTTTTCTTTTCTGATCTTGTTCTTCAACTTCTGCCTGAGAGTGAGATCATCCCATATTCATCCTTCTGTTTCTGACTTATTTCACTCAACATGATTTTTTCAAGGTCCATCTAAGATTGCCTGAAAATGGTAAAGTCACCATTTTTTTACAGCTGAGTAGTATTCCATTGTGTATATATACCACAACTTGCTCAGCCACTCATCTATTGTTGGACACCTGGGTTGCTTCCAGGTTTTGGCTATTACAAATTGTGCTGCCAAGAACATATGTGTACACAGATCTTTTTGGATGGATATGTTGGGGTCCTTAGGATATATCCCAAGGAGAGGAATTGCATGTAAATTGGCCCAACCTCTGTGGAGAACAGTCTGGAGAACTCTCAGAAGGCTAGAAATGGACCTACCCTATGACTCTGCTTGCATACTTTCTTATCTGTAGTTACTTCTGAATGATTTGGAGTTTTCTAGGCTCCTGTCTGGATTCATTGTAGTAGCAGTTTTATTTGCTCTTGATTTAACCATTTTTATTATTGATGTGGTTTTTATTATTCTGTTCCATTGTTATTCAGTTGTTGTGTTTTGAGTACTAGCCTTGCTATTGTAAAGACATTTATGACAAGTTCAGTAACCAACCTCAGAAATTACAACAATAGTAACTAAAGCAAGGATTGATGCAGTTTAACCAATACCAGTTATCCAAACAACACATCCAGTCCAAGAATAAATAGCAAAGAAAACCAAAAGAAAAAGAAAGATAAAGGAAAAAAAAAGCAAAAACAATACTAGACAATTATGTAAATCTACTGTCCACTATAAATTCTAGGGATAGCAAGAGGAGAAAGGAAAGTAAAAAACACACACAGACAGAATTCACTCCAAGTTAGATTTCTTCCACAAAATAATTCATAAACTAGTTTCAGTGAATTCAGAATACAAAAGAAGGAAGAAAAGAAGAAGAAAGTAAGAATAAAAGAACAGTGAAAGGAAAGAGTTTTCTTTTTTAAATTAGCTAGGAGGAGAGGAAAATGAGGGTGGAGGGAAGAGGAAGAGAGAAACAAGTTCATCTCACAATGGAGAGGACACCCATTCACCTATCAACATAAAAAGCAACAGTAGTTAATTTTGATCAACCTGAAGAGAAGGGAAAAGGTGACATGTGTATATAATAATAGTAATAATAAAATAGAGTAAAAAACCCTAACAGTCTGCAGCTTGGACCAGTCCAGATTTGCTGCATGCAGCCTGAGCAAAGACAAGCAATTATAACAAGTATCAAAAACAAAACAAAACAACAACAAACTCTAGGAAGTTTTTTTCCAGGCAGGTGTGAAGCTCTGATTGGTCAGGTATTTATTTTGTCACTCAAATAGAGCTCCAGTCACCTTAAAAAAACATGAGGAGGAAAAAAGTAAAAGGCTTGGAATAACACCCCTCCTGAGCCAGGAATCTTGGTAACAAAAATAGCTCCACAGGAAGCCTGCTAGAAGCACCTGGCCAGTCCTTGGTGCTGGTTCTGGAGGGGAAGAAAAGGATGAGTTCAGAAATAGTGAATCCAAAGATTTAACTTTCTTTGTCCTTTTGGCCTTTGTTTGCCAGCCCAAGAGTGAGTTATGGGACTCCTTTTAGTGTCACCCTGACCACCCTTTATTCACCCTTTCATAGATGTGCCAGTTATCCTACCCTCTCCAGAGAATCTCAGGTTGTAAGCTGCTTCTTTTTGGATCTCATGCCAGGTGCTGTTTCCAAATTGCCATCTTGCCTCTGCCCCCTCAATTTCTCTCCATTCTATTAAATCTAAAGAGAAGATGGAAAAATTACCACAAGGAGTTGGGTAACTATCCTGCAGGCTCCAATAACGCTGTTGACAATAAAAAAAGACAAACACCAGCAGCAACTAAACTTAAAAAGAAGTGAAACACCTTTTGTGTTAGCAGTGATTTACTTTAGATAAATATAAAAATTCTTTTTAATTTGGTTTTGGAATATTCCTATTCACTTTGTTAGCATTTCATACAGTATATCAGCTTTCATGAATAACATATTTGGTGTGTAGACTAAATTAAAATAAATTGTCAGCAGCTTTGTGAAACTATAGACAACCAAAATTTTCCTGAAAAATTTTTTATTAGAGTTTTAATATTGAGTTAAAAGTTAAAAGGTAGTAGTGGTATATTTTCCATAATATTCTTACCACCAGAGTTGTGTGTCACCAGCCCCTTCATAGGAAACTGCAGTAGTTCTGCCAGAGTTACAGATATGAGTTGACTTTATGTATCCTGCTATCATCTATCTATCTATCTATCTATCTATCTATCTATCTATCTATCTATCATCTATAATCTGTCATCCATCTAGTCTATCATCTATCATAATCTATTATATATCTATATAATCTATATTTACAACTATCTCTGTTATCTATTTTTTCCAATAAACTTTTTTGTTATTAACTGTTACAATATTATAAGATTACAACAGGACACCCACCACCAAAATTCTGTATTGCTACAATTCCAGCTCACAAAGATCACCACCCTAGCTTTCATAAGCCTTTCAAACAGTTTTTTTGCTTATATTTTCTTTGGATTTTGTGTTTTTGGCAAGTTCATGTAAAATATATCTTTAGATTTAACATATGAGTGAAACAAATTTTGTCTTTCATTTATTTACTTATTTTTTGTCTTTCATTTATTTACTTATTTTGCTAAGCATAATTACCTCCATTCCCATCTATTTTGTCCCAAAGGACACAATATCACCTTTTATTTATTTCAAAATAGTATTTCATAGATTATATATCCCATAGCTTCTTTATCCAGTCATCTGTTGGTGTTTGCCCTTTTTTTTTTTTCTATGTCCGTGCATTCACTTCCCTTCTATGTTACACCCACACCTATTACTACTTCAGAGTATTCTTCATGTTTTCCTCTACTCTTTCAGATAAGAGAAACAGTGCCTGGCTTCCTTTGGTGTTTTCCAGAATAGCTTCCCTTTCAGTGATGGTATAAAAACAGGATTCCTGGTGACAAACTCTTCAGGTCTCCATGGATTTGAGGTTCAGAGCCCTCTGATGATCTTCCACTATTATTTATGCCTCTGGGATTATGGACCAAAGTTCTTCTTGGGGTGCAGAAAGTGGGAGATCAGACTTTTGAAATTTCTTCTCTGCTGGATATGGGAATTTTCAGGTTGATCCATATTCTCAAACAGTTGCTCTCTTTCCCTAATGGGGTAAGACTCTGGAGAGGTGATTTCCTGGGGCACATTAGTGAGGTCATATGCTCATGGAGGTGAAGATGGAATCAAAGTAGCATCTGCAACTAGGTGGCTGAAAGCAATAAGATGTAAGGAGGACAAATGCTTAATAAACAGGGAAGGTCTTCTTTGAGTGGCAGGGTAGGATGACCCAGCCTCCCTTTGGAGAGTGGGGCAGTCCTTACCATTGTTAGTTTATACTGAGCATATGGTCCTGGAGAGTCCTCATAAGGGTTTGTGATGACATTTTTGAAGGAAGTGACCTATGATAGTGGAGATAGTGTTTAGGCTCATTGAATCTATGTGGGAATCCAAGGATTCCATGACTAGGACCCAAAGTAATAAGCTGCCTGATAGTGGCTAAAGTGAACATTGTTAGGTGAGCCAGTCTCTTGTTCTTTCCCAGCTTTTGTAGTCCATTCTTTATCTGATAAGCTTAGCCTTTCTCCCAATTGTTAAATGTTAAAATGTTGAGTGTCAATTATTGCATCCAGGCCAGTATTAGGTTTATGGGGTCTGCCGTCAAGTTAGGGAGGAAATAGACCAAAGATTTTAGTGGAGTTCGAGTAAATATCAAGTTCTCCTGCATTTACTTGTTTGATGATGCTAATAAGCTTTCAAACAACCAATTTTTTAATTTATTTGTTTATTCCCTTTTGTTGCCCTTGTTGTAGCTATTGGATAGGACAGAGAGAAATGGAGAGAGGAGGGGAAGACAGAGAGAGGGAAAGAAAGATAGACACCTGCAGACCTGCTTCACTGCCTGTGAAGTGACTCCCCTGCAGGTGGGGAGCTGGGGGTTCAAACTAGGATCCATACACTGGCCCTTGTGCTTAGTGCCACCTGCACTTAACCCACTAAGTAACAGCCCAATCCAAAGATAACCAATTATTAGGACTGTTTGTGGGTCCATGTTTTCTTTTTCTTTTTTAATTTACTTATTTATTTATTTATTGGATAGAGACAGTCAAATTGAGAGGGAAAGGGGGTTATAGAAATGGGAGAGAGACAGAGGAATACCTGGAACACTGCTTCACCACTTGCAAATCTTTCCCTCAGCTGGTGTGAACTGAGGCCTTGAACCCGGGTCCTTGCACATTGTGACATGCATGCTCAACCAGGTGCACCACCACCCAGTCCCTGGTCCATGTTTCATTTTCTGTCTATCTAAGGAACATTTCGTTTTGTGAAGGTTAATACTATTTTTTAAATATTTATTTAGTTACCACCATATGCCTCTGCTCTTGCTTTTGCTTTTGGTTTTTGGACATACTCTGAATCCATAAATAATAATAGCAGGAAAAAAATTATCCATAAAAAATTAAGGAGTTAAGGATGGGCTATAAAAAAATGAAAAAAATACTAGCGAATTTTATTAGATACAAATTAGTGTGTCAATCACAAAGGCATACATTTTATATTGTGATTTTTATAAATTTATGTTTTCTTTTTCTACTGATTATCTCTGGCATTCATTTCCTGAACCAAAAACTCCACTGCTACTGGAGATAATTTTTTCTTTTTATATAAATTGAGACAGAGGGAAAGTGTTGTTGTCATACACCCAGCCATCCACACAGGGCTCTGTGTCCAGCTATTGAAATTCCTTGTTACACAAAGTTACAGATGCTACCATTAATCCATCCCGAATCTCTAGGTAGATGACCTCATCAGTGTGTCTTGGACCCTCACATCTGCAGAACTCTGGTCCACTAGGGAAAGATAGAAACAGTTTGGGGGAATGGATTAACCTGTCAACATCCATGCTCAGTGGAGAAGCAGCTACAGAAGTCAGAACTACTACCTTCAGCAGAACCTCCCCATAAATAACCTTGATCCATACTACCAGCAGGGGAGAAGTGACAGGGTGAAGATAAGAGGTCTCCATACTCCAGCTCCATCAGCACCCAGAGAGAGAGAAGGAAAAGGAGCGGGACATACGGAGGTAGTTCTATTGTCATGAGTGACTTAGAGGGGAAGAGAAGATTGAATTAGAAAAAGAAGGAGCAGTTATGTATAAATGTGGACAGATAGTTATAGAGAAGATGGATGATCCATGTTTACAACATTAGGGGAACTGTGGTGGATTGCACTGGGGAGAGTGAAGATTCGAAACTTTGGTGGTGGGAATGATATGGATTCAAATCCCTGTTGACATGTAATTCTGTAATATAAAAGTAACAGGGCTTTACAATGCCTACAATTGTTTGCAACTAAACACTTTCTTTTGAAGGCTTTGAGATGTGCCATGCAGGATGAACTAAAGGCAGCTCAAAGAAAGCCTGTTGTGTTAGACTTGTGTCGCACACCCAACCTGCGCAAAAGGATCTGTCTCCTGGCTTTTCTAAGGTAGGTGCCATTGACACAATAGGGATAGTAAGAGAGCATGGACCAAATATGTCATTTTGATCAAGGTGAACATGTGGTAAGGGCAGACTTGAGATCTATAAAACACAAGGAAACATAAGGAAAATTTCTGTATTTAGAGATATTAAGTACTTATGGACATTTATAATTTAAAAAAAATTTTTAAATCACAAATAAAAAGAAAGGAAGTTAAAGGAAATTGAGAAGATAATAAAGTTATGAAAAACTGACTGAACTTTAATTGTCCCATGGAGACCTCTGACACTAAAAGTCTATATGCAGAGATAATTTTGACAGCTTTTATCATTATACTGGCATTGAATTATAAATCTTTTCTTCATTTCTTTGATTAATTGGATTGACATAAAATTGCAGAGTCCACATTCTCAAATATATTCAGATCAATTAATATCTTCATATATAAATATACTACTTTCACCAGTTGCAATATTCCATCTGTGGTTCCTCACAATTGCAGTCTCCACATAGAATTCATTCAAATAAGCAACAAATCAAGTGTCATATCTGAACTTTGAGGCCAGATTAGGTTGTTATCCCTTAGGAAGATAACAAATAGTGCAGTATTGATTTCCAGGGTCTTCTGCTTTTTATTAGTGAGTTACAGGATATATCAAAGGAATTTCAAAATAGCTTACACCAGAATAATGCATAATAGTTCATGAACAAGGGAAATAGAATGGAGAATAGAATGGAGATGTCTGCAGAAGGGCTGTGACAAAGATAACAGATAGCAAGAACATGTAATCTCTTCTAGCACACTTACAATATATCTAGGTTTCTTCTAACTAGAACCCCTATGGGATCCTAGCAGATAATATGGCTGCAATGACCACCAAGTCATCTTCATCCTCACTCACCTCAAGTGTATATTAGGCAATTGAAGACATTCTGGAGTGGAGCTTTGGCCTCATAAACACTTGTCAGTGTTTGAGAAGTTAAGGAAGTTGTTAACTCTGCAGAGTACCTAATTAAGGTATGGGTGTGTAGACCACAGGCCAGAAAAACCTGGCATGCTAGGATATGATTTCCTATGACCCATTGAAATCACATGAAAAAAACCCCAATTTTTCTGACACCCCACAAGAGATTAAAATCTTAACACCTATACCATATCATGATATATTTATTTTGTGTTAATTTAAAAACTTAAGCTTGCAAAGAGAAATTCCATCAAATAGTTCATACCTTTTTACTATATCAACACCATGTCTCCCTGGATCAATATTATTACATTATTTAGGGCCTAAAAACAACACTTATGAGAAGTGTCTTTTATCTTTCCTCTTCCTAGATTTGTAATTGCTATTTCCCGTGCTGGTCTGATTCTCAACCCCCAGTACCTGGGAAGCAATGTCTTCCTGATCCAGGCTCTCTTTGGTATAATTGCTTTCCCAGGCAATTTTGTTGCATTACTGACACTCAATCACCTGGGCCGTCGAATAAGTCATATGCTTTTCTCATTTCTATTGGGAATCTCCATACTGGCCACCATATTTGTGCCTGAAGGTAAGAAACAAACATCAGTTCATGAAAGAATGTAGCCATTTTGGAATGGGCTTGTTGATAGTAATTAAATAAAAAAATTTTAAGAAATAAATAATGTATCTCTCCTTCTTTCAGAGAAAATTTACTATTCAATCTTATACCTATTTTAGGGTCACCATAAAAGTAACTCTGGTTAGAGGAATAATCTAGACTATAGAAAACTAAAATATCTTGAATTAAGGAAGTAAAGATACATACACAAATAAGGCAAAAATGTCTATATATCTTCTCTTAGCATCAATCTTAATAAATTAAATGGTAATATAAGTGGGAGAACCAGGTTTCTCTATGATTAACTTAAGATCAAAATATTTATATTATTTACATTATCTGTGATTTGTGGGATACTATACTTTAGTTGAAGGTCAACAATATTGTTAGAATCCTGCTCTATATTGTAACTCTCACATGGATTTCCTTCAATTACACAAAAACTAACTCCATGAAACATACCTCCAGAGACTCCCCAATTGTGACTGTTCTCATCCCAGTTATATCCCTTGTTATTGATAATTTTACATTATTCAAAATATAGGTATTATTGTCCAATTCATGGAACATGATTGTATTTGTAATTATTGTCTTCTGCATTTTGAGTTTGTCAAAATTTTATGTGGAGCTGATATTTCAAACTGTATTGTCATACTCCTCTCAGAATCTACCAGTGGGACAATCCTAAAGTCTACACAAAGTGTGATGGAATCACAGGAAATAATTAAGGAAAAAGAATTCTCATTGAGAGTCTTCCTTAGTTCTTTTATGGCATATTTTGAGAGGCAAGAAATGTTGGTAGTATAAGTCATTTTTATATCTTCTCTAAGCCTTAACAATGGAGAAATCACTTTTCTATGCAGTTAGAACCTATTAATTTCCTGCTTCTGTGAGCTTTCTCTTTATACTTTAAACATGTGGAGACTCTATAGCAGGGTCATCACGATTTGTAGTTAGGGGCATGCTGACTCCTGCAGCTCATACATCCTGTCTCTGAGATGTCTTCCTCTCTTCAGAAATACAGACTGTGCAGTCAGCTTTGGCAACCTTGGGAGTAGGATGTGCCTCTGCTCTCACCACCTCCCTTACTACCCATTCATCTGAACTCATTCCTACGTCAATCAGGTACAAAACTCATGCATGATCTATTAATCTATCAGCTAATCAATGTGCACTTCAGGAGGACAGTTAAGGCCAGTTAATTATCCAAAAACAATCCATTAAATGATAATAAAAAATTATAGGCAAAAATTTTGAAAACTGACCTTTTAGCAGTCATTGTTTAAGTCCTTAAATGATTCATCTCACATTGTCTTCTGAACCACTCAAAGAGTAGATTTTTATAATGGTTTTTCCCATATGACAGAATTATGACTTATGCACTTAAAATCAAGAAATGTAGGCACTAAGATACCATTTCAGAAGCAACATTTCACATTGCTATGATTTCTCTGATAAAAGAAATAATATAACAAATCATATATGACATGTGCACCTTTTGGTCTGATTTTGCTGATTTCTCCCTAGAGGAACAGCCATAGGAATCTCTGGAGTCTTTCATAGTATTGGTGGAGCCCTGGCTCCTCTCTTGATGATCCTGGAGGTGTATTCTCCCCCTCTACCTTGGTTCATCTATGGATTTATTCCCATCCTTGGTGGCCTTTCTGTCTTACTTCTTCCTGAAACCAGGAATCAGCCTCTCCCTAGCACCATCCAAGTTGTGGAGAATGAGTGAGTACCCTACTTATCACATAACTCTAGAGGGGCAGTGGGACACAGATCTGAGACAGGGAAGGTACACATGGCAGACACTGGTGTACCTTATACATGGCTAGACCCAGGCCATTCCTGTGTAGTCAGTGGCTTTGGCTGAACTACAGACCCATCCTTTCCTGTAGTGACTTCATAAACTGTCATTCTCTAGCTCACACAGACTCATTCTGATTAGTCTCGCTCATTCTTTTCCCTCTTAAGATCCTCAGAATGTTTGACTGAGTCACATTCACAAACAGTAAGGAAAGTAATGTCCTTTACTCAATATTGGCTAATTTATGAATAATATTTGAGGAAATACCTTCACAGAAACTTCCATACTAGTATAGCTGATAATCTGGGTATTGAAGGTTAGACAAGTTGCCACATAAAGACAAGTAGAGCAAGACCTGTGGGCCCCGGGGCCACTAACAAATCTGAGAGAAACGAATTAGAAAGATGAGCCCCTACCACAGGAGACTTGACTTGCCCATGAGATTCAGTTCACATTTTAATCTGGGAATAAAATTATTAAATGAGAAAAATATAATAAAAAAGATTTATCAAAATATTTAAAGTATGTAAGTCTTCTAGTTGTGCACACAAATTGTTGCACAAGGACCCAGGTTCAAGCCCTTGCTCCCCACTTGCAGGGATGACACTACAAGAGTAGTGAAGCAGTTCTACAGGTGTCTATTTTTCTATCTCCCTTTTTATTTCCACCTCTTCTGTCAACGTTTCTCTGTCATATCAAATAAACTAAATAAAAAGAAGAAAAAAATTTGTCTCTAACTCTTGTAAAATCATATTACTAGCACTGAGCCTGAGCAATAACCCTGGTAGGAATTTAAATTTTATTTTATAATATGACAAAAGACACCAAAACATTTCTAAACTCCCCATTTACAGATAAAGCCACTTTAAGATGAATTGGTTTCCAATATTGAGAATAGAAGCTATTCAGATGGATTTCCAAGTCTCTTCATATTACTTATCTCATCTTGTCACAGTATTTACTAAAAATTATAGACAGAGGTCACTGTACCTATCCAAGCTGATTGGTAATGGGTGAGCTTCCTTTGGATACATACACTTGTTGGAACTAATGTAAAATTGTTTACTCTCTGTTTTTTTTCTTTTATGTATATGGTGTATGATTCTACCAGGAGAAAAAGCCCAAACAAATCAAAAGAAGAGAATATTTGCAGTGAAGTGACACAGTTTTAAGCAGATACAGGAACAACCTGCTGACCAAAGAGTGAAATAGTGAGAGACATCAAGATATTTCTTTGATACTGGGAAAATGATTAAAATATCTCATAATTTTGTCAATAAATATCAAATAACTTTTAGAAGGTAAACTGTAGTCACCACATACCAGTGATCTTGGGACAACCACTGCATTCCATTGGAGGGAATAGGGACACAGAACTCTGGTAGTGGTAATCCCTGTTAGTTGGTAATTTTGTAAATAACCAATAAAAATAAAAGATAAAACTGAAAGTGAAAAAAATCAATCCTTTTTTCAGTGTGGTACAAAATTACTCCATAACAAATGCATGATTACTGATGATAAAAGTGCAAGGTGACTGAAGCATGTTATTTAGAGTTGATTGGGAGTATTGTATACTTGCAGATAGCTGGAATGATTCTGGATTAAAAGCAGAACAATACTAAGAATAAGCAAGCTCCCCAAATTATTTTGTGGATAACTTGATGTACTTTTATCAAGATCATCCAAAGAATTTTAGAAGAACTTGAAAAAAGAATTGTAAAGTTACCCTACCCTATCAAGAGTGACAAGTGACTAAATAAAGTAATTGATATTGCAGATAAATTGAAAAAGTTTATGATGGAACTCTGGTTGTGGGAACATGTGAAATTTTACCCAGACTTCTTAAAATTTTGTAAATCAGGAAGGGGTGGAGCCAAGATGGCTACTTGGAGGCAGCTGCTGGTGTGAGTTCCAACAAACAGTGACTTTTGACCTAGTATTCACTGGATAAGGTAGGATACTGGGCTGTCAGCAAGAGGGTGACTAAGGGGTCCTAAGTATGACACCAAGGAGAGGTCATATAGCTCACTCTTGGATTAGGAAATGAAGGAAAAAGAAAGGAAATCTATTGATTATTTCTGAAGTTCACCTCTACCCCCCATCCCAGAACCATACCCCAGGGACTGGACAGCCACTCCTAGCAGGCTTCCCACTGAGCTAGGAGTGGCTTTACCAAGATTTTATTTACCAAGATTCCTGGCTCACCAGAGGTGTCATTCCAATCTTTTTCCTTTTTGATTTATTTTTCTTTTTTTTTTCTAAGTGGCTGGAGCTCTATTTGAGTGACAAAATACCTGACCAATCACAGCCTCACCCTTGCCTAGGAAAGACTACCTGGAGGGTTATTTTTTAATTAATTAATTAATTTTTTAATAAACTACTTACAATTGACTGTCTTTGCTCAGGTAGCCTGAGCCAATCTGGAGCCATCCAAGCTGCAGACTGACTGTTAGGGTATTTTTCTGTATTCTATTTTATTATTACTATTATATATATGCATGTCCCTTTCCCCCTCCCTCTTCAGGTTGGCCAAAATTGTCTGTTATTGTTCTTTCCATTGATAGGTGACTGGGTGTCCTATCCATTGTAAGAGGAACTTATTTCACTCTAACTCTTCCCTCCACTCTCCCTTTTTACCCTCCTCCTAGCTACTTTAAAAAAAAATCTTTCTTTCATTGCTCCTTTTTTTTTTTTTCTTGTTCTTGTCTTCTTTCCTTCCTTCCTCCTTCTTCTGCTTTCTGAATTCACTGATACTTGTTTGTGAATTATTTGGGGGAATAAATCTGACTCAGAGTGAACTCTGTGTGTGTGTGTCTCTTCTCTACTTCCCTTTCTCCTCTTGCTATCCCTAGAATTTACAGTGGACAGTAGATTTGCATAATTGTCTATTCTTGCTTTCCCTTTTTTCCTTTCTCTTTCTTTTTCTTTTAGATTTGGTTACTATTTTTTCTTGGACTGGATGTGTTGTTTGGCTAAATGGTATTGGTTGAACTGCATAAATCCTTGCTTCAGTTACTATTGTTGTAATTTCTGAGGTTGGTGACTGTATTTGTCATAAATGTCTTTAGTATAGTGTGGCTTGTACTCAAACACAACTGAAGAATAACAGAACAGAAAAATAAAAAACACATCAATAAAAAATAGTTAAATCAAGAGCAAATAAAACTGCAACCACAATGAATCCAGACCAGAGCCCAGAAGAAACTCCAAATCAGTCAGAGTAACTAGAGATAAGAAAAGTATGCAAGCAATAGTAAACCTAATAATCAAAGACTATGGAGGAAAGGGCTATTAGAATTAGTGAAACAACAGATGAGACCCTCAAGGAAAATACTAGCTACCTTGAGGTAATTAGAGAAATGAAAGCTGAAATAGCTGAACTAAAAGGTCAATTAGTAGAACAAACTAATACTATAACTGAACTGAAGAAAGAAGCTGAGGGAAGGGAAAGCAGGCTAACAGAAACAGAAAACAAAATTAGCCAGACAGAGGATGAGCTAGAGAAAACTAAGAAGGGGGTTGGGGCAGAGCCAAGATGGCGACTTTGGAGCCACACCTTCTGTGAGCTCCAAGAGGCAGCAGCTTGCAATCAAGAATCCACTGGATCTGGTAGGATATTGGGCTGTCTGTAGGAGGGTGAACATGGACTGGTCAGAGTGACACCAAAATACAGTCCCATAACTTTCTCTTGGGCTGACAAACAGAGGTCAGGGGAACAAAGGAAAATCCTTTGATTCTTTCTGAGCTCACCACCCCACTTCAGTACCAGCCCACAGGGGCAGCTCAGCCACTCCTAGCAGGCTCCCCACTGAGCTATTTTCTTTAACAAGATTCCTGGCTCACCAAGGATGTCATTCTAAGCCTCTGCCTTTAATTTCTCTCTCTCTTTTTTTAAAGTGGCTGGAGCTCTACATGAGTGATAAAATACCTGACCAATCAGAGCCTCATCCCTGCCTGGGAAAGACTACCTGGGTACCTGGCTTGTTTTTTTTTTTTTTTTTTTTTTTTTTGGATACTTCTTAAAATTGGCTGTTTTTTTTTTCCCCAGGCTGCCTGCAGCCAATCAAGCAGTCCAAGCTGCAGACTGACTGTTAAGGGTTTTCTACTCTATTTTATTTTATTACTACTATTATTATATACACATATCCCTTTCCCATCCACATTTTTCAGGTTGACCAAAATTAACTGTTGTTGTTTTTTCCATTGCTAGGTGACTGGGTGTTCTACCTATTGTGAGAGGAACTTGTTCCTCTCTACCTCTTCTCTCCACTCTCCTTTTGTCCCTCCTCCTAGCTAATTAAAAATAAAAACTCTTTCTTTTCACTGCTCTTACTTTTTCTTTCTTTCTTTTTTTATTTCTTTCTGTCTTTTTTTCCCCTTCCTCCTTTTGTTTTCTTAATTCACTGATACTCACTTGTGAATTATTTTAGGGAAGAAATCTGACTTGGAGTGGACTCTATGTGGGTGTTTCTTCTCTACTTCCATTTCTCCCCTTTCTATCCCAAGAATTTATAGTGGACAGTAGATTTGCATAATTGTTGATTCTTGCTTTCCTTTTTTTCCTTTCTTTTTCTTTTTATTTTGTTTGGTTGCTTGGACTGGATGTGTTGTTTGGCTAAATGGTATTGGTTGAGCTGCATCAATCCTTGCCTCAGTTACTATTGCTTTAAATTCTGAGGTGGTGACTGCACTTGTCATAAAGGTCTTTAGTATAGTGTGGCTTGTACCCAAAATACAACAACTGAAGAATGACAGAACAGAAAAATAAAAAAAAATCAATTAAAAAATGATTAAATGAAGAGCAAATAAAACAGCTACCACAATGAATCAGTATAGGAGCCCAGAATAAACCACAAATGAGTCAGAAGTAACCATAGATAAGAAAAGTATTCAAGCAATAGTAAAGCTATTAATCACAGAAATGAAGACAACTATGGAGGAAATGGCTATCAGAATTAGGGAAACAACAGATGAGAATCTCAAAGAAAAGACAAGCTACCTCAAGGTAATTAGAGGAGTGAAAGCTGAACTAGCTCAACTAAAAGGACAATTAGCAGAACAAGCTAATACTATAACTGAACTGAAGAAAGAAGCTGAAGGAAGGGAAAGCAGATTAACAGAAGCAGAAAACAGAATTATTCAGACAAAGGATGAGCTAGATAAAACTAAGAAAGAGATAAAGGAGCTCAAAAAGAGATTGACAGACATTAAGAACAACAACAGAGACATATGGGATGATCTCAAAAGGAGTAACATTCTTATAATTGGCCTACCAGAGGAAGAAAGAGAGGAAGATGAAGTAAATATTCTAGAGCAAATAATGGAAAAAAACTTTCCAGTTCTAAACAACAGAAAGGACATTAAGATTCAAGAGGCCCAGAGTGTCCCAAACATAATCAACCCAGACCTGAAGACACCAAGACACATCATAGTTACAATGAAAAGAGGTAAGAAGGAGTCAAGCGGTAATGCAGTGGGTTAAGTACACTTGGTGCAAAGTACAAGGACTGGCATAAGGATCCCGGTTTAACCCTCGGCTCCCTACTGCACTGAAGTCACTTCATAGGCGGTGAAGCAGGTCTGCAGGCATCTATCTTTCTCTCCCCCTCTCTGTCTTTCCCTCCTCTCTCCATTTCTCTCTGTCCTGTCTAACAACAATGACATCAGTAACAACAACAATAATAACTACAACAACAATAAAAAACAAGGGCAACAAAAGGGAAAATAAATAAATATAAAAAATAAAAATTAATAAAATAATTTAAAAAAAAGAAGTAAGGATAAAGAATGAATTCTAAAGACTGCAAGAGAAAAACAAAAAGTCACATAGGGGGAAATCCATAAGACTGTCAGCAAACTTCTCCACTCAAACTCTAAAAGCCAAAATAGATTGGCAAGATATCTATCAAGCCATGAATGAAAAAGGGGTTCAACCAAGGATAGTATATCCTGCTAGACTTTCATTCAAACTAGATGAAGGGATCAAAACCTTCTCAGACAGACAACAGTTAAAAGAGGCAAATATCACCAAGCTGCCCTGAAAGAGGTACTAAAATACCTCTTATAAACAAGAACATCACCATAATACTTGCCATATATTAGAGAAAAAAAAATGTTGAATAGTGGCACTGTAATACATTAAACCCATAATATCAATAAATGTCAATGGACTAAATTCATCCAATAAAAGGCATAGAATGGGAGGATGGATCAGACAACACAACCCAACCATATGCTGATTATAAGAGTCACACCTGACCCAACAAGACAAACAAAGACTTAAAGTGAAAGAACGGAAAACTATCACAAAGGCTAATGGACCACAAAAACAGGCAGGAACAGCCATTCTCATCTCTGACACAATAGACTTTAAATTACTTAGAGTAATAAAGGAAAGGAAAGGCCATTAAATAATGATTAGAGGATAAATCAACCAAGAAGATTTAACAATTATTAACATCTATGCACCCAATGAGGGACAATATAAATACTTCAAACACCTGGTGAAAGAACTACAAAAATACATCAATAGTAATAGAATAATAGTGGGAGACTGCAACACCCCCACTCTCACACTTAGACAGATCAATGAAGCAGAGAATCAAAAAAGACACAAGAGAATTAAATGAAGAGATGGACAGACTAGACCTCCTGGACATTTTCAGAGTCCTTCACCACAAAAAAACTGGAATACATTCTTTTCAAATTCACACAGCACATACTCACGGATAGACCAGATGTTAGGACACAAAGACAGTATCAACAAATTCAAGAGCATTGAAATCATCCCAAGTATCTTCTCAGACCACAGTGGAGTAAAGCTAGCATTCAACAACAAATAGAAAAGTACTATAAGTCACAAAATTTGAAAATTCAACAACATAGTGCTTAAGTACTGCTGGGTCAGAGAGGCACTCAAGCAAGAAATTCAAATGTTCCTGGAAACAAATGAAAAAGAAAACACAAGTTATCAAAATGTTTGGGACACAGCTAAAGCAGTATTGAGAGGAAAACTCATAGCCAAACAATCACATATTATATAACAACAACAAAAAAAAACCTCAAATAAACTACCTTACTACACACCTTAAGGACTTAGAGGAAGAAGAACAAAGGGACCATAAAGCAACCAGAAGGACTGAAATCACTAAAATTAGAGCAGAAATAAACATAAAAAATAAGAGAACCATACAAATGACCAATGAAGCCAAATGTTGGTTCTTTGAAAAATTAAAAAGATTGAAAAATTAAAATTGAAAATTAAAAAGATTAGACAGACTCAATAAAAAAAAAGAGGGAGACAACCAAATAAATAGAATTGTAGGGCAAGGCTACAAGCAGCAGCAGATCTGTTTCTCTCCTCTCCTCTCCTCTCCTCTCCTCTCCTCTCCCGGATCAACTAGGAATACCAAAGGAGACCACCTGGGACTAAAACAAGACAGGACTAGAACAACTACAGGAACCTACCTAAGCACTGGTGAGTGCAAACACACGTGGCTGGTGACAGAGAGGAGCCTAGGGAGAGACTAAGTGGCTGGTAACAGTCCGATGGTCTATCAGTTGAGACACCACCTCCAGTCTGTTCCACCAACAAGGGAACAGCTGAAGGGAGGAGAGGACTCCCTGGAGACTCACAGTGCAACTCTGAGTCTCCATTGCTACTGCCCTCAGAATATGGAGCAGCGGGAGGGACACCTGGAGACAGAGATCTAACCAGGAAACTCAGGAGAAGACCTATACCATGGTGGCATAGCTGTGGGGCTGTGAATGTCTCTTTGCATAACCACTGGACTATCTCTGCCACACCCTGCCTTATCTCTTGGTCAGGAGGCAGTGATTAAGATAAGAAGCCTACTTATAGTTTAGAAGCCCTCAGGCTCCCATAGCCTACAGAGAAGTTAAAAAAAAAAAAGAGGCTTTTAAACCACCGAGCTCCAACTCAGGGATTAAAAGACTATAGAAACAACTGTTAACTTCCATCACTGTGAGCCCTTTAATTACCTTACTTAGACACAAGTCAATCCAGGAAATAGTGATCAGTAATTTGAAAAGTACTAAAAGAGATAACTCATAACATAATATATAAAATGGGTAAACCAACAAGAAGAAATACTAAAGAAACTAACCAGGACAACAGTACAGCTAAAATCCCCTAAATGGTGAAGCACAAAATAATGAGTTCAACATCCAAAGATTAGCTAAGGAAATAATCACAGGAGTGAGTAAAGAGTTTGAAAGAATTATAGTCAGAATTACAGGAACAACAAATGAGACTCTAGAAGAAAACACTAACTATCTCAAGGTTATTAGAGAGCTGAATAGTCATCCCCGAGACTGGGGATATTCCTCCACTCCTGCTGACGGCTCCATCTTAGCTGACTGGGCTTCAGCGAATGACCTCTCCCTATTATACGATCCCAAACAGCCAGGCTCTTTTCAAAGTGCTGGATGGAATAAAGACTCGTCGCCCGACCTGTGCTGGATTAGCACAGTCAATGGCCAAGCCTTTCCTGCTATGAGACAAGTTCTCAAGGACTTCCTGCACAGTCATCACCGCCCAGCTATCATCCACATTGGTCTCCAGCTCCCACTGATTCTGTGCTCAGAGAAACTAAGATGGAACTTTTGGAAAGCAAACTGACATCTGTTCAGTGATCTTACCAACAAATCTATTTCTGCAATTCCAATTAACTCTATCCCCTCTGAAGATTCCTACAGGCGCTTCCACCAAGCCATCTTCAAAGCAGCTTCGCAAGCTATTCCTCGTGGGAGACGTGCTAACTATATGCCTTGTCTTGATGCTAAATGCGAGCAACTACTAAAGCAGTATGATGAGTCGGACAACCAAGATGTGGCACACCATCTCATTGCCTCCATAGATGCAGTGCGCCAAGCCTGCTGGCAACAACTCACGGAAAGTCTGAACTTCACCCACTCAAGTAGGAAGGCCTGGAAGCTTCTTCATAGTCTGGGTGCCGGTAGCCAACCCTCTCCCGTCTTCCATCCTCCCGTATCTCCAAACTCAGTGGCCAGGCACCTAACTCAAGCTGGACATGCTAAGATCGACCCAGTCTGGAAAAGAGAAATTTCCCATGAGTGGTCATCCCACTTCCGTCTATCTTGTACATCTCCAAAACCCTCTCCCATTACTCTGTCTGAACTGGAAGACACTTTGAAGAGGGTTACACCGGGAATGGCTGCTGGCTATGATAACATCACCCCAGAGCTCATTCTTAACTTGGGCCCCGCGGCAAAGAAGTGGCTCACTACATTCCTGTCCCACATCTTGGAATCCGATTCTGTGCCCAAAATTTGGTGTCGGGTGAAGATAATAGCAGTTCTGAAACCAAAGAAAGACCCAACACTGGCCGCCAGCTATAGACCAATTTCTCTCCTCTCCGTGTGTTACAAACTCCTTGAGAGGCTGCTTCTGTCATGAATTTCTCCTCTTACAGAGAAATTCCTATCACCCGCCCAAGCTGGTTTCCGCCCAGGAAGATCTACCTGCGAACATGTCCTGGCCCTCTCAACTCACATTGAAAATAGATTCCAGAAGAATTTAAAGATGGGTGCTGTCTTTGTTGATCTCACAGCAGCCTATGACACGGTCTGGCATCGTGGTCTCCTAGTCAAGATCTCAAGATGCCTGCCCCCATGGATGGCCAACACTATATCGTTTCTTCTCCAAAACAGAAGATTCCGGGTGCATCTGGGTGACAAGTCTAGCAGATGGAGACTTGTCTCAAGTGGCCTCCCCTAGGGCTCTGTTCTGGCTCCTACGTTATTTAATATTTACATCAATGACCTCCCAGAAACTTCTTCAAGGAAGTTCATCTATGCTGATGACATCTGCTGTGCAACTCAGGCATCCAAGTTCGACATCCTCGAGGAAACACGAAAGACATGTCTCTGATATCTGATTACTGTAAAAAAATGGCGACTAATCCCCAGCACTGCAAAAAACGGTATCATCTGTTTTCCATCTACACCATGCCTCGGCCTCACATGAGCTTAGCATGCAACTTGACAATACGAGAATCTGGCATGATGCCCAGCCAGTCTATCTCAGCGTTACTCTCGATCGCACTCTGTCATTTCACGAACATCTCATAAAAACTGCAGCAAAGGTGGGTGCGAGGAATAACATCATTGCAAGACTGGCCAGCTCCTCATGGGGCGCGAGCGCTTCCACACTATGATCATCATCTTTGGCATTATGCTATTCCACTGCAGAATACTGCACCCCAGTATGGTTCCGTAGCCCCCATGTCCACTTGGTCGATTCCAAATTGTATTCCTCCATGAAGATAATTTCTGGAAACATCCGTTCCACCCCGGTTCCATGGCTGCCAGTTCTTAGCAACATCGCCCCGCCAGATATTCATTGGGATGCGGCATCATCTAAGTTCATTTCCCATGTCTATGCTCGACCGGACCTGCCAATATACGCGGATATCTTCACCCACCCTGTCTAACGCTTGACGTCTCGTCACCCAATCTGGTCCCCTACGCCTACACTGAACTTCTCTGTTCCAGTCTATTGGAAACAGAGCTGGTAGTCAGCTGAGGTAAAGAACAAACACCTCATCACAGACCCCTGCAAGTGTCAACCCGGCTTTGACCTAGCATGTTATGATTGGGCCCTCCTCAATCACTATCGAACAGGCCATGGCCAGTGCGCTGCCATGTTCCATCGCTGGGGAGCCAGAGACGACCCGAACTGCCAGTGCGGCTACAGACAGACTATGACCCACATAGTCAACGACTTCTACCTCTCCAGATTCAAAGGAGGTCACGAACTTTACATCAGGCTCAACCTGACACTGTTAACTAGCTACGGAAGAAGGGCAAACAGTAGAAGAAGAGAGCTGAAAGGTGAAATAGCTGAGCTAAGAACACAACTATCTGAACAAGCTAAAACAGTATCAGAACAGGGTAACAAAACGAACTCCAGAAAACAGTAGAGGGCAGAGAGAATAGAAACAATGAGGCTGAAGACAGGATTAGCAAGTTCGAGGATGAATTAGAGACAACTAAAAAATAAGTAAGAGATCTCAAAAAGAGATTAAGAGATGCTGAAAACAACAACAGAGACCTATGGGATGACTTCAAAAGAAACAATATATGCATTATTGGCTTACCAGAGGAAGAAAGAGAGGGAGAGGAAGAAAGCATTCTTCAGGCCATAATAGCTGAAAACTTCTCTAGTCTAAACTACATCAAAGACATAAAGATTCAAGAAGCCCAGAGTGTCCCAAGCAGAATTAACCCAGACTTGAAGACACCAAGACACATCCTCTTTAGAATGGAAAGGAATAACGATAAAGAAAGGATCCTGAAGGCTGCAAGAGAAAAACAAAGAGTCACCTACAGAGGAAAACCCATAAGATTAGCAGCAGACTTCTCCACACAAACACTACAGGCCAGAAGAGAATGGCAAGATATCTATCGAGTGCTCAATGAAAGAGGCTTTCAACTAAGAATACTATATGCTGCTAGAGTGTCATTCAGACAAGATGGAGGCATCAAAATTTTTCAGACAAGCAACAATTGAAGGAATCAACTATCACCAAGCCTGCCCTGAAAGAAGTTCTGAAAGGTCTTCTATAAACAGTCAGACCATCATAAATAGGACATATATCAGAACACTCTAAAACTCTACAAGAATGTCATTAAAATATCTTCAATGTTTGATATCAATAAATGTCAATGGCCTGAATTCACCTATTAAAAGGCACAGAGTAGGAAGATGGATCAGAAAATACAACACAACAATATGCTGTCTACAGGAAACCCACCTAACTCAACAAGACAAACACAGACTTAAAGTGAAAGGATGGAAAACTACCATACAAGCCAATGGCCCACAAAAAAGGGCAGGAACAGCTATTCTCATATCTGACATGATAGAATTTAAAATAAATAAGATTTAAAAAGATAAGAATAGACACTACTTAATGCTCAGATGATCAGTCAATCAAGAGGACTTAACAATCATTAACATCTGTGCAGCCAATGAGAAGTCATCTAAATACATCAAATGTCTACTGAAAGAGCTACAGCAATATACTAATAGCAACACAGTCATAGTAGGGGACTTCAACACCCCACTCTCTCAACTTGACTGATCATCCAGGCAGAAAATCTATAAAGACATAAGGGAGCTAAATGAAGATATAGATAAACTAGAACTATTGGACATTTTCAGAGTCATTCATCCCAGAAACTGGAATACACATTTTACTCAAATCCACATGATTCATTCTCAAGGATAGACCATATGTTAGGCCACAAAGACAGCATCAGCAAATTCAAGAGCATTGAAATCATCCCAAGCATCTTCTCAGATCACAGTGGAATGAAACTAACACTTAACAATCAACAAAAGATTAGTAATAGTTCCAAAATGTGGAAGCTAAACAGTACACTTCTTAACAACCTCTGGGTCAAAGAGAAAATCAAGGAAGAAATCAAAATGTTTCGAGACTTCAATGAAAATGAAGATACAAGCTATCAAAATATTTGGGACACAGCTAAGGCAGTACTGAAAGGAAAGTTCATAGCTATACAAGCACACATTAGGAAACAAGAAAAAGCACAAATAAACAGCCTTATTGCACATCTTAAAGACCTAGAAGAAGAAGAACCAAGGAACCCTAAAGCAAGCAGAAGGACAGTAATCACTAAAGTTAGGGCAGAAATAAATAACATTGAGAATAAGAAAACCATACAAAAGATCAACGAAAGTAAATGTTGGTTCTTCGAAAGATTGAACAAAATCGACAAACCTTTAGGCAGACTCACAAAACAAAAAAGGGAGATGACCCAAATAAATTGGATAGTGAATGAAAGAGGAGATATCACAATAGACACCACAGAAACTCAACATATCATGCGAGGCTTCTATTAACAACTATATGCCACCAAGCTAGAGAACCTGGAAGAAATGGATGATTTCCTAGCTACCTACCAACTTCCCAAACTAAGTAAAGAGGAAGTGGATAACATGAACAGGCCCATCACAGCCAATGAAATTGAAACAGTTATCAAAAATCTCCCCCAAAAGTAAAAGTCCTGGGCCAGATGGTTTTACAAATGAATTCTACAAAGCCTTCAAAGAAGAACTAATACCTCTACTTTTAAAAGTCTTCCAGAAGATTGAAAACACTGGAATACCCCCTGCCAGCTTCTATGAAGCTAACATCACTCTGGTACCAAAAGCAGACAGGGACACAACCAAAAAAGAAAACTACAGATCAATATCTCTGATGAACATAGATGCTAAAATATTGAACTAAATTCTAGCCAACCGGATACAGCAGTATATTAAAAAGATTGTTCATCATGACCAAGGGGGTTTATCCCAGGCATGCAAGGTTGGTTTAATATACATAAATCAACCAATGTGATCCACCACATCAACAAAAGCAAGAACAAAAACCACATGGTCATATCAATAGATGCAGAGAAATCCTTTGACAACACCCAACATCCCTTTATGATCAAAACACAACAAAAAATGGGAATAGATGGAAAATTCCTGAAGATAGTGGATTCTATATATAGCAAACCTATGGCGAACATCATACTCAATGGTGAAAAACTAGAAGCATTTCCACTCAGATCAGGTACTAGACAGGGCTGCCCACTATCACCATTACTATTCAACATCGTGTTGGAAGTTCTTGCCATAGCAATCAGGCAGGACCAAGGAATTAAAGGGATACAGATTGGAAGAGAAGAAGTCAAACTCTCCCTATTTGCAGATCATATGATAGTATACACAGAAAAACCTTAGGAATCCAGCAAGAAGCTTTTGGAAATCATCAGGAAATACAGTAAGGTGTCAGGCTGCAAAATTAACATTCACAAGTCAGTGGTATTTCTCTATGCGAACACTACGCTAGAAGAAATTGAAATCCAGAAATCAATTCCTTTTACTATAGCAACAAAACAATAAAATATCTAGGAGTAAACCTAACCAAAGAGGTGAAAGACTTGTATACTGAAAATTGAGTCACTACTCAAAGAAATTGAGAAAGACACAAAGAAGTGGAAAGATATTTCATGTTCATGGGTTGGTAGAATTAACATCATCAAAATGAATATACTACCCAGAGCCATCTACAAATTTAATGCTATCCCCATCAAGATCCTAACCACATTTTTTAGGAGAATAGAAAAAATGCTACAAATGTTTATCTGGAACCAGAAAAGACCTAGAATTGCCAAAACAATCTTGAGAAAAAGAACAGAACTGGAGGCATCACACTCCCAGATCTCAAACTGTATTATAGGGCCATTGTCATCAAAACTGCTTGGTACTGGGACATGAATAGACACACTGACCACAAAAGGGAGGATGGACAACATACTCTGTGCTACACCTGAGGAAGATGGGTCGACATTGCGTCAGCATGGAATATTCCTACTCATGACCACAGAATGTGAGCTCATATCTAGAGTGATGTAGAGGTCACACAGGCTCCTAAGCTAATTATGGGCCCCAGATCACATGAAATTGGTGGGGTTTACAGTCAACAATATTTATACCCCTTTTCCATAGTAGGGAGCTACTCTCTTCCCTGATCCAACTTTCTGGTCTTTTTTCCTGCCATGACGTCATCTCCCCAAACAATAACTTGGATCCACTGGCTTATCAGATTTCAGGGGCAAAAAGAAATAGAAAAAAAAAACTAGTATAGCTACATGCCCTTTGTAATTTAATTAAACTATGCTTACTACCTGTCTCCAAAATGGAAGGCTCCCCTACCCCCCAACTCTTCATCTGCACTGTTCCAGCCCTTAGGTCCATGATTGGTCAACAATTTATTAGGATTTGTATGTCAACTCTCTTGTCAACCACTAGATTCCTGATGCTAGCATGATGCTGACCAGAATTCCCTGGACAGACAACCCCACCAATATGTCCTAGAGTTCCACTTCCACAGAGCTCTTCCCCACTAGGGAAAGAGAGAGACAGGTTGGGACTATGGTCAACTTGTCAATTCCCATGTTCAGCAGGGAAGAAATTACAGAAGCCAGACCTTCAACTGTCTGCATCCTACTATGACCTTGGGTCCATACTCCCAGAGGGTTAAAGATAAGGAAAGCTATCATGGGAGGGTATGGGATACAGAGTTCTGGTGGTGGGAACTGTGAAAAGTTGTACCCCTCTTATCTTATGGTTTAGTCAATGTTTCCTTTTTATAAATAAAAAAATTTTAAAGAGTGTTGTAAATCAGTATTAAATCACTAATAAAGAAACTTGAAAAAGTGTGTGAGAGCTCTATACAATTTTCTTTTTTAATATTTTATTTATTGGATTGGGACAGAGAGAAATTGAGGCTAGAAGTGGAAATGGAGAGGGAGAGAGAGAGAGAGAGAGCCCTGCAGTACTTCCCCATGACTCATGAAGCTGTCCCCTTTTAGGTAGGCACTGATATTTACCTGTGTTACATGTTAATTGTAGCAAGAAAATTTAATTGAGTGCATAATCACTGGGCCCTGTAGAATCTTCTCTAAGGGACACATAGAGATGTTTTATAGACATATTGAAATTGGTCCATATCAGTTGTCGTTCGAGAAATGCAAATAGCAACCACATTGAGACTCTACCACCCACCTGTGAGACTGGCCCACATCACCAAAACAAGAAATGACAAGTGTTGGTGAAGATGTGGACAGAAAGGAATTTTGGTACACTGTTGGTACATCTCTCATGGAAAACTTTATGGAGTGTGTCTTAAAGAAAATAAGAACTGGAATATCTTATGATCCAGCATTACTACACAGGGGTTTATAATCAAATTATACTAAAACAGTGCATTGTGCCTAACTATTGAACCAACACCTATTATGATACTATATGTGCAACACAGACATTTAGGAGATCCTACTGCCTCCTGTTCTGTCTCATCAGAATATGGCTTACAGGACTCTGTTTCCTGCTAGCACCAGACTGTGTGTGATACCCAACACCACCTGAGTCTAAGTCTTCAGTCTCCTTTCAGATCTGAACCTGTGACTATTAGCCTTGTACATAGGGCTGCTATGCAGGACTCAATTGAAGTCTCACAGAACAACAGATATAATGAAAAGATGCAGCGCTATAGATTCAATGCAATCTCTATTAAAAGCCAGAGACATATGCCAAGGAAGTTGAGCATGTTATCCAAAAATTGGTGTGGAATTATAAATACACATAAGTAGCAAAAGCACCCCTAAGGAAAAAGAAGACAAATGGAAGCATCACATTCCTGAATTTACTAAATAAAATTTAGTAAATAAAACAGTGTGGTAGTGGAATTCAGAGCCTTCAGGCCATCTTCCACCAATATTTCTCCCTTCTGGGAGTATGGACACCAACATTATTTTTAGGGTACTGAAGGTGGGAGTTCTGGCTTCTATAATTGCTTCTTTGCTGTACATGGACCTTAGTAGGTCAATCTATATCCCCATCTTCTCTCTCTCTTTTCCTAATAGAGTAGGTCTATGAAAAATGAAGCTTCTGGACATACTGCTGAGGTTGTCTTCTCAGGGAAGTCAGGATAGAATCAGAGTAGTATCTATAAATTGGTGACAGATTATGTAAGTTAGAAGATTGCCATCTTGGGTATGGTGTTTTGCATAGGATCGAAGAGAAAGGCCATATCATTATCATTATTGTGCTATGGTGCCATGGTTGAACTGATTTAATTGAGGTCATGAGAAGAAGTATAACAGGGTAGGTAATCAAGAAAAGTGGCATCAGTAAATACAAGCAAAGTTCTAGATCTCCCATGACTAGAAATATACAGATCTTATTTTTTTATTTTATTTACTTATTTATCTATTTATTTTTGAGTTATACAGATTTTAAAGAGAATGGTGAAGTCACAGAATTTCAGAAGGTTCAAAAAAATAAAATTTAAGAAGGCAAAAGATAATTATCATAACCAATTTCCTTGGTAGCTTTTGCTGAGCATGTCTTCTTTAATCTTGAAGGGTACTTCTCTCACACCTTTCAACTCCCAATCACACTTGTCTCTAACACTTGTATCTTAGTGAGTTACATAACAGTCACAGTTGTGAATTTTATGGACTTTGTTTTTTCTTTCTTTAACTCAATATCCAAAGTGAAGAAAATTTAGTTGATAATTCCCTTTTTGCTGCAGGGAAATTAGTTAAGAGCTATTTTTCTAACTGGCCCTGGAGGCTGAAATGAATAGCTAAAATTTTGACTGAATCACTCTCTAGTGAATAAGAAAGAAAACAGATATAAGATATAATTTTCAAGATGAGATTAATAAGAGAGATAACAGAGACATGATAGTGGAAAAAACAAGAGACTGAGAAAGGGATATGATTTGGTCACAGAACAGACATGTGCTAGTTTGGGGCCAGACCTCAAATTGACTGGTGGCTAAATCTACATTCTACCCACCCAGGATTGGAATGACATTCTGTGGTGTTGGGGAGATGACCTTTGATAAGGGGGCTAGGTGGTGGTGCACCTGGATAAGTTATCACATTACAGAATAGCATCATTGATCTTCTCTGCCACTGACAGTGGCTTTTCAGTTCTGGTTCATTGGGTACCATCACCTAGTACTGTTTCTTTACTTCAGACAATCTATTCCTCTCTGTTTCCAGTCACTGGTCACACCTGTGGCTTAGTGAGTTTTTGAAGAAATCATGGTTGTTTTTGTTGAATTTACTGGTGATTCTATTTTTTCTTTTTCTTCCTTCCTTCCTTTCTTCTTTCCTTCCTTCTTCCCTTTCTTTTCTTTCTTTCTTTCTCTCTCTCTCTCTCTCTTTCTTTCTTTCTTTCTTTCTTTTGCCAGAGTACTGCTCAGCTCTGGTTTATTTTTTTGTGTGGATTAAGCCTGGGACTTTGGAGCCTCAAGCATGAGAGTCTCTTTGCACCATCATTATGCTATCTACTCCTGCACTTTATTTATTTTTTTAATTAATAAGAGAATGGTCTGAATGGTCTTTGACTCCATAGTCATGTCTGGTAGTCTGGCACTTCAGCTTTGACATTCACAAATGAACTTTTCTGGAAAGAACTCTGTCCATGCTTTGGCCTGTTTAGTTTAGTTGTAAGAATTGGTGACCAAAGTACAAAGGTGCATTAGAATACTGAGGGTAAATTTTTTTCACAAAGTACATCATTAACTGATTCAGTTGCAAGTTTTTGAGTACCAGAGCAAACTACTGATATGGGCTTTGAATAACTTGAGTACATATCTCACTCCAAATCAATTCTGAGAAACAGCTTTCATGTTGATGCTGTTGAATACTGTTTGAATTTCCCTGACATTGACTTAATTTCTAGCAATTCTGACTCAGTTTGAGAATCAGCTGTTCAGTTTGGATGGCTTTTCACAGAATTTTGGATCAAGATGGTGGCCTGGGGAAATTCCAGATCCTTCAGATGATTTTTCTCTGTATCTCCACCTTAACAGTGATCCCTTATACTACATTGGAGAACTTCACTGGAGCCATGCCTGATCACTGCTGCTGGGTCCACCTCCTTGACAATGACACCATCTCTGTTAATGACAATGGGACCCTCAGCCAAGAGGACCTCCTGAGAGTCTTCATCCCCCTGGACTCCAGCCTGAGGCCAGAGAAGTGCCAGCACTTCGTCCACCCCCAGTGGCATCTCCTTCACCAGAAAGGCAGCTTCCTCAATATGACAGAGCTGAACATGGAGCCCTGTGTGGATGGCTGGGTGTATGACTGCAGCACCTTCTCTTCCACCATTGTGACTCAGGTGAGTGGACCTGTATATCTCTTATATCCACAGATTCTGGGAATGAGAAGAAAAGTTAATACACATTTTAGTGTAATAGTGGGTTTTAGTCTCTCTGTAGGTGTTCATTCATTTCTTCAGATAATTCTAATTACTTTTTTATTAAACAACAACTCCTGACTGTGGTGGTTTGACTTATATGCTGTGTAACTTAAAGATGGCATATAATAGGCATTCATTAAGAACCACATAATGAACCGGGTACATCTGGGTGACAAGTCTAGCAGATGGAGACTTGTCT
The DNA here is from genome assembly GCF_950295315.1 of Erinaceus europaeus. NCBI lineage: Eukaryota > Metazoa > Chordata > Mammalia > Eulipotyphla > Erinaceidae > Erinaceus > Erinaceus europaeus. Next base: position 12,402,072 of record NC_080178.1, read on the forward strand.
CAAGTGGCCTCCCCCAGGGCTCTGTTCTGGCTCCTATGTTATTTAATATTTACATCAATGACCTCCCAGAAACTTCTTCAAGGAAGTTCATCTATGCCAATGACATCTGCTGTGCAACTCAGGCATCAAAGTTCGACATCCTTGAGGAAACACTCACGAAAGACATGTCTCTGATATCTGATTACTGTAAAAAATGGCGACTAATCCCTAGCACTGCAAAAATGGTATCATCTGTTTTCCATCTACACCATGCCTCGGCCTCGTGTGAGCTTAATGTGCAGCTTGGCGATACGAGAATCCGGCATGAAACCCAGCCAGTCTATCTTGGCATTACTCTCGATCGTACTCTGTCATTTCACGAACATCTCATAAAAACTGCAGCAAAGGTGGGCTCAAGGAATAACATCATTGCAAGACTGGCCAGCTCCTCATGGGGCGCGAGCGCTTCCACACTACGATCATCATCTCTGGCATTATGCTATTCCACTGCAGAATACTGTGCCCCAGTATGGTTCCGTAGCCCCCATGTCCACTTGGTCGATTCCAAATTATATTCCTCCATGAGGATCATTTCTGGAACCATCCATTCCACCCCGGTTCCATGGCTGCCAGTTCTTAGCAACATCGCCCTGCCAGATATTTGTTGGGATGCGGCATCATCTAAGTTCATTTCCCACGTCTACGCTCGACCGGACCTGCCAATATACGCAGATATCTTCACCCACCCTGTCCAACGCTTGACGTCTCGTCACCCAATCTGGTCCCCTACGCCTACACTGAACTTCTCTGTTCCAGTCTATTGGAAACAGAGTTGGCAGTCAGCTGAGGTAAAGAACAAACACCTCATCACAGACCCCTGCAAGTGTCAACCCGGCTTTGACCTAGCACGTTATGATTGGCCCTCCTCAATTGCTATCTAACAGGCCATGGCCGGTGCGCTGCTATGTTCCATTGCTGGGGAGCCAGAGATGACCCGAACTGCCCCTGTGGCTACAGACAGACTATGACCCACATAGTCAAGGACTGCCACCTCTCCAGATTCAAAGGAGGTCTCGAAACTTTACATCAGGCTCAACCTGACGCTGTTGACTGGCTATGGAAGAACTATACCTTACACTGCTATCTTCTGGCCTGTTTATCTGTATTTTTTAAAATCAAAATTATCAATATTGATAACCCTAAACTTTGGAGTCAAATTAGATTTTAATCAGACCAACATGTTTAATTAATTCTTCTCTGAATAAGTCATCTTTTGGCTGAAAATCAAATGATAGTAAGTCAAATGATGCTGGCACTCCTGTGGAGTGGCTCTAGCCAGGAGGTAATCCACCCATCCTCTCATCAGTTCTCAGGGACCACGTTATACAGAAAAGAGGACTCATGGAGCATTCTGGTACAAACACTCATTTACTGGAAGGTGGGTTTGGGTATATATAGAAAGTCAAGTGTTAAATATGTAGAGCTGTGTAGCCATACTCAGCCTTTTGTAACTAACTGGAAACATCTGTTAACCTACTAAAGGTCCTCTGTGTACACCAGATATTATACAATAGTCAAGTCATTTGAAAGTTTCATCTAGGGAGATTGTTCACTAATGAGCAAAGTGAATGCCTGAGGGAAAACATTCACTTCCCAGCACCACATAGCAGTGCTGAGCAGTGCTATGGTTTCTCTCTTCTCTCTCATAAATATCTATATAAATTAATCTTAGAGAAACAAATAGAATCTGTAGCATTATGATGTAGTTTCATCTGTAATTGCTTGCTTTAGTTAGTGAGTTAGGTAGTTATTGCATGGAGTAGGTCTCTCACAGTTTGATTCTGTTGTTCCCAGACCAGTGCATGTGTGTAGGGGACACAAATACACACACACACACACACACACACACACACACACACACAGAGAGAGAGAGAGAGAGAGAGAGAGAGAGAGAGGCAGGCTAAACTATATTGTCAGAGCTCCCCCTTGTTCCTTATCACTGTGAAGTGGTTCTATGAGTCAAACATGGCCACATGTGTGGCAAGGTGAGCACTATACCTTACACTGCTATCTTCTGGCCTGTTTATCTGTATTTTTTAAAATCAAAATTATCAATATTGATAACCCTAAACTTTGGAGTCAAATTAGATTTTAATCAGACCAACATGTTTAATTAATTCTTCTCTGAATAAGTCATCTTTTGGCTGAAAATCAAATGATAGTAAGTCAAATGATGCTGGCACTCCTGTGGAGTGGCTCTAGCCAGGAGGTAATCCACCCATCCTCTCATCAGTTCTCAGGGACCACGTTATACAGAAAAGAGGACTCATGGAGCATTCTGGTATAAACACTCATTTACTGGAAGGTGGGTTTGGGTATATATAGAAAGTCAGACAAAGAACATTTTTCAAATACATCAGAAATTACAGGTTTCTTAAAGGTCAGTTTGCCCCTATGGTAGGGGGCTGGTATGGCAAAAATTGATGTGATACATAAAACAATTAGTCTCTATGATGCAGGCAAGTCAATTATCCAAAGGTATTTGAGAGAAGCAAAGGGGTTAAACCAGTAAGGTGAGATAGAGAAAAGAAAAACAACGGTTGATGTAAATCATATATATCAAAGGACACAAGGAAATAAGATTTTGGGTTTTCTCTGTCTGGTGTTGGGGAGGTGTATGATAGAGTGTGTTCTCCTTTGTGATCAAAAGGTGAAGTGGGGAGTCGGGCGGTAACGCAGCGGGTTAAGCGCAGGTGGCGCTAAGCACAAGGACCAGCGGAAGGATCCCAGTTCGAGCCCCTGGCTCCACACCTGCAGGGGAGTCACTTCACAGGCAGTGAAGCAGGTCTGCAGGTGTCTGTCTTTCTCTCCCCCTCTCTGTCTTCCCCTCCTCTCTCCATTTCTCTCTGTCCTATCCAACAACAATGACATCAATAATAACTACAACGATAAAAACAACAACAACAAGGGCAACAAAAAGAATAAATAAATAAATAAATAAATAAGGTGAAGTGGATGTGTGAACTTTGAGTGAACCTTAAGGCAGGCAGCCATTTGGCCAGTTAGCAGGGAGAAAATAAGTGTGAGAGGCCTGTAGGATTTCTGTGAGCTTGAGAGACTAACAAGGAGAAACTGCGTCTGGGAAACTTTTCCCTTTTGGCTCATCTCTAAGGAGAGAGGCTAATAAGTGGGGTGTCTTTCCAGACCTCCGTCCAAGGATGGGCGAGCTTCCCTAAGTTCTACCAAGCTTTCACATAGTCCCACAAAATGATATATAAAAGGGAAGCTTGGATGAGTACTAAGGGCTTGGGATAAATTGTTTTCAAATCACATTAAAGGGTTTGGGTTATATTTCTACTACTTTTTGGTCGTAAACTTCTGCATATCTGTCAAATCTTGTTCTTTGTCTTTCAGTGGGATCTGGTATGTGAATCAGAGTCACTGGTCCCAGTGACTAAATTCTCATTCATGGCTGGAATGGTGGTGGGAAGCATCGTATGTGGCCATTTATCAGACAGGTGAGTGTTCTAGATCACAAATCTTTTTAATTTGATATAGTCCAATTGGCTCAGTCTTTTTTTTTTTCCTTGCCCATGGGTTGAAGTCTGTAAATGCATCTTTAGTGTTCACTCCATGAAATGTTTCACCAATATGTTCTTCTATGTATTTTAAACTTTCAGGTCTAATATTAAGATATTTGTTCCATTTTTAACTAATTTTGGTATATGGTGTTAATTGGTCATCTAATCTCATTTAAAATTTTTAAAAATTTCTTTATTGGGGAATAAATGTTTTATATTTGACATTAAATACAATTGTTTGTACAAGCATACCCTTTCCCAGTTTTCCATATAAAAATACTACCACCCACTAGATCCTCTGTCATCGTTTTTGGACCTTTATTCTCCCCACCCACCCACCCACCCCAGAGTCTTTTACTTTGGTGCAATACACCAATTCCATTCAGGTTCTACTTGTGTTTTCTCTTCTGATCTTTTTTTTTTTTAACTTCTGCCTGAGAGTGAGATCATCCCATATTCATACTTCTGTTCTGACTTATTTCACTTAACATGAATTTTTCAAGGTTCATCCAAGATCAACTGAAAATGGCGAAGTCACCGTTTTTTATAACTGAGTAGTATTCCATTGTGCATATATACAACTTGCTCAGCCACTCATCTGTTGTTGGACACCTGGGTTGCTTCCAGGTTTTGGCTATTACAAATTGTGCTGCCAAGAACACATGTGTACACAGATTTTTTTGGATGGGTGTGTTGGGTTCCTTAGGATATATCCCCAGGAGAGGAATTGCAGGATCATAGGGTAGGTCCATTTCTAGCCTTTTAAGAGTTCTCCAGACTGTTCTCCACAGAGGTTGGACCAATTTACACTCCCACCAGCAGTGCAAGAGGGTTCATTGACCCCACAACCTTTCCAACATTTGTTGCTGTTACCTTTTCTGATGTATGACATTCTCACAGGAGTGAAGTGGTATCTCATTGTTGTCTATTTGCATTTCTCTGACAATCAGAGACTTGGAGTATTTTTTTCATGTGTTTCTAAGCCTTTTGGTCCAGGACTTTTATTTTTGGGAAGATATTTGATAACTGTATCAATTTCATTAGCTGTGATGGGCCTGTTCATATTATCTAGTTCCTGTTTATGTAGTTTTGGAAGTTTGTATCTAGGTATCTAGGGAATCCTACATTTCTTCCAGGTTCTCTAGATTGGTGACATATAGATGTTCATAGAAGCCTCCCATGATATGTTGAATTTCTGCGGTATCTGTTGTGATATCTCCTCTTTCTTTTATGATCCTATTTATTTGGGTCTTCTTCCTTTTTTGTTTTGTGAGTCTGGCTAAAGGTTTGTCGACTTTTTCACTCTTTCAAAGAACCAAAATTTACTTTTATTGATTTTTTGTATGGTTTTCTTATTTTCAGTGTTACTGATTTCTGCCATACCTTTAGTGATTTCTGTCCTTCTGGTTGCTTTAGTGTTCCTTTGTTCTTCTTCTTCTAGGTCTTTAAGATGTACAATCAGGTTGTTTATTTGTGCTTTTTCTTGTTTCCTAATGTGTGCTTCTATGGCTATGAACTTCCCTCTCAGTACTGCCTTAGCTGTGTCCTAAATATTTTGACAGCTTGTATCTTCATTTTCATTGAACTCTTGAAACATTTTGATTTCTTCCTTGATTTCCTCTTTGACCCAGTAGTTGTTAAGGAGTGTACTGTTGAGCTTCCACATTTTGGGACTATTACTAATCTTTTGTTGATTTTTAAGTGTTAGTTTAATTCCACTGTGGTCTGAGAAGATGCTTGGGATAATTTCAATGCTCTTGAATTTGCTGATGCTGTCTTTGTGGCCTAACATATAGTCTATCCTTGAGAATAACCCATGTGGACTTGAGTAGAATGTGTATTTCAGTTTCTTGGGGTGAATGACTCTGAAAACATCCAGTAGTTCTAGTTTATCTATCTTGTTTTAGCTCCCTCATTTATTTGTTGATTTTCTGCCTGGGTGATCTGTCAAGTTGAGAGACAGGGGTGTTGAAGTTCCTACAATTACTGTGTTGCTGTTACTATATTGCTGTAGCTCTTTCAGTAGATGTCTGACATATTTAGGTGGATTCTCATTGGGTGCACAGATGTTAATGATTGTTAAGTCCTCCTGATTGACTGATACTCTGAGCATTAAATAGTGTCCATCCCTATCTTTTTAAATATTATTGATTTTAAAATCTATCATGTCAGATATGAGAATAGCTTTTCCTGCACTTTTTTGTGGGCCATTGGCCTGTGTGATAGTTTTCCATCCTTTCACTTTAAGTCTGTGTTTGTCTTGTTGTGTTAGGTGGGTTTCCTGTAGACAGCATATATTGGGTTTTTTTTTCTGACCCATCTTCCTACTCTGTGCCTTTTAATAGGTGAATCAGGCCATTGACATTTATTGATATCAAAGACTGAAGATATTTTAATGACATTCTTGTAGAGTTTTAGAGTGTTCTGATAAATGGCCTATTTATGGTGGTCTGACTGTTTATATGAGACCTTTCAGAACTTCTTTCAGGGCAGGCTTGCTGTTAGTTGATTCCTTCAACTGTTGCTTATCTGAGAAGAGTTTTATGCCTCCAACTTGTCTGAATGACAGCCTAGCAGGATACAGTAATTTTGGTTGAAAGCCTTGCACATTGAACACTCGATAGATATCTTGCCATTATTTTCTGGCCTGTATTGTTTGTGTGGAGAAATCTTCTGCTAATCTTAAGGGTTTTCCTCTGTAGGTGACTCTTTGTTTTTCTCTTGCAGCCTTCAGGATCCTTTCTTTATCCTTATTCCTTTCCATTCTAACAATGATGTGTCTTGGTTTCTTTAAGTCAGGGTTAATTCTGTTTGGGACCCTCTGGGCTTCTTGATCCTTTGTCTTTGATGTTGTCTAGACTAGAGAAGTTCTCAGCAATGATTACCTGAAGAATGCTTTCTTCCCCTGCCTCTCTTTCTTCCTCTGGCAAGCCAATAATGCATGTATTATTTCTTTTGAAGTCATCTCATAGGTCTCTGTTGTTGTTTTCAGTATCTCTTAATCTCTTTTTGAGCTCTCTTACTTCTTTTTTAGTTGTCTCTAATTCATCCTCGATCTTGCTAATTCTGTCTTCAGCCTCATTTATTCTATTCTCTCTCCCTTTTACTATTTTCTGGAGTTCATCTATTTTGTTACCCTGTTCTAATACTGCTTTAGCTTGTTCAGCTAGTTGTGTTCTGAGCTCAGCTATTTCAGCTTTCAGCTCTCTAATAACCTTGGGATAATTAGTGTTTTCTTCCAGAGTCTCATTTGTTGTTTCTGCATTTCTGATGACAATTCTTTCAAACTCCTTACTCATTCCTGTGATTATTTCCTTAACTGGAGTTTCAATGTCGACTTCATTATTTTGTGCTTCATCCTTTTGGGGGCTTTTAGCTGGACACTTGCTATGGTCCATTTCTCTATTATTTCTTCTTGTTGGTTTAACTGTTTTATATATTATGTTATGAGATCCCTCTCTCAGTACTTTTCAAATTACTGATCACTGTTGCCTGATTTGACTTGTGTCTAAGTAAAGTAATTAAAGGGTTGACAGTTGTGGAAGTTAACAGTTGTTTCAAAAGTATTTTAATCCCTGATTTGGAGCTCAGTGGCTTAAATCCTCTTTTGTTCCTTTTCTTCCCTGTAGGCTATGGAAGCCTGAGGGTTTTTAAACTGTAAGTAGGCTTCTTAGCTTTATCATTGACTCCTGACCAAGAGATAAAGCAGGGTGTGGCAGCGATAATACAGTGGTTATGTGAAGAGACTCTCATAGCCCCACTGCTAGGCCACCGAGGTATAGATCTGAGTTTCCTGAGTTTCCTGCTTAGTTCTCTGTCCCATGGTGTCAGCACATGGGCCTCCCCAGACCCCATGGGCAGCAGCAACGGAGACCCACCATTGCATTTGGTGAGTCTGCGGAGTCCTCTCTTCCCTTCAGCCGTCTTTTTGTTGATGAAACTGACTGGAGGTGGTGCCTCAACTGGTAAGCTGCAGCACTGTTACCGGCCACCCAATCTCTCCCTAGGCTCCTCTCTGTGCATGAGCCACATGTGTTTGCACTCACCGGTGATTTGGTGGGTTCCTGAAGTCACTCCAGTCCTGTCTTGTTGTGGTCCCGGGTGGTCTCCTGCATTGGAGAAGTTTTTCAAGTGATGAAGATAGTGGAGTCTACATATAGCAAACCTACAGCCAACATCATACTCAGTGGTGAAAAACTGGAAGCATTTCCTCTCAGATTAGGTACTAGACAGGGCTGCCCACTATCACCATTACTATTCAACAAAGTGTTGGAAGACATAACCATAGCAATCAAGCTGGAGCAAGGAATTAAAGGGATACAGATTGGGAGAGAAGAAGTCAAACTCTCCCTATTTGAAGATGACATGATAGTATACATTAAAAAAAAAACCTATGGAATCCAGCAAGAAGCTTTTGGAGATCATCAGACAATACAGTACGTGTCAGGCTACAAAATTAACATTCAAAAGTCAGTGGCATTCCTCTATGCAAACACTAATTTAGAAGAAATTGAAATCCAGAAATCAATTCCTTTTACTATAGCAACAAAAACAATAAAATATCTAGGAACAAGCCTAACAAAAGAAGTGAAAGACTTGTATACTGAAAATTATGAGTCAATACTCAAGGAAATTGAAAAAGACACAAAGAAGTAGAAAAATATTCCAAGTTCATGGGGTAGAAGAATTAACATCATCAAAATGAATATATTACCCAGAGCCATCTACAAATTTAATGCTATCCCCATCAAGATCCCAACCATAATTTTCAGGAGAATAGAACAAATGCTACAAATGTTAATCTGGAACCAGAAAAGACCTAGAATTGCCAAAACAAACTTGAGCAAAAAGAACAGAACTGGAAGCATCACACTCCCACATCTCAAATTGTATTATAGGGCTGTTGTCATCAAAACTGCTTGGTACTGGGACATGAATAGACACACTGACAAGTGGAATAGAATTGAGAGCCCAGAAGTAAGCCCCCACATCTATGAATATCTAATCTTTGACAAAGGTGCCGAGACTATTAAATAGGGAAAGCAGAGTCTGTTCAACAAATAGTGTTGGAAAAAACGGGTTGAAACATGCACAAGAATGAAAATGAACTGCTACATTTCTCCAAACATAGAATTAAATTCCTAGTAGATCAAGGACTTGGATGTTAGACCACAAACTATCAGATACTTAGAGAAAAATATTGACAGAACTCTTTTTCCACATAGATTTTAAAGACATCTTCAATGAAACGAAACCAATTACAAAGAAGACTAAGGCAAGCATAAACTGATGGGACTACATCAAATTAAAAAGCTTCTTCACAGCTAAAGAAACCACTACCCTATCCAAGAGACCCCTCACAGAATGGAAGAAGATCTTTACATGCCATATATCAGACAAAAGTTTAATAACCAAAATGTATAAATAGCTTGCCAAACTCAACAACAATAAAACAAATAACCCCATCCAAAAATGGGGAGAAGACATGGACAGAATATTCACCACAGAAGATATCTAAAAGGCTGAGAAACACATGAAAAAATGCTCAAAGTCTTTGAAATGCAAATGAAGACAACAATGAGATACCACTTCACTCCTATGAGACTGTCAAACATCAGAAAAGGTAGCAACAACAAATGCTGGGGAGGGTGTGGGGTCAAAGGAACCCTCCTGCACTGCTGGTGGGAATGTAAATTAGTCCAACCTCTGTGGAGAACCGTCTGGAGAACTCTTAAAAGGCTAGAAATAGACCTACCCTATGATCCTGCAATTCCTCTCCTGGAGATATATCCTAAGGAACCCAACACACCCATCCAAAAAGATTTGTTTATACCTAATTCTTAACAGCACAATTGTTAATAGCCAAAACCTGGAAGCCACCCAGGTGTCCAACAACAGATGAGTGGCTGAGCAAGTTGTGGTATATATACACAATGGAATACTACTCAGCTATTAAAACCGGTGACTTCACCATTCTCAGTCGATCTTGGATGAACCTTGAAAATTCATGTTAAGTGAAAAAACTCAGAAACTGCTGCTATTCACATGGTTGGCCTCGCAACCAAGGTAAGCCTCTGGCCTTCCCATCATCGGATCTAGTGACCGCGTGATGTAGAAAAGAAGCACCAGTAGAAATTCAGGTATGAACTTCTAATTTTATTTTGAGAAGGACAAGCTTATATAGCAAATAGAACAAAGGACATTTCTCACATGAGGCAATGTGGTAGGCTTTGAAGGTCAGAACCTTCATGGAAAAAGTTCTAAGGAATGAAGAGAATTGATAGTGGTAAAGGTGAGTTCCGGAGTGATTAGTGGCAAGAGAGAAACAGACAGAAAGAGGCCTTGAAGGCAGAAAGATAAGATAGAGGAGTTAGACCAAGGTGGAGGAGGTGAAGGGAACAGAAAGAAAGGCTTCTTAGTCAAGGCAGAATGGAGTATGTCTGGTCAAAAGCAGTTGAACTATAGTGAACTTTAAGCAGGCAAACTATTTTGTTTATAGCAAGGAAATGAGTTAAGTGTTAGGGTATGTAGGTTCTTGTGATGCTCGGGAGACTGACAAAGGGAAACTGAGTCAGGAAAGCTTTTCCTCCATGATCAATCCCTGAAAGGGAGAGACTGACAGGTGGGGTGTGTTTTCAGACCTCCACCTTTATAATGGAGTTTCCCTATGCTCTTACCATGTTTTCACAATTAACCCTACAAGAAACAGAAGGATGAATATGGGATGATCTCACTCTCAGGCAGAAGTTAAAAAACAAGATCAGAAGAGAAAACACAAGTAGAACCTCAACTGGAATTGGCATATTGCACCAAAGTAAAAGACTCTAGGGTGCGTGGGTGGGGGGAAATACAGGTCCAAGAAAGATGACAGAGGACCTAGTAGGGGTTGTATTGTTATATGGAAAGCTGGGAAATGTTATGCATGTACAAAGTATTGTATTTACTGTCAAATGTAAAACATTAATTCCCCAATAAAGAAGTTAAAAAAAACAAATTAGAAAAAGAGCTTTCTTATACTCAGCATTATTCTACAGACAGGTAGAAAATTTCTGTACTATATGCAGATTTTTATGGATCAAGAGTTTTTTAATTTTCTTGAATTTTGTAACTGTTGATATTACCCTATAATCTAACTTGCTTCTTTCTCCCCCTTTCTTCCCATTTCTCTCTCTCTCTCAGGTTTGGGAGGAAGATAGTCCTCAAATGGAGTATCCTCCTCTTGGCCATTGCTAGCACTTGTATAACATTTTTTGCCAGCTTCCCTATTTACTGCTCACTTCGTTTTTTATCTGGAATTTCATCCATAGCTATTATGACAACTGTTATTTTGCTCAGTAAGTCTTATTTTGTATTTTCTACACTTTCTAGTGTTAACTTGAAAGTCTACCTTTGTTTGAAATCAAAATTCTGTGTTTTCTTTTAGTTGTAGAGTGGACAGTGCCCCAGTTCCAGGCATTGGGAGTAACACTGGTATCTGTTGCCATGAATATTGCACAGACAGCCTTGGGAGGTCTGGCTTTTGCCTTTCGAGACTGGCATATACTCCAGCTAGTGTTGTCTGTACCATTTTTTGCCTTATTTCTGTGTACTAGGTATAGACTTTGTTTTCCTTTGTCTTGTGGGATAACGGTATGCAAATGTTGATAGATTCAGCATGAAAATGTCTGTTTCACACAACATGCCTTGCTCAGGTGGGTGGCAGAGTCTGCTCAGTGGCTGGTTATCTCCAACAGACCTGAGGAGGGCTTAAAGGAGCTGAGAAAAGCTGCACATTGCAATGGAATAAGGGATGCCGAGAACACTCTAACCATAGAGGTAAGGAGACTAAGAGCCTGATTATGGGATAGAAGGATGTGAATAGATATTTTGGCAATAAAAACATAAAATCTCACTATGAAAAGAGAAACTATATCAGTGACTTAGGAAAATGCAAATCAAATCCACTGTAAGATATTACTATATGCATATTCAGATGGCTATATAAAGTTATAAGTAAGAAAAAAGTCACCCCCTTCCCTAGGCAGATGACCCCACCAATATGTCCTGGAGCTAGTGGTCATTCTATTGATGCTATAATATTATACCCAGGATGCTGGAGTTTAGCAATAAGGGATTCTGCTCATTATGATATGGTGGATAGATTGAAGAAGAGACACAGAACTATTAGGAGAAACAGAAAGAGTAACCAGCCTGTTTCAAATAGTTCTCAACTGTGCAGATTGAGTCCAGAAAACCAATTCCTAGGACTTAACTAATTATTTTCTCCCAATTATTTAGTCATATATTTGCCTCATATTTTAATCTGTCCAGTTGTACTTTTAATTATTATTCAAGTCATTTATATCTTGCCCAACATGATTGTGAAACGTTCTGTGGAGGTGCCTTTGAATGTATTCCCAAGAATGAGAATAATTGAAAAGAATTTGAGTAATATACATAGACTGATATCCTGAGTCACAAGCTAACTTATTGCTCATCTACAAAGCCTGCTAGTGATCTCCCAGCCTGGAGAGTGAAACCTCGGGAGAATCATGTATCTTCAGAATTTCTCGATCAATTGAGGTTTGAGGCAAAATTTCAGAGGTAGTATTTTGAAAATATTCATTGATATGATGTGCTTTTGGATAGAATAAAATGACGCTGCTGTTGCTGTTGAAGCTGTTGCCATGATACTTGTATTGGAGATTATTGACTCTAATAATAGTCCTAAGAGGCCTTTACTTCTGTGCATATGATTTAAAGTTCTGAACTAGAGCAGAGTCACCTACCATTTCATGGGTTAAATTAACAGGTAATCAAGCTTCAGCTCACTATTTAAAGATGAATAAATAGATACACTAATATTTGTAATGTAGTGGTGTGTGATGCAGGGAGTAAATGAAGTATGCTTCACAGGAGGTGTGACATTGGACATAGGATAATTTTCTTTTTTAACAGAAGGAGCATGAAAAAGATATTAGTAGTTCCTTGAATATAACAAAATTATAGGATCTAGAGGTATAGACCCTATGTTCTTAAACTGAATCATTAACAACTCATAATCTTTTATTAAAATTTAAAAAATATCTTTATCTGTTGGATAGAGACTGCCAGAAGTTGAGATGGGAGGGGGACATAGAGATGGAGACAGAGAGACATCTGCATCACTGCTTCACCACTCACAAAGCTTTCCCCCTACAGCTGGGGATGGGGGCACAAACCTGGGTTCTTGTGCTTTGTAACATGTGTGCTCAACCAGGTGTTCCCTGTTACTCATGTAACCTCTACTGAATGATTATAATGTCCTTGTGTTTGAATTGGAAAAAGGAGGTCCAGCTATCCAGACATGTTTTTTAGTTGATGATAACAGGTGAGACTTATTGAGCTGAGTACTAGTCCAGCCAGTGAGGGGTTCCATTGAAGGTTCAACCTGGAATAATTGAAAGAAAGTGGATATTTCTAGGAAACATTAGTGTCCTGGACCAAAGCTCTTGTGGTCCCCAATTCTGAATGGCCTAATTATTTTTTAAAATTTGTGTAATATAGATAACAGGTCTGCATTTTTCCCAGGGGAGGTTAGGATCTCAAGAGGAAACAATTTTATAGTACAGAGAGAAATATTTAAATTCAGATTTACTTCCACCTGTCTCTCCATTAACTTTAACAGTTTTAACAAAAACTTGATGTTTAATTGCAGGAATGTGCTTCACTGTCCTTGAGACTGAAATATCCACTCAGGATAACTAAAAGTTACTCAAACAAGGAAAAATATTCTGAGATTTACACTTATTCTTGTGAAGACTAGTGTGAAAAACATCCTACTGACTGAAGGATACAGAAGAAGTGCACAGCTCTAGCAAAAATGGTCCAACTTTTTATAGTTTTTTAGCACAGAAATTCCACAGTAAGATTATACCAGTAAGAAGTATAGTGGGTACATCTGGAAAAAAGTGGGGTCACAGCAGAGGTAAAAATTACACTGGGTAAATATATATTTTCTCAAGACAAGTACAGTGTTTTCACAATTTTAGCTAATCCTGTATGTAAATGAGGAATGTAATGTCTCTGAATACTAACAGGTCACACAGGTTCCCATCAGTTCAGTAATGATGGCTTTGGCAGAAGGGATTTTGGCCTTTGTTGACAACCACTGATATATGGAAATCTACACAGTTTATATGAAGTGACTTGATGGGGATTGCATTACATTTCAGAATCTTTTTCTATTTCCTTGAATAGTGACTCATAATTTTCAGTATACAAGTCTTTCACTTCTTTTGTTAGGTTTAGTCCTAGATATCTTTTTGTTCACTTTTTTTTATTGGGGAATTAATGTTTTACATTCAACAGTAAGTACAATAGTTTGTACATGCATAACATTCCCCAGTTTCCCATATAACAATACAACCCCCACTAGGTCCTCTGAATCCTTCCTGGACCTGTATTCTCCCCACTCACGCACCCCAGAGTCTTTTACTTTGGTGCAATACGCCAATTCCATTTCGGGTTCTACTTCTGTTTTATTTTCTGATCTTGTTTTTCAACTTCTACCTGAGAGTGAGATCATCCCATATTCATCCTTCTGTTTCTGACTTATTTCACTCAACATGATTTTTTCAAGGTCCATCCAAGATTGGCTGAAAATGGTGAAGTCACCATTTTTTACAGCTGAGTAGTATTCCATTGTGTATATAGACCACAACTTGCTCAGCCACTCATCTGTTGTTGGACACCTGGGTGGCTTCCAGGTTTTGGCTATTACAAATTGTGCTTCCAAGAACATATGTGTACACAGATCTTTTTGGATGGATATGTTGGGGTCCTTAGGATATATCCCCAGGAGAGGAATTACACGATCATAGGGTAGGTCTATTTATAGCCTTCTGAGAGTTTTCCAGACTGTTCTCCACAGAGGTTGGACCAATTGACAGTCCCACCAGCAGTGTAAGAGGGTTCCTTTGACACCACACCCTTTCCAGTATTTGCTGCTGTTACTTTTTCTGATGTATGACATTCTCATAGGAGTGAAGTGGTATCTCGTTGTTGTCTTCATTTGCATTTCTCTGACAATCAGAGACGTGGAGCATTTTTTCATGTGTTTCTCAGCCTTTTGGATCTCTTCTGTGGTGAATATACTGTCCATGTCTTCTCCCCATTTTTGGATGGGGTTATTTGTTGTCTTGTTGAGTTTGGCAAGCTCCTTATATATGTTGGTTATTAACCTCTTGTCTGATGTATAGCATGTAAAGATCTTCTCCCATTCTGTGAGGGGTCTCTTGGTTTGGGTAGTGGTTTCTTTAGCTGTGAAGAAGCTTTTTAATTTGATGTAGTACCATAGGTTTATACTTGCCTTAGTCTTCTTTGTAATTGGATCCGTTTCATTGAAGATGTCTTTAAAATTTATGTGGAAAAAGAGCTCTGCCAATATTTTCTTCTAAGTATCTGATAGTTTGTGGTCTAACATCCAAGTCCTTGATCCACTAGGAATTTACTTTTGTATTTGGTGAAATACTGTGGTTCAGTTTCATTCTTCTGCATGCTTCAACCCATTGTTTCCAACACCATTTGTTGAAGAGACTCTGGTTTCCCCATTTAATAGTCTGAGCCCCTTTGTCAAAGATTAGATGTCCATAGGTGTGTGGCTTACTTCTGGGCTCTCAATTCTATTCCACTTGTCAGTGTGTCTATTCATTTCCCAGTACCAAGCAGTTTTTATGACAATGGCCCTATAATACAGTTTGAGATCTGGAAGTGTGATGCCTCCAGTTCTGTTCTTTTTCCTCAAGATTGTTTTGGAAATTCTAGGTCTTTTCTGGTTCCAGATAAACATTTGCAGCATTTTTCTATTCTCCTAAAAAATGTGGTTGGGATCTTGATGGGGATAGCATTAAATTTGTAGATGGCTCTGGGTAGTATATTGATTTTGATGATGTTAATTCTACCAACCCATAAACATGGAATATCTTTCCCATTCTTTGTGTCTTTTTCAATTTCCTTGAGTAGTGACTCATAATTTTCAGTATACAAGTCTTTCACTTTTTTGGTTAGTCTTATTCCTAGATATTTTATTGTTTTAGTTGTTATAGTAAAAGGAATTGATTTCTGGATTTCATCTTCTTCTAACTTAGTGTTTGCATAGAGGAATGTCACTGACTTTTGAATGTTAATTTTGTAGTCTGACACCTTACTGTATTTCCTGATGATTTCCAAAACTTCTTGCTGTATTCCTAAGGTTTTTCTGTGTATACTATCTTGTCATCTGCAAATAGGGACAGTGTGAGTTCTTCTCTTTGAATCTGTATCCCTTTAATTTCTTGCTCCTGCCTGATTGCTCTGGCAAGAACTTCCAACACTATGTTGAATAGTAATGGTGATAGTGGGCAGCCCTGTCTAGTACCTGAACTGAGTAGAAATGCTTCCAGTTTTTCACCATTGAGTATGATGTTGGCTGTAGGTTTGCTATATATAAGTTCCACTATCTTGAGGAATTTTCCTTCTATTCCCATTTTTTGTAGTGTTTTGATCATAATGGGATGTTGTATTTTGTCAAAGGCTTTCTCTGCATCTATTGATATGACCATGTGGTTTTTGGTCTTGCTTTTGTTGATGTGGTGGATCACATTGATTAATTTATGTATATTAAACCAACTTTGCATGCCTGGGATAAACCTCACTTGGTCATGATGCACAATCTTTTTAATATACTGCTGTATCCGGTTGGCTAGAATTTTGCTCAGTATTTCATCATCTATGTTCTTCAGATATATTGGTCTGTAGTTTTCTTTTTTGGTTGTGTCCCTGTCTGCTTTTGGTATGAGAGTGATGTTAGCTTCATAGAAGCTGGCAGGGAGTATTCCAGTGTCTTCAATCTTCTGGAAGACTTTTAAAAGTAGAGGTATTAGTTCTTCTTTGAAGGCTTTGTAGAATTCATTTGTAAAACCATCTGGCCCAGGACTTTTACTTTTGGGGAGATTTTTGATAACTGTTTCAATTTCGTTAGCTGTGATGGGCCTGTTCATGTTATCCACTTCCTCTTTACTTAGTTTGGGAAGTTGGTAGGTAGCTAGGAAATCATCCATTTCTTCCAGGTTCTCTAGCTTGGTGGCATATAGTTGTTCATAGAAGCCTCGCATGATATGTTGAATTTCTGTGCTGTCTGTTGTGATATTTCCTCTTTCATTTACTATCCGATTTATTTGGTTCTTCTCCATTTTTTGTTTTGTGATTCTGGCTAAAGGTTTGTTGATTTTGTTCACTCTTTCAAAGAACCAACATTTACTTTTGTTGATCTTTTGTATAGTTTTCTTATTCTCAATGTTATTTATTTCTGCCCTAACTTTTGTGATTACTATCCTTCTGGTTGCTTTAGGGTTCCTTGGTTCTTCTTCTTCTAGGTCTTTAAGATGTGCAATCAGGCTGTTTATTTGCGTTTTTTCTTGTTTTCTAATGTGTGCTTGTATAGCTATGAACTTGCTTCTCAGTACTGCCCTAGCTGTGTCCCAAATATTTTGATAGCTTGTGTCTTCATTTTCATTGAACTCTTGAAACATTTTGATTTCTTCCTTGGTTTTCTCTTTGACCCAGAGGTTGTTAAGAAGTGTACTGTTGAGCTTCCACATTTTGGGACTATTACTAATCTTTTGTTGATTGTTAAGTGTTAGTTTCATTCCACTGAGGTCTGAGAAGATGTTTGGGATGATTTCAATGCTCCTGAATTTGCTGATGCTGTCTTTGTGGCCTAACATATGTTCTATCCTTGAGAATGACCCATGTGGATTTGAGTAAAATGTGTGTTCCAGTTTCTTGGGATGAATGACTCTGAAAATATCCAATAGTTCTAGTTTATCTATCTCCTAACTTAGCTCCCTCATGTCTTTATTATTTTTCTGCCTGGATGATCTGTCAAGTTGAGAGAGTGGGGTGTTGAAGTCCCCTACTATTACTGTGTTGCTATTAGTATATTGCTGTAGCTCTTTCAGTAGACATTTGATGTATTTAGATGACTTCTCATTGGCTGCACAGATGTTAATGATTGTTAAGTCCTCTTGATTGACTGATCATCTGAGCATTAAGTAGTGTCCATTCCTATCT
The DNA here is from genome assembly GCF_950295315.1 of Erinaceus europaeus. Lineage (NCBI taxonomy): Eukaryota > Metazoa > Chordata > Mammalia > Eulipotyphla > Erinaceidae > Erinaceus > Erinaceus europaeus. The sequence continues at coordinate 12,419,702 of NC_080178.1, forward strand.
TTTTTAATCTTATCTATTTTAAATTCTATCATGTCAGATATGAGAATAGCTGTTCCTGCCCTTTTTTGTGGGCCATTGGCTTGTATGGTAGTTTTCCATCCTTTCACTTTAAGTCTGTGTTTGTCTTGTTGAGTTAGGTGGGTTTCCTGTAGACAGCATATTGTTGTGTTGTATTTTCTGATCCATCTTCCTACTCTGTGCCTTTTAATAGGTGAATTCAGGCCATTGACATTTATTGATATCAAACATTGAAGATATTTTAATGACATTCTTGTAGAGTTTTAGAGTGTTCTGATATATGTCCTATTTATGATGGTCTGACTGTTTATAGAAGACCTTTCAGAACTTCTTTCAGGGCAGGCTTGGTGATAGTTGATTCCTTCAATTGTTGCTTGTCTGAAAAATTTTGATGCCTCCATCTTGTCTGAATGACACTCTAGCAGCATATAGTATTCTTAGTTGAAAGCCTCTTTCATTGAGCACTCGATAGATATCTTGCCATTCTCTTCTGGCCTGTAGTGTTTGTGTGGAGAAGTCTGCTGCTAATCTTATGGGTTTTCCTCTGTAGGTGACTCTTTGTTTTTCTCTTGCAGCCTTCAGGATCCTTTCTTTATCCTTTTTCCTCTCCATTCTAAAGAGGATGTGTCTTGATGTCTTTAAGTCTGGGTTAATGCTGCTTGGGACCCTCTGGGCTTCTTGAATCTTTATGTCTTTGATGTAGTTTAGACTAGAGAAGTTTTCAGCTATTATGGCCTGAAGAATGCTTTCTTCCCCTCCCTCTCTTTCTTCCTCTGGTAAGCCAATAATGTGTATATTGTTTCTTTTGAAGTCATCCCATAGGTCTCTGTTGTTGTTTTCAGCATCTCTTTTTGAGATCTCTTACTTCTTTTTTAGTTGTCTCTAATTCATCCTCTATCTTGCTAATTCTGTCTTCAGCCTCATTGATTCTATTCTCTCTTCCCTCTACTGTTTTCTGGAGTTCATCTATTTTGTTTCCCTGTTCTGATACTATTTTAGCTTGTTCAGCTAGTTGTGTTCTTAGCTCAGTTATTTCAGCTTTCAGCTCTCGAATAACCTTGAGATAGTGTTTTCTTCCAGAGTCTCATTTGTTGTTCCTGTGTTTCTGATTACAGTTCTTTCAAACTCTTTACTCATTCCTATGATTATTTCCTTAGCTAATGTTTGGATGTTGAACTCGTTATTTTGCTCTTCACCCTTTGGGGGGCTTTTAGCTGGACTGTTGTCCTGGTTCATTTCTCCAATATTTCTTCTTGTTGGTTTACCCATTTTATATATTATGTTATGAGTCCCTCTCTTAGTACTTTTCAAATTACTGATCACTATTTCCTGGATTGACCTGTGTCTAAGTAAGGTAATTAAAGGGTTCACAGTGGTGGAATTTAACTGTTGTTTCAATAGTATTTTAATCCCTGTGTTGGAGCTCAGTGATTTAAAAGCCTCTTTTTTATTTTTTTCTTCTCTGTAGGCTATGGGAGCCTGAGGGCTTCTAACTATAAGTAGGCTTCTTAACTTAATCACTAACTCCTGACCAAGAGATAAGGCAGGGTGTGGCAGACATAGTCCAGTGGTTATGCAAAGAGACTTTCACAGCCCCACAGCTATGCCACCAAGGTATAGGTCTTCTTCTGAATTTCCTAGTTAGATCTCTGTCCCCCGGTGGCCCTCCCTGCCGCTGCTCCAGATTCTGAGGGCAGTAAGCAATGGAGACTCAGGGTTGCACTTGGTGAGTCTCCGGGAAGTCCTCTCCTCCCTTCAGCTGTCCCCTTGCTGGTGGATCAGACTGGAGGTGGTGCCTCAACTGATAGACCGTCTGACTGTTACCAGCCACTTTGTCTCTCCCTAGGATACTCTCTGTCACCAACCATGTGTGTTTGCACTCACTGGTGCTTTGGTGGGTTCCTGTAGTCGTTCTAGTCCTGTCTTATTTCAGTCCCAGGTGGTCTCCTTTGGTATTCCTAGTTGATCCGGGAGAGGAGAGGAGAGGAGAGGAGAGAAACAAATCTGCTGCTGCTCGTAGCCCCACCTTAGTCCTAGATATCTTATTGTTTGTGTTGTTATAGTACAAGGAATTGATTTCTGAATTTCTTTTTCCTCTTCTAATTTGGTGTTTGTATGTTAATTTTGTAGACTGAGAACTTGCTATATTATCTGTTAATTTCCAAATGCTTCCTGCTGGATTCTTTAGGTTTTCAACATATACTCATATCATGTACAAGTCGTGAGAGGTTGAATTCTCTTCCAGTCTGTATTTCTTTAATTCCTTGCTCCTGCCTGATTGCTATAGTAAGCTCTCCCAACACTATGTTGAATAGTAAGGGTGATAATGGGTAACCTTGTCTAGTACCTGATCTGAGGGGTATACTTTCTGTTTCTCACCATTGAGTATGATGTTGGCTACAGGTTTGCTATATATGAACTCCACTAACTTAAGGAGTTTACCATCTATTCCCTAATTTATTTTCCCTTTTGTTGTCCTTGCTGTTTTTTTATTGTTGTTTTAATTATTATTGTTGTTGATGATGTCATCATTGTTGGATAGGACAGAGAGAAATGCAGAGAGGAGGGGAAGACAGAGAGGTGGAGAGAAAGACAGACACCTGAAGACCTGCTTCACCTCTTGTGAAGTGACTCCCCTGCAGATGGGGAGCCAGGGTTCTATATTCCCTATTTTTGTAGCACTTGATTATGAAGGAATGTTGGATTTTGTCAAATCCTTTCTCTACATTTATTGATATAATCTAGGTTTCTGGTCTTGCTTTTATCAATGTGGTGGATCACATTTATTGATTTACATATATTAAACCAAGATTTCATCCCTGGGAAAAAATCCAGTTGGTGATGATGAACAGTCTTTTTTGTAACTGTATCTGGTTGGCTAAAATTTTGTTCAATATTCTAGCATCTATGTTTATCAGCGATACCGGACTGTAATTTTCTTTTTTTCTTTCTTTTTGTTGTTGTTGTTGTTGTATTCCTATCTGCTTTTGGTATCAGGGTGATGTTGCCTTCATACAAGCTGGATGGGAGTATTCTTGTAGCTTCAATCTCTTGAAGCTACAAGAATCTTTTTATTCTCTTTTATGAGCATAGCTGTACCTGACCCCCCCTTTTTTGACAATTATCTTGTATGATAGTTTCCCCTCTTTTCACTTTGAGTCTGTGTTAGTCTTGTTCAGTTAGGTGGGATTCCTGCATACAACATATGGATTGGTTGTGTTTTCTGATCCATCTTCCTACTCTGTGCCTTTTAACAGGTGAATTCAGGCCATTGACATTTATTGATATTATAGACTGATGACATTTTGATGTCATTATTCTAGACTTTTGGTGTGTTCTGATATATGGCCTGTTTATGGTGATGTGATTGTTTTTTTTTAATTTCTATTGGGGGATTAATGGTGTGCAGTCAACAGTAAAATACAATAATTTTTACATGCATAACTTTTCCATATAACAATATAATCCCCACTAGGCCCTCCTTTGCCATCATGTTTCAGGACCTGAACCCTACCTCCACACCCCAGAGTCCTTTAGTTTGGTGCAATACACCTGACCCAGTCTAATTTCTGTTTTCTGTTTATTGTTCAATTTTTTTTTTGTAATTGGATTTGTTTCATTGAAAATGCCTTTAAAGTTTAGATGAAACAGAGTTCTGCCAATATTTTCCTCTAAGTATTTGATAGTTTCTGGTATAGCATCCAAGGAGTGTTGAAATCCTCTACTATTACTGTGTTGCTGTTAATATATTACTGTAGCTCTTTCAGTAGATGTTTGATGTATTTAGATGGCCTCTTCTTGGGTGTATAGATGTAAATAATTGCTAAGTCCTCTTGATTGACTGATCATCTGAACATTAAGTAATGTCCATCCCTATATTTTTAAATTTTGTTAATTTTAAGGTCTAATTTGTCAGATTGAGAATAGCTGTTCTTGCCCTTAAAAATTTTTTTTATATTTATTTTATTTATTTTCCCTTTTGTTGCCCTTATTTTTTTATTGTGTGGTAGTTATTGTTGTTGTTATTAATGCCATTGTTGTTAGATAGGACAGAGAGAAATGGAGAGCAGAGGGGAAGGCAGAAAGTGGAAGAGAAAGAGAGACACCTGTAGACCTGCTTCACCATCTGTGAAGCGACTCCCCAGCAAGTGGGGAGCTGGGGGTTCAAACCGGGATCCTTAAGCTGTTCCTTGCACCACATGTGCTTAACCCGCTGTTCTACACCTGACTTCCATTCTTGCCCTTTTTTTGGTGATCCATTGGCTTTTCTGGTATATTTCCATCCTTCCACTTTTGAGTCTGTGTTAGTCTTGTTGAGTTAGGTGGGATTTTGTTGATTGGAATAGGGCAGAATTATACCTCTGTTGTCTAATAATTTTGTAAATCAACATTAAAGCATTAATAAAAATAAAAAAATCTCTTCTATTACAAAAGTATAATCCTAATATTGATACTCAGTGTGGCAATAAAATAGAAAGGGCATTCTTGATGCTGTATGCCTAAGAGGTCTTCAATTTTGGATTCTCTAAGTAATGGAATATTTCCAACAGAATTTGTAATAGCATTTCATTTAAAATGGTGGGAAAAGAATGTAGCAAATAGTTTAATGGTAACTAATAAGTATTAAAACTATACAAATGTGTACTGAGAAAAAAGTGTTCTTATATGGGGCCAGGTGGTGGCGTACCTGGTTGAATGTACACGTTACAGTGCACGAGGACCCAGTTTCAAGCCCCCGGTCCCCGTTTGCAAGGGGAAAGCTTTGAGAGTGGTGAAGCAGGGCTGCAGGCATCTCTCTCTCTCTCTCTCTCTCCCTTCATATCATCGCCTTCCCTCTCAATTTCTGGCTGTCTCCATACAATAAATAAATAAAGATAAAAATAAACCTTTAAATTATATTTTAAAAAATTATTCTTGTAAGTAGTGTAACTTCTGATGAGATATATTTTTTAACTCTAAATTTCATAACCCTGCTTATTGGACTTATTAATACTCTTCTTCATCTTTCAAACAATGGGATAATTGAGTGTGAAAGAGATTGGTGCCTTTCTCGATATGCAGACATAACATATGACAATTATAATTTAATTCCAGTTATAGATTATAATTTCAGGGTATAAGTCACATGATCTCCCTTATTTTATCCTCACAATTGTTCTAAGTATTTCAAGTAAGGAAGAACTACACAACATAATTTACCTAATAAGGCAAACCAAAGAGCCAAAGCTAAGGTCTCAGATAATTACTTGCCTTTCTAAAATAAGCCTTTTCTGTTCCAAGAACAGATAACCAAGAACCAACCCCAGCTGCCAACCTTTCATTCCCTCTGACAATAAACAATCTTGGGTTCATACTCCAAGCAATTCTTTACATGATGTCAATTTTTCCTCTAATTCTCTTACCTAAATATACTTATTTGGTACATTGAGACCAAACTGAGTCCCCTATTGACATTCCTTGTGACTAAAATTCCTTTTCTTGGGGGTCATTAACACCACCATTCACCATTATACCATTTTAGTAACTGCAATTTCAAGTAACTGAAAAGGAAGTCACTGCTTTTGTCCTCTTTGGAGGATTTGCAATGCCTGTAATTTGTTGCAACTGAACACTTTCTTGTTGAAGGCTTTGACAGCCACCATGCAGGACGAACTGAAGGCAGCTCAGAGAAAACCTGCAGTGTTAGACTTGTTCCACGCACCCAACTTGCGCAAAAGGATCTGTCTCCTGTCCTTTGCAGGGTAAATGCCCTTGATGCAAGAGGGATATTAATGGAGTGTGGACCAAATCTGTTGCTTTCTCCAAGGTGTACATGTGGTAAGGTCAGATTTGAAAGAAACAAAACACAAGGAAACATAAAGACACTTACTGTGTTCAGTGATATTAAATAGTTATGGAATTTTATTATTTTTAAAAAAGAAATCCTTAAATCACAAATTCAAAAAAAAAGGACCAGGAAACTGAGAAAATAATAGTGATGAAAAATTTTCATGGGGACAGGTGGTGGTGCACCTGGTTAAGCGCACACATTACAGTGCACAAGGACCCGCTTCAAGTTCCCAGCCCCCACCCGCAGAGGGAAAGCTTCACAAGTGGTGAAGCAGGGCTGCAGGTGTCTCTCTGTCTCTCCCTCTCTACCTCCCCTTCCCCTCTCAATTTCTCTGTCTCTATACAATAATAAATAAATAAAAACTAAAACTATATTTTTAAAAAGTTGTCATAAAAGTGTCAGATGTAGAACTCTGACTCTAAAAGTTTCCATGCAGAGATATCATTGTACAGACATTGAGTTGTAAGTCTTCTCTTCATTGGTTTGATTCATTGGGATTGACATAAAATTCCAGAGTCCACATTCTTAAATGTATCCAGATCAATTAATATCTCCATATGTAACTGTATAACCATCACCCATTGTGGTCTTCCACCAGTGGTCTTCAAATTGCAATCTACACGTAGAATCCACTCAAATAAATAACTACTGAAAGTTTCATATCTTCATCTGGAGTCCTGATGTGGTTTACATACTTGCTATCCTTTAGAAATGTAGCAAATAGGGAGTCAGGCTGTAGCGCAGCAGGTTAAGCGCAGGTGGCGCAAAGCACAAACACCGGCATAAGGATCCCGGTTCGAACCCCGGCTCCCCACCTGCAGGGGAGTCGCTTCACAGGTGGTGAAGCAGGTCTGCAGGTGTCTATCTTTCTCTCCTCCTCTCTGTCTTCCCCTCCTCTCTCCATTTCTCTGTGTCCTATCCAACAATGACAACAACAATAACTACAACAATAAAACAACAAGGGCAACAAAAGGGAATAAAAATAAATAAATAAATAAATAAATAAAAGAAATGTAGCAAATAGAGCAGTACTGATTTCCAGGAGCTTCTGCTTTTTATTAGTGAGTTATAGGATATATCATAGGAATTTCAAAGTAACTTACACAAGGATAAAGCATAATAATTCATTAACAAGGGAAACAAAGTGTTAAGGGCTGCAAGGAAGATAAAATATATCAAAGCCATCAAATCTCTTCTAGCAAACTTAAATTTCTAGCTTGCTTCTAACTAAAACACCTAGTGGGCTCTTACCAGATATATGTTACAAAGTCTAGCAAGTCACATACCTCCTCAGATGCATCTCATGCAACTGAAGTCACTCTGGAGTGGAACTCTGTCCTCCTGGGTACTTGTCAGTGCTTGAGAAGGTAAAGAAGTTGTTAACTCTGCAGAATAATTAGTTAAGCTGTTAAGTAATTAATTAATAGGCTGTGCAGACCTGAGCCAGGCAAAAACCTGGCATGCTAAGATATGATTTTCCACAAACCATGTCAAATCCAAGAGAAAAGCAATTACTCTAATACCCTCTAGATATTCAAACTATGGGGGCCGGGTGGTGGCACACCTGCTTGAGTGCACATGTTGCAATGCGCAAGGACCCAGGTTCCAGCCCCTGGTCTCCACCTGCAGGGAGAAAGCTTTGAGAGTGGGGAAGCAGGGTTGCAGGGGTCTCTCTGTCTCTTTCCCTCTCTGTCTCCCTCATCCTTTCAATTTTTGACTGTCTCTATCCAATAAATAAATAAAGATAATAAAAGATTTTTTAAAAAGATATTCAAACCTTAACACATACATTCTGTATCATCATGTATTTTTTGTGATAATTAAAAAATCATAACCTTGCAAAGAAAAATTCTGTCAAATAGTTCATGCCTTTTTAAACTTTATCAACACCATAAATCCCTGAAGTAATATTATTACAGTGTTTAGGGTGTAAAAATAACACACATGAGAAGTGTCTTTCTTCACCCTAGATTTTCAACTGCTGTTTCTCGTTTTGGTCTGATTCTCAACCTTGGGTACCTGGGAAGTAATGTCTTCCTGATCCAGGCTCTCTTTGGTATAGTTGCTTTCCCAGGAAATTATGCTGTATTGTTCACTCTCAATCACCTGGGCCGTCGAATAAGTCTTCTATCTTTCTCATTTCTATTGGGGATCTCCATACTGGCCACCATATTTGTGCCTCAAGGTAAGAAAAGAACATCATTTCAAGAAATAATGTGTATCTCCTTGTTACTCATAAATAGTGGTGTTCTCAAGTCAGAGGAAGGTAGAGACAGTATTCAATAATGTTGCTACACATTGAATTCTGGAGAAATGAATCAGACTCATTAGACATCACTCTGATATATGATTTAGTCATTAAATTAAACCTTTCTGGACAATAGTGTCATGTTTTCTTGAGTTGTTCCAGGACACCTATCAGTTGTTTATTTGTCTCTAAGCATATTCTAGCAAGCATGGAGAGCTTTCTGTGTAGCCTCTATAGTTTGCATAGCACATTAGACCTGACACTGGTAGTTGTCAAGAGGTGTATGACAGCAACGGTTTCAAACAGAAGCTTATATAATATATAGTTTGTGAGATACAGTAGTATCATTCCTTCATCTAGAGTCTTTTATAGAAAATTTACTATTCAATCTTATGCTTCATTTAAGGTCATCACAAGTATTACTTTGGTTAGAGGGATAATCTAGACTGTAAAAACCTAAACCCTCTTATCTTCAGGAAGACAGGAAATACACAAGTATAAGGTACAAATATCTAAATATCCTTTCTTAGCATCAATCTTAGTAAATTAAATAATAATAATATGTGGTAAATAGGAGAAACCAGGTGTCTCTATGCTTCACTTAATACCAAAATAGTTATGTAATTTACATCACTGTGATTTATGGGATATTATAGTTTAGTTGAAGGTCAACAATATTGTAAGATTGCTGCTCTATATTATAACTCTCACATGGATATTCGTTCAATTGCACAAAAACCAACTCCATACCTCCAGAGTCTATCCGAGACTTTTCTCATCTTAGGTAAGTCTGTTGTAGCTGATAATTTAACATTATTCAAAATCTAGGTATTATCCACACTGTCCATATCATGGACAATAATTCTATTCTGTAATTATTGTTTTCTGCATTTTGAATCTGTAGAAATTTTATATAAAGCTGATATTTTAAACTGTATTGTCATACACCTCCTAGAAACTACAAATATGACAGTTCTAAATTCTACACAGGGGTGGAGGAATCACAAACTATAATTAAGAAAATAGATTTCTCATATTTTCACCAATAACCTTTCTTGTGGCGTGTTTTGGTAGGCAAGAAAAGTTGATAGTATAATTCATCCTTTTATCCTCTGTAAGCCACAAAATGTGAAGAAATCACATTTCTCAGCACTTAGATCCCATTCATTGTCTGCTTCCATTAGCTTTCTCTATATATTTCTAAACATACAGGGACTTCTACAGTAGGGTTATTCTGATTTGTAATTTAGGGGCATGCTGACTCCTTCAGCTCATATTTCCTGTGTCTGAGAAGTCTTCCTCTCTCCAGAAATACAGACTGTGCAGGCAATTTTGGCAGCTGTGGGAGTAGGATGTACCTCTGCTGTTTACACCTGCTGTAATACCTATGCATCTGAACTCATTCCTACATCAGTCAGGTAGAAATCTCATGGATCATCTGTTAAGGTCAAAATAAATCTTTATTAGCTAATTAACATGCATTACAGGAAGACAATACAAGTTAATTATCCGAAAACAATCCATTAAAATAACAATAATTTATAGGCAAAATGTATTGAAAACAGACTTCTAACAGTCAATGTTAAGTCTATAGATATATTGAAAATGGTTCACATCTATTATCATTAGAGAAATGCAAATGACAACCACACTGAGGCTCCACCACATACCTCTGAGACTGACCCACATCAACAGAACAGGAAATGACAAGTGTTAGTGAAGACGTGGACAGAAAGGAATTCTGGTACACTGTTGGTGCGTGCCTCATGGAAAATTTTATGGACAGTCTTAAAGCAAATAAAAATTGATATGTCTTATGATCCAACGATACTATGTAGATTAGCATTACAATTATATGAAAATACAGTATTGTGCCAAATGATTTAAGCAAATCTCATTATGATGCTATACTTGCAACACAGAAATGGTTGACAAGAAAAATTAGTCAGAATGGATCATTCTGGGCTTCTCCATCCAGGCTCAGAGCATACTGGTAGATATTCTATAGAAATTCAGTCTCCAGTTAAACCTCCCCCAGGGGCAAACTAAAGAAGGAGGCTATTACTCTCTCCTAGCAGGCAGTGGACTTTACTTCTATCCCAAACTGAATGGCAGTAAACAAGCTGCACCCTTACAGTCAAGCTGCAGTTCTCCCAAAGCAGAGATCACATTGAGGCGTCCCATTGCCTGCTGTTCTCTCTCATCAAAGTGTGGCTGACAGGGCTGTTTCCTGCCAGCACTAGACTGTGTGATGCCCATCACCACCTGAGTCTAACGCTGCAGTCTCTTTTCAGAACTGAACCTGTGACTATTAGCTATGCAGGACTCAACTGAAATCTCACAGAACAACAGATATAATGAAAAGATGCAAATCTATAGATTCAGAGAAATCCTTATTAAAACACCAAAGCATAGTTCAAGGAAATTAAACAATTTATCCAAGAATTGGGGTAGAATTATAAATAAACATGACTATCAAAAACAGTCCTTAGAACAAAGAAGAAGAAGAGAGGCATCACATTCCTGACTTCAGTTTATACTACAAAGCAATAATAGCTAAAACAGTGAGGTAGTAAGTAGAGTTCAGAGCCTTCAGGTCACCTACTACTAACATTTCTCCCCATCTGGGAATAAGGATCAAAATTCTTTTTGGGGTGCAGAAGACAGGTATTCTGGCTTCTGTAATAGCTTCTTTGCTGAACCTGGACATTGGTAGGTCAATCTATAACCCCAGCCCTTCTTTCCCTAGAAGGTGTTTTTTTTTTTTTTCTCTGGAGAGGTGAGGCTTCTGGGCACCTTACTGAGGTCTGCTCAGAGATGTCAGGCTGGACTCATCTGCAACTTGGTCTCAGATTATTGCAGTTGGAAAGTTAATATCTCAGGATTGGTGTCTTTCATAGGATTTGAATTGAAGAGGAAGTGGCAGTATAAACTGACATGGTGGTATGACTCCAAGAACTTAGTTGAGGTCAGAAGAGGCAGTACAGGATAGAGGATCAAGAGGTGAGGCATCATCAAGTAATACAAAGTCCCAGAGGACCTCTGGGACAAATACGGATTTTACAGAGATCGCTAAAGATTCCTTGCAGTCTTAGAATTTTGAAGGCAGTAGATAATTTTTATTATAACCAAGTTTCTGGGGACCTTCCACCGAGCAGGACTTCTTTAGTTGTGGAGGGTACTTCCCTCACACCTTTTTAATCCTGAGATCATGGTTGTCTAGAACCTCTTGTGGCTAAGTCAGTTACTTACAAGGTCTCAGGTATCATTTTTAAGAGATTTTTTTTTCTTTAACTCAATCCCTGAGGTGAAGAAAATATATTTGATAATGCCTTGTTTTGCTGCTAGGAAATTGGCTGAGAGTTATTTTTCTAACTGGCCCTGGGAGATTAGATGAATAGCTAAAATTCTGACTTAGTCACTTTCTGGTGATTAATAATGAAACCAGAGATAAGATATAAAATTAAAGATGAGATTGACAAGAAAGATAATAGAGATAGAAATAAAATAAAGAAAGAAATTAAGGATGAGATTGACAAAAGAGATAATCAAGATAGAAATAAAGAGATAAGGTAAGGGATAAAAACAGAGACTTAGAAAGAGATGATTTGGTCATAGAACAGGCATGTGATAGTTTGGGGTTGGACTTCAAATTCTCTCCCTTATTGTCTGGTAGCTAAATCTAGATTCTACCCACCCAGCATTGGATTGACATCCAGTGTTGTTGGGTTGATGAGCTCTGAGAAGGAACCAGAATTGTACCCTTGATCTTCTCATGCACTGGCAATGCCTCTTCAGTGCTGGTTCAGTGCGAGCCTTCACTAAGTATGGCTTCTTAACTTCAGAGATCCATTTTCATTCCCTTTCCATCCACTGGCCACACCTGTGGCTTAGTGAGTTTCTGAAGAAAGCATGGCTGATTTTCTGTTGTGTTTTCTACTGATTTTTTTATTGTTTATTTCTAGTTTCAAGTTGAGTTGTGTAGAATGGCTTTTACTTCATAGCCATACCTCTGGAAGTCTGGTTATTGTCAGTTTTAACAATTACAAATGACATTTTCTGGAAAGGACTGTGTTCACAGTCCAGTGTGTTGTTTAAGCATAAGAATCAACAATCAGGGAGTCAGGTGGTGGCACAGCAGGTTAAGTGCATGTGGCACAAAGTGCAAGGACTGGTTAGGATCTGGGTTCAAGCCCCCAGCTCCCCACCTGCAGGGGAATCTCTTCACAGGTGGTGAAACAGGTCTGTTACATTGTACTGTTAACTAATCATCATGTTACCTATAAGACATTCAGATCTTCCCTTTCTTAAAACTGAAAGCACACTTTTTGACCCACACCTCCCACTAGCCCTCTATCTCTTCATATAAAAATTACCATAAGGTTTTTTTCTTTGAGATCAGTTATTTTTAAATTCTAGACATATATTAAACCGTTATTTATTTAGCATACTTTGGTTAACAGAATGTTCTCCAAGTTACTCCATAGAGTTTCATATGTCATGATATAATTTTTTTCCAGACTGAGTAACAATGCATTATCTCTCAAACTCCCTGTATTCTCTTTCCTTGGAACAACCAAATTGAAGAAATTAGGCTACATGCCACTACTATTATGAAATGCTCCATTACTACGGGAGAAGAGATTTTTTGAGATTATGATCACCTCTTTTCTATATACATTGAGTGTAAACTGCCAGAAGAGTAGTTCTATTTGGAAGTTTTTCAGGACGTTCCAACTGTGCTCCCTAGTAGTTAGACCACTTTACAGTCTCATCAGTAACTAGTAAAGATTTTCTTTTCTCCATAGTCTCGTGAACATTTTTACCTATCATTTTATAATAGCCATCCAAATATGCATATAGTAATATCTTCTGGTGGGTATGACTTGCATTTCCCTGACAATCAGTGATGTAGTATCTCTTTTCTTTTCTTTTTTTTTTAAAGCTTTTAAAACATTTATTTATTTATTTATTTATTTATTTATTCCTTTTTGTTGCCCTTGCTTTTTTTATTGTTGTAGTTATTGTTGTTGATGTTGTCATTGTTGGATAGGACAGAAAGAAATGGAGAGACTGGAAGACAGAGAGGGGATCTGATTTCTTGACTGGCAAAATGTCTTTTACATCCTTCCATCCCATAACCAGCCTCCCAGTCTCCTTACCTCCAAGGTTAGAGTGTTTTCAGTATCCCTTATTCCACTGAAATGTGCAGCTTTTCTCAGTTCCTTTAAGCCCTCCTTGCGTCTGTTGGAGATAGTCAGCCACTGAGCAGACTCTGCAACCTACATGAACAAGGCATGTTGTGTGGAACAGATCATTACACGCTGAATCTGTCAACATTTGCATACCAGTATCCCACAGAACAAAACAAAAAGAAAGCTCATACATAGTGCACAGAAATAAGACAAAGAATGGTACAGACATTACACTGGACTATATGCCAGTCTCTAAAGGCAAATGTCAGACCTCCCAAGCCTGCCTGTCCAATATTGGCAGCAAAGGAAGTCAGTGTTATACCCAAAGCCTGAAACCATGGAACCAGGGCACTATCCACTCTACAACTGGAAAAAAAAAAAACCCCAGAGATTTGATTGACTTTCAACTTCAATGCTAACACTAGGAAAATATCAAAGATACAAAATAAGACTTACAGAGCAAAATATTATTTGCCACGATAGTTATGGATTAAATCCCAGATAAGAAACAAAGTGAACAGTACATGGGGAATCTGGGAGCAAATGTTACACAGATGCTTACAAGGGTCACCTGAAGGACACACTATCTGAGGACCATGCTCCTTCTAAACCTGAAGGGGGTGGAGGGAGGTTGGGGAGAGAGAAGCAAGTTAGATTCTGGGGGCAATATCCTTTAAGCATATGAAAGCTTAAATGTACTCTTCATAAAAATAATGCCATTCAATTTAAAGATCAGTTAAAAATCCTTAAAACAAATTCATACATCTCCAGCTTGACCAAGATAAAGTTTATTTCTCTAAATTCCTTTCTACACAAGCTTTCTATAAGTTTCCTTCTTACAAGTGGTTTATTCCTCTTTTACATTCTACATTCTACATATTCTGAACTGCAAAGTTGCTGAGAGTAGATATGGAGCACTTTTACAATGCCCACACAAAGCCTCTACATTGTGAGGTGAGGAATATGTTAACATTCTCTTTGTTAAAACATTTTATTTATTGACTGATTTATTCCTATGAGATAGGTTTTGATTTTAGTCTTAAAGATACTTTTCTCTGATTCTTATTACCTGCAATTTACCAATTTGCATCTGTTAAGGTAACAGCACAAAATGACAAAAGTCATATGGAAACTCATTTGTTCTCAAGGAAAGTAGAAACTTAATTCATGAGTTAATTTGACTGTAAATGACAATGGTCTATATGTATGATCTGGGTTCACTCTGAAATGTGTTTCCTGCTGAAGATGTTAATATGCAACTACTAAAAGTAAATTCAACTATATGTTCTTATATCTAATGTTGAATTGATCTGCACAGTAAAATGTTAAATGATAAATTCATATATAATAAAATGGCAAAGGAAATGATTTAATCCTATTTTGTTTGTTGTCTGACTTTCAAAATAAAGATAAGGACACATGTTCAAACCCTCAGTCCCCATGTGCGTGAGGGAAGCGTCATAAGAGGTGAAGCAGTGTTGCAGGTATCTCACTTTCACCCTTTATCTCATTATTTCACCCACTCTCATTTCTCTCTGTTCTATCAAATCAAAAAGAACTATTGAGAAAAAGGAAAAAAGTATTACACTGAGTTGGGGACCCATCCTGCAAGCCCCAAATCTCAACAGTGCCCTGTTGGTAATAATAAGCAAAAACCAAACAACAGTAAGAAGATCAGAAAGGGAAACTAAAAGCAGGATCTGACTAAATTGAAAGTAGGACACCAAAGTAAAAACCCTGTGGTGAGGGGGAGGGTAGACATGCTGCTTTCTGGGCCTGCGGGGGTTGGGGGGTGGGTGGGCTGAACAGGACACAGTCTTTTGGTGGTGGGAATGGTGTTTATGTACACTCCTATTAAAGTGTAGTCATATAAATCACTAGTTAATTAATATGAGAGGGGAAAAATTGATTGTATGTCTTGAAGTTTTTAAAACACAGACTGAGTCTTTTTAATATATAGGCTGTGTCTTTGATATGCAGACTCTCTCAAAAGCCTAGACCAAGTAGATCAGAAGCAACTGGTGGCACAGCTATATACAAGATACTGGGTATTATACAGCAAATCCTTTTGCTGTATAATACCAAAGGGACTTTTATAATACAAAGGGACTTTTCAAATTTAACCCAATTACCAAATAATGTGATGATAACAGTAACTATCCATTGTCTTTTTGAACCCTAAGACAGTAGGAACCTCAAATTTCCACTATAGAACCTATATTTCCCCCAGTCCTGAAACCTTAGGATAGGGCCCACTTTCCCGCATGCCTCTCCCAATTCATATCAAATAATATTGCATCTTCTGATCACAACCTAATCGATGCAACGACTGCCACCTCAACATGCTTCAGCTCAGACTGTGTCCAGAGACTTCAGGTGTGGAACGACAACCCTTCAGCTTCATCACTCGGGTGAGACCTCTCCTTTCATAGTATTCTCTAATTCCATCCTAGGTGGTTCACTTCCTAACAAAGTCCCAAAACCTAGATATAGACCAGGTTCCGTGAGATAGAACATATGTTCACACATATCCATAAACTAGTGCAAAATATAGACCTGAAAGCAGAAGTACACTAGATTTTGTAGTGAGTACCCCACCCCCCAAAACTTCCTCTCCACTATTCCAACCTTTGGGTCCATGACTGTTCTACAATTTGTTTGGCTCTGTATGTTAACTCTCTTTTCAGCCACCAGGTTCCAGATGCCATCAGGATGCTGGCCAGGCTTCCCTGGACTGAAGACCCCACCAATGTGTCCTGGAGCTCTGCTTCCCCAGAGACCCACCCTACTGTGGAAAGAGAGAGGCAGACTGGGAGTATGGACTGACCAGTCAACGTCCATGTTCAGTGGGGAAGCAATTACAGAAGCCAGACCTTTTACCTTCTGCAACCCACAATGACCCTGGGTCCATGCTCCCAGAGGGACAGATAACGGGAAAGCTATTGGGGATGGGATGGGATATGGAGACCGGGTGGTGGGAATTGTGTGGAGTTGTACCCCTCCTATCCTATGGTTTTGTTAATGTCTCCTTTCTTAAATAAAAAATAAAAATAAATAAATAAAGAGAGAAACAGTGCCTGGCTTCCTTTGGTGTTTTCCAGAATATCTTCCCTTTCAGTAATCATATAAAAATAAGATTCCTGCTGACAAACACTTCAGGTCATGGTGGAACTGGAGTTCAGAGCCATCTGGTCTTCTTTCTCTATCACTTGCTCCTCTGGAAGTATGTCGCGAAATTCATTTTGGGGTGCAGAAGGCAGGAGTTCTGACTTGTATAATTGCTTCTCTGATGGACATGGATGTTGGTGAGTTGATCCATATCCCCAGTCTGTGTCCTATTTTTCTTTGGTACTGTAGGCATCTGGAGAGGTGAGGTTCCAGAACATACTGGTGAGCTCATCTTCCCAAAGTGATTAGTATGGAATCATCTATAACTTGGTGGCTGAGGTAGTGAGATACAAGGAAGAAAAATGTTTAATAATCAGAAATCAAAAATAGGAATAGATCAGATGAAAGCAGGGTCTTTAGGGTTGGGAAAAACTAGGAAGTCTATTTTAGGTATGTTCCTAGGGGTCCATGACTTCAGTAATCTTTGCTTGAGCTTGATAGTTAAATGGAGGTGGATTATAAATGTTGTCTGAGAAGATGATGTCAGAGTTGAGGATAGAACTAGAAAGCCACATTAGGACAGAGAGTAGCTTCCAAATTTGAAGAAAATATGTAAATACAATTCTCAGTTTACCCCATACATCTGACCTAGAGTCCATATATATTCCTCTTAGCACAGGAGCCTGCATAACCTATGAGTCCCTGCCAGAGCTAGAAGTTCATGGTCACAGCTGAGAACATTCTAGGCTGCACTCATTTCAGGGCCAAGTTTCCTCAAGTGGCAGGGTAGGATGAACCCAGCCTCCCTTTGGAATGTAGGACAGTCCTTCCTATTGCTAGTTTATAGTGAGTCTAAGGACCTGAAGAGGCCCTCAGAAGGGTTTATGATAATGTTCGTGATGAAGTGACAAGTGATAGTGGAGAGAAGGATCTATTAGAGGTCTAGGCTTACAATATCTATGGGGGAATCCAAGGATTCCATTACTACTTGATGAGTTGACCTGACAAGGGCATCATGAAGTGAGCCAGTCTCTTGCCCTTCCCCAGCTTTAGTACCTTCAGTACCTTCTTTATCTGATGAGCTTAGAGTTTCTCCCAATTGTTAAAGAACTCTGTATCATTTGTTGTATCCAAACACATATTAGGTTTATGGGGATCTGTCTTCAAGTTAGGGAGGAAATAAGCCTAGGATTTTAGTGGAGTTAACCTCCATTTACTTGTTTTGATGATTCTAATAAACATTCAGTTAACCATTTTAAGACCATTTGTAGATCCATGCCATATTTTCCGTCTGTCTGAGGAAAACATTTCATTTTATGATTAATACCATTTTGTTACATTAGTTTATTTTTTACAATATGCCTGTTTTTTTGGACATACTATAACCATGAATAATAATAGCACAAAAAATTCATCTATAAAAAATTAGAGAGTTGGGAGTCGGACGGTAGCGCAGCGGGTTAAGCGCATGAGGCGCAAAGCACAAGGACCGGCATAAGGATTCCGGTTCAAGCCCCCGGCTCCCCACCTGCAGGGGAGTCACTTCACAGGTGGTGAAGCAGGTCTGCAGGTGTCTGTCTTTCTCTCCCCCTCTCTGTCTTCTCCTCCTCTCTCCATTTCTCTCTGTCGCATCTAACAACGACAACATCAACAACAACAATAATAACTACAACAACAATGAAAAACAACAAGGGCAACGAAAAGGGAAAATAAACAAATATTAAAAAATTAGAGAGTTAGGAATTGGCTATAGTCATGAAAACATATTTGAGTATTATATTAGAATGTAAATGAGTGCATCAATCATAAATGCATATTTTTCTATAGTAATTAATAGTAATTTCTTTTTTTTTCCCCATTTGGATTGTATCTGGAGTTTGTTGCCTGAACTACCATTTCATTGGTTTTGGAGATTACTTGTTCTTTTTTTTTCTTACTAAATAGAGGGAAATAGAGAGAGATGGAAAGGGAGAAGAAGGGAGAGAGAGAGTGACAGAGACAGACATAGTGTAGGAATCACACCTTGGACTCTGTTCCACTGCTTGTGAAGCTTCTACCTCATGAAGGTGGGGAATGAAGGTATGGTAATGTGAATTCTTGCCACCACCCAGCCTGCATAGTGATTGGTAAATGAATCACTGAGATTTGAAATGTAGTGTTTCTCTGTAAGGAGCCAATAATGTCAAGTCATTTCAGCTTCTTTTTTAAATTAATTAATCAATTATAATTGATAGGGCAGAGAGCAATAGAGAGTGAAGGGTGACAGAGAGGGAGAGAAAAGTACTTGCAATATTGCTTCAGTGCCCATGAAGCTTCCCCCTGCAGGTAGGCTTTGAGGGCTTGAACCCAAGAACTTTTTTTAATTTTAATTTTACTGGAGGGAGTTAATTGTTTACGGTATAGTCTTTGACACATAGGCACAAACTTTTATCTCTCCTTGGTGTCTAGAAGACAACAGGATCCCAATGTGCCATCATCAGATTCCTTTCCCTCCTCCCCCAGAGTTCTCTGCTTTGGTGCAATACACAATACCAAGTGCAAGTTTCACTTTATTTTTTTACCTTACTGTTCTTTGTTCTTATTTAGCACCTATAAGTAAGATCATACTGTACTGGACTTTCATTTCTGGTTTGTCTCACTCAACAGCATGCCTTTGAGTTTTGAGTATGATATTGCAAAAGAGATGACCTCTTTTTAACAGTTGTATTGTACTTGGTTGTGTGTAACACAACCTTAGTATTACAACATCCTTAGTCATTCATCTGTTGTGCATCTGAGTTGCTTTCAAGTTTGGTCTATTTCAAACGGTACGATATTGCAAAAGAGGTTACCTCATTTTTAACAGCTTTATTTTACTTGGTTGTGTATTACACAACAATATTGCAAAAGAGATGACCTCATTTAAAAATTTTTCTATATTTATTTATTTTCCCTTTTGTTTCCCTTGTTGTTGCAGTTACTATTGTTGTTATTGATGTTATTGTACGATAGGACAGAGAGATATGGAGAGGAGGGGAATACAGAGAGGAGGAGAGAAAGACAGACACCTGCAGACCTGCTTCACCACTTGTGAAGCGACTCCCCTGCAGATGAGGAGTTGGGCTCGAACTGGGATCCCCCGCTGCGCTACCTCCCAACTCCCAAGACTACCTCATTTGTAATAGCTTTATTGTACATGGTTGTGTGTTACACAACCTATGTATTACAACATCCTTAGACATTCATCTGTTGTGCATTTGGGTTGCTTTCAAGTACTCACGCAAAACAAAACAGAAGGTGGAGCAAAATTCAATCCTTTTTTAGGGGTGGTGCAAAATTACTACCTATAAAATGCAATGATTAACAAGCTAAAAATGCAAGATGTTTTGGAGTAGTTGTATACTTGCAGATAGCTGGCATGATTCTGGATTAACAGTTGAACAGTAATAAAAATAGGCAATCTCCCCAAAATTATTTTGTGGTAAAGTTGATGTGTCTTTGTAGGAATAATCCACTTAACTTTGGAGGGACTTCAGAAAAAAAAAAATAATGATAGCAAAATTACCCAGCCAAGTGTGACAAGTGATTGAATTGGGAATTGATGTTGCAGACCAAGTAGAAAAGTGTAGGAGAGAACTTTGGTTTTGGGAATGGTATACTGTTCTATAATTTTGTAAATCATGATTAAATTTCTATTAAAATAAACACTAAAAATTGTGTGAAAGATATAGACAGTTTTATTATTTTATAATTCATTTATTTATTTACTTATTGGATAGAGATGGAGAGAAATTGAAGTGGGAGTGGGGGAGAGAGAGAGAGAGAGACCTGCAGTATTTCTCCATAGCTCCTGAAGCTTTGCCTTTCAAGTTGTCACTGGGGACTTTAACCATGGCCCTTGCACATTGTAACATGCGCTGTCAACTGAGAGCATCATCTCCTGCCCCCCTAGAAATTTCTTTAAAGGACACATAGAGATGGTCTATAGACATATTGAAAATGGTTCATTCACATCACTTGTCCTTAGAGAAATACAAATGACAGCCACATGGGGGCTCCACCACACACCTGTGAGACTGGCCCATGTCAACAAAACAGGAAGTGAGAAGTGTTGGTGAAGATGTGGACAGAAAGGAATTCTGTCCACACTGTTGGTGCATCCCTCGTGGACAACTTAAAGCAAATAAAAATGGAAATACCTTATGATCACACATTACTACATTAGGGCTTGCATTAAACTATATGAAAACAATGGATTGTGCACAGCCATTGAACCAAATCCTAGTATGACACTATTTCTTGCCAACAGAAATGGTTGGCAAGAAACTATAGGCTGTAAACAAGATGGGTCATCCTGGGCCTCTCCAACCAGGCTAACAGCAATACTGTTGGGTGTTCTATAGAAATTCAGTTTCCAGTTTAACTTCCACCAGGGGCAAACTAAAGAAGGAGGCTACAGAGAAGACACATGGGATGATTCCAGTGCTCTTGAATTTGTTGCTGCTGTCTTTATGGCCTAACATATGGTTCTATCCTTTAGGATGTACTGTGTGGATTTGAAAAGAATGTGTATTCCATTTTCTTGGGGTGAAGAACTCTGAAAATGTCCAGGAGGTCTGGTCTATTCACCTCTTCTATTAATTCTCTTGTTTCTTTGTTGATTCTCTGCTTACTTGATCTATCTAAAGAAGGAAGCTATTAGTCTCTGCTAGCAGGCAGTGGACTTTACTTCTATCCCAGACTTAATGGCAGTAAACAAGCTGCACCCTTACAGTCAAGCTGCAGTTCTCCCAAAGCAGGGATCACATTCAGGGGTCCCACTGCCTGCTGTTCTCTCTCATCAGAGTATGGCTGACAGGGCACTCTTTCCTGCTAGCCCTAGACTTAATAGAACTTAAAAGGTATATTCCAAGGGGCCCATGAGTTTACTAGCTTTTGTCTGAGCCCTACAGACTATTTAATTAATGCTACTTTGTGTATAAACTAAAGTCAGGAATGTGATGCCTCCATTTTTTCTGTATAAGTACCGAGCGCTAGCCAATTGCACCACTGGAGCTCCGGTGCCTCCATTTTTTTCTTCTTTTTCCTGAGAAGCGCTTTTGATACTCATGTTGATTTATAATTCCTCACCAATTAGGTGGAATTAAAGGTATTGTGGGCTAAAGGTATTGTCTGGGGAGATATTGTCAGAGTTGGACATAAGACTAGAAAGCTGAATCAGGGCAGAGAGTAGTTCCAAAATATGGGAAATGTATATAAATACTGTTAACTGTTGACCCCATTGATCTGATTGGGGCTCCATTTTTGTTAATATTCAGGAACCTGTGTAAGTAGGTCTGAACTCGCATTCCGTGCTCATAGCTAAGAACAATCTAGGCTGCACTAGTTTTGGGACCTGTCTTCCTCTAGTGGCAGAATTCCTTTGGAGAAGGCAGTCCCTATCACTGTTGTTCCACTTTGAGAGCAAGTTCCTGTAGAGGCCCACAAAAAGATTTATGATGTTGTTTCTCATGGAGATGACCAGTGATGGTGGAGAGAGGGATCTGTTAGAGGTCTAGGCCCATCATATCTATGTGGGAATGCCAGGACTCCCTGACTAGGGACCCTGATGATGGGGCAGCCTGGTAGAAACCAAATAGGCCATCATTAAAGTATGCCAGTCTCAAAAATTGGTGTGTAATTATAAATAAACATGAGTATCAAAAGCACTCCTCAGGAAAAAGAAGAAAAAATGAAGGCATCACATTCCTGACTTCAGTTTATACACAAAGCAGTAGTAATTAAAACAGTGTAGTAATGGCATTCAGAGACTTCAAATCAGCTTACACTAACATTTCTTCCCCTCTGGGATTAAGGACCAAAATTATTTTTGGGGAGCAGAAGGTGGGTGTTCTGGCTTCTGTAATTGCTTCTCTGATGGACATGGATGTTGGTAGGTTGATCCATACCCCAGACTCACCTCTTTCTTTCTTTCTTTCTTTCTTTCTTTCTTTCTTTCTTTCTTCCTTTCTTTCTTCCTTTCTTTCTTTTTGATATGTACAGGTGGAAATTTATTTTATTATTAGTGATTTAATAATTATCAACAAGATGGGATATAAGGAGTATAATTCCATACAATTTCCATCACCAGAGTTCTGTATCACATCCTCTTCATGGGAAGTTTTCCTATTATTTATTTCTGCTTCCAGGAGTATAGAACAAAGACTTCTTATGGTGTGCAGAGGTGGAAGTTCTGGCTTCTGTAATTACTTCTCTGCTGGACATGGACACTGACAAGTCAAATCTGTGTAACCTCTGCACCCATTTCGGTCTGATCTCGCATTTCGGGTCACAGCTAGGAATATTCTATGCTGCACTCATTTCAGGGCCAGTCTTCCTCGAGTAGCAGAGTAGGTTGACCCATCCTCCCTTCAGAGACTGGAGCAGTTTCTACCATTGTTGTTTTACATTGAGAGCAAGGTCCTATAGAGGCCTACAAGAGGATTTATGATGTTGTTCCTGATGAAGATGACCAATAATTGTGGAGAGAGGGATCTGTTAGAGGGCTAGGCCCATCATATCTATGTGGGAATCCCAGGATTCCCTGACTAGGGACCATGATGATGGGGTAGCCTGGTAGTGACCAAATAGGCCATCGTTAAGTATGTCAGTCTCTTGCCCTTATCCAGCTTTTGTAGTCTTTAATTTATTTGACAGGGTTAGACTTACAGTGATTGAGGGAAGTGAAATAGGAAGTAGGTAAGGACAGTATCTAAGTCTAAGTAGAAATGATTTAAGTACTTTCTAGTGTCATTTTTAGGTCTTTCTACTTGCTTACTGCACTTACTGAGTCATTGCAAACTACTGTGTACTTTCATTTTAAGGTCTATATTTTCTCCTAACATGGATACATGTGCACATGTGCTCTACCTCATGGTCCCTGGTACTGGGTTCATAGTCACAGGTTCAGGTCTGAAAGGAGACTTTTTTAAAAAGATTTTTTCCAATATGGAGACCCCAAATCTCATCTTATACAGGATGCCTTGAAAATTTGAAAAAATACAAATGTAGATTCCTGGAAATAACTATGTACACAATTCAGCCTGTAGTTTATGAGATTCAGCAGAGCAAAGTTCAATGCTGCTTTAGAACACTGAGTAGAAAAATTGCTACAATGTGCAGTATTAACAGATTCAGTTCCCAGTACATGCTAGTAAGGCAAACTACTACTCAACTTTCAAGGAACTGCCTACTTACTTCTCACTAAACAACTTGGAGAAACAGTTTGCCTGTTGATAAAGCAATATCCTCTTTAGCTTTCTAGATATTGAATGAATTTCAAGTGCTTTTGATCCTCTGAGAAATCAACTGTTCAATTTTGATGGCTTTTCATAGACTCTTGGATCAAAATGGAGGCTTTCGGAAATTTCAAATCCTTCAGATGAGTTTCCACTGTATCTCCCTGATCATAGTGACCCTTCAAGCTATTTTAGAGAAGTTCACAGCAGCCATCCCTGCTCACCACTGCTGGGTTCACCTCCTTGACAATAACATCATCTCTGCTAATGACACTGGGACTCTCAGCCAAGAGGACCTCCTGAGAGTCTCCATCCCCCTGGACTCCAGCCTGAGGCCAGAGAAATGCCGGCGCTTCGTCCACCCCCAGTGGCAGCTCCTTCACCAGAATGGCACCTTCCCCAACCTGACTGAGCTGGACAGGGAGCCCTGTGTGGATGGCTGGGTGTATGACCGCAGCACCTTCTCTTCCACCATCGTGACTAAGGTGAGAGCACCCGTTTATCTCTTAAACCTACAGTCTGGAAATGAGAAGAAAAGGTAAAACATAAGCTGCTGGCTTTCAGTCTCTCTGTAGTTGTTGATTCTTATTTCTTTCAGCTAATATTACTTTTCTATGAAAGAACAACTACTTGAATAACTGGCTTTGCTTATACTGTTTCCCCCCCCCTTTAACTTGGCATGAAACAGGCATTTATTAAGAATCAACAGAGTGGGGAGTCGGGCGGTAGCACAGCGGGTTAAGCGCACATGACGCAAAGCTCAAGGACAGGCATAATGATCTGGGTTCGAGCTCCCTGCTCCCCACCTCTATCATACAGGCATTTTTAAAAAAGGAAACTGGCACAAACATGGAGAAATATGTAAGCAAGTAACAAGAACCAGTGTGTTGCCAAGGGAAGGCCTGAGGGGGCCATATTTTGCCTCTGTGGGCAAAACTTTATCAGCTTAAAAAAAACATTTCTTGCCTCTGGGGGGGTGTACTTGCCTCGACAGGCATTTGCATGGGGGTGGGGAATGGCCTAGAGCCCCAAAGGCAGCTGGCTGCAATTTACTTACTATGAAACAAAACTTGTTATTAGCATAACCAAAGCACAATCTAACATTTCTAATAGAGAAGGAATTTGAGACTTTTACATATCAACAATGTCTTTTAACCTTTTGTTACACCCATTCAAGATGGAGTCACACCCTAGTTGTGCGCAGGAAAGGAAACCTCAGGCATGAGAATAATTAGCATAGCCATTGTACAATCTACCATTTCTAATAGAGAAGGTAATGGAGAGTTTTACATATCAACAAGTCTATTTAACCTTTTGTTTAGACCAACTTAGTTAAAATATATTGATTGTTAACTAATTTTTACCTCAGACTTTAAATGTAAGTTAATTTTATCTTTATGAGAATTACGTTGAAAACCTTTTTCATTTAACTTTCACTAGTAAGAATTTAGACTTAAAGTTACTGTTTACCAAACTTTAAACATACACATAAACATGGTCATTAATACACAAGGAGAGAAACCTTTGTTACGAAGACATGTCATTTTAAACATGAATTTAGATATGTACTGTCTTAGTTGTTGGGGGGGTGCATTGTCCAGTGCTGGTCTCTTGGGCAGCTTCACTTCTAGGAATAGCAGGTTGCGATCTCTGCACGAATCTCTGCGTACTCCAGCTTGTCTGCCTTCAGACCGGACCGGCAGCTGGAGATCCCGTGTGCCCAGTTTCGGCAGGGAGCCCGGGGGTCCGGGAGGTCTGGGATCATTCCAGAATTCATAGCATGAGGGCGGGTGGGCCAGCCTTGTAGAAGGCGCGGGCCTAGGTGCCCAGGGGTGGCAGCCATGGTAGGCCGCCGCGGCCCTGCCCCATGACCCTGTCATGTCTGCTGCCCTGCTCGCAGTGGCTGAGCAGCGTGGAGGAATCACACGTCCAGTGCCCTGCACCACGCGGTGGAGAGCCGGCTCCTGTGGGCTGGCCTGCGTGCTGGCATTGGGCTCCTGTGTGGTGGCATCGGGCTCCTGCGTGTTGGCATGGGGCTCCTGTGTGGTGGCATCAGACTCCTGCGTGCTGGAGTCGGCCTCCTGTGGGCTGCGGGGCTGCGGGCGCGGTGCGCAGGGTTGTCTGGGCGCAGCGGCTGGCTGGCTGTTCCACCAGGTGGAAAAGGCAGCTCTGTGCCTTGCCTCTTGTCCGCTGGCTCTTCTCGACTCCTCTGGCTGTTTTGAGTTCGCCCAAGCAAGTGGAAACCACAGAGTGGTCAAGAGATAAATGTTCCAGAAACATCAAAACAGTCTCATGAAGAAAGAGCAGAGGCCTTTGGAGATCTCTTCACAAGCAGAAGAGAAGGCCATAGTACATAGGTAGCCAAATTGTCTTCACTTATCTGAGAGATGCACAGGTCAGGTCCACGTGGGCGCCATTTGTTGTTAAAATTCGGAGGCTCCAGCTGGCCGGGCTAGCTTCACGGGTGGGTAACAGAGATGACCAGAGACATACGGCTGGGCAGGGAAGCTGTATTTCTTTATTCAGGAACAATGATTCATAAACTAAGACAAACTAATCACCAAACAGAACTCTGCTGCCTCTTACCCCCACAGTGGCGCCAAGCACTCTCGAACACTGCAACTCTGCAACTCTCTCGGGGTTCCTAGGGGCGGGGCCAAGCAGGCCCACAAAACTAGCAGGACTGATCCAATTTTCTTGGCGGGGGAGAGCTAGAACAACCCAACGTAAAGCATACAACACCTGTTCTGTATCCTTCTGGGAGTATGGACCCAAGGTCATTATGGGGTACAGAAGGTTGAAGGTCTGGCTTCTGTAATTACTTCTCCACTGAACATGGGTGTTGACAGGTCTGTCTATACTCCCAGCCTGCCTCTCTCTTTCCCTATTGGGGTGGGGTTCTGGGGAAGCAGAGCTCCAGGACACATTGGTGGGGTTGTCTGTCCAGGGAAGTCTGGTTGGCATCATGCTAGCATCTGGAACCTGGTGACTGAAAAGAGAGTTAACATACAAAGCCAAACAAATTGTTGATTAATCCTGAACCTAACGGCGGGTATAGTGCAGATGAAGGGGGGGGGGGTCTCTCGCTTTGTGGTAGCTAGTAGGCATGTTTTAGTTATATTCCAAAGAGCCTGTGGCTATACTAGTTTTTTTTCCCGAGCCTGAAATCTGATATGCAGCTAGATCCAAGTTATTTTCTGAGAGATGATGCCATGGTTGGCAAAAGGACAAGAAAGCTGGATCAGGGAAGAGAATAACTCCAAAATATGGAAAAGGTGTATAAATATTACCTTAATACAATACTCTCCTGCTTCCTGCTTCCCTCCAGAGTTCATGGACTTGCTGCTATAGACCGGATCTAATTAAAGTTTCACCCTGAATTTTCTCTTGAAAAAAGAATGGTTTTCAAAAGTCCAGTTGTATATTTCAGAATGTAAAAGAGGCATAAAACCACATGTAGAGAAGAAATTTATAAAAAAGGATCTAGAGAATGAATTTTCTTGTGGTTAGACTGCAAACAATTAAATGAATCTCTTGTAAGGATATTTAAGCTTTTTACATCAATAGTATGGTTGTATGCAAGGTACATTTAAACTTTCATTCATAGGCTCAATGGACAACAACTTCTTAGACTGTAGCTTTAGTCTTTATCTGGGTTTGTGCAAGGTTATCTGGTCTTTAAAATAACTACCTAGATAGCTAAGAATCTTGTGCTCCCGTTATATTTGTCACAAACTCTTTGGTTAAGTTAACCTAGAGTTTTAGAAATGCACAGCTAACTTTTGCTTAGAACAATGTAAAGTTTCTATATTTAATTTTGAAATGTTTATTTTTATGTTGGTTAAATAGATTATTAGTGCTATTTCATAATAATCAGTGATAAGACCAACTGTGTTAAAATGGATACATTTCCCTATATTTAGTCCTACTTTCTTTTTATTGGTGACTTAATACAGGCTTTCAAATAATATAAAACTATAGTTTCACACTATACTCATCAACACAGATCTGTGCCCCTACCTCACTAGTCTCCATAGTTTTCACAAAGTGTGGGAAAGTTTTGTTAACATGTAGGCTTAAATGGAGAGCAATGGATACTTTGGTTCAGTAAAACACTGAAGACTGACACATAAAAGTTTGAAGCAAAGAAGTTATTTCTGTGCTAGCAAGTAAATGTACTTTCTTTTTCTTTTTAATATTTATTTATTTACTTATCCCTTTGTTGCCCTTGTTGCTTTTCATTGTTGTTGTAGTTACTGTTATTGATGTCATCTTTGCTTGATAGGACAGAGAGAAATGGAGAGAGGAGGGGAAGACAGACACCTGCAGACCTGCTTCACTGCCTGTGAAGTGACTCCCCTGCAGGTGGGGAGCCGGGGACTCGAACTGGAATCCTTAAACCAGACCTTGCGCTTTGCACCACATGTGCTTAACCTGCTGCACTACCGCCCAAGTCCCGTAAATATACTTTCAAAGTACTCCTCAGAAAGAAAATGAGCCCCCAAACACAGGAGTTGTGTTTTACAGCACAAAGTGGGGAGGAGTCTAAGATTAGATCAATGACAAGTGGTGTGTCAGAGAGCTGACAGTACCCTGTGCCATACTGCACACACAAAACCCCTCAGGATGAGTGGAATTGCAATGCTAATTTATTACTATACTATTATAATAATGGGAGAATCACTTTGGCCCATGTTGTCCTTCTCATTGCTCCAAATCACACGTGGTGATTCACACAAGGCAATGTCATTCCCCCTTAGTAAGCCAAGTGTCTTACAAGTTTCTTGCTCTTGGCTGAGCATAAAGGACCACATGCCTTGCATCTTTGCATCCTTTTCTAGCATTCTTCCTGGGCAGTCCTATCACCTTCCAGTTTGTCTATATTTAACTGTCTGGTTTCTGTTGTTTTGTGAGAGTGGGTACATCCCAAACTTCTTCCTGCTTCTACCAACACAGTGATTACCTCTCTCATAGCCTAATGTACTGTAAGTCTGATTTTTTTTCAGATTATTGTCCTATAATTATCTTATTTCATTAAGCAAATTCACCTCCTTTTAATCCTTATTTTTCCCCAAAGGACAAAAAGATCATCTTTTATTTGAAGAGTAGTATTCTATTAAACATATTATCCCATAGCTTTTATATCTTGTCATCCACTGGGCAATGGGCATGTTGGTTCCTTCCCTATTCTAGTTATGGTGTGTAGTGCAACCCTGGACTTAAGGTTTCATATGTCCTTTTGAATTAGACTTCCATATCCCTTATATATGCCTTGCATTGGTGTTGCTGGATCACAAGTTATTTCATTTTTACTTGTTTAAGGACTCTTCACACTGTTTTCCATAGAGGCTACATCAATATGTGTTCCCACTCACAACGTACTAGATTTCCTTTTACTTTGCATCCTAACTAACACTGGTCATTTTCTGTTTTGATGCTGTAGGTCATTCTCACAAGTGTGAGGTGGAATCTCAATGTGTATTTAATTTCTGTTTCTATAATGACAAGTGAAGTCTAAAGGACAAGTTCCCATATGTCTGGGAGTCCCATGTCTTCAGAGAATTGTCTACTCAGCTCACTTTTTTATTATTATTCGATACTTGGTTCACTTTTATACTGGGTTTCATGGTTTTGTGGAGGGAGGAGAAAGGCTCTTGAGAATAGTAGCCTTGTATGGTTCTTGTTGATGAAGGTTCCAGCCAACTCCCAAAATGCTTAAATGGGAAAGAAGACTTTCCTAATATTTGTATGTGTGGCTGTTCCAATTCACACAGAGTTTGTCAAGGGTAGTCAAAACCAATAAACTGCCTTTATCAGACTTTGATACCAGTCATGGGTTAGTTAAATTGTCTGCTACACAAATAAGGTGTCCTTGCAAAGAGTTCAGCCCCCTGATTCTCTGGAGTGTTCTCTGGAACAGGGATTAGAGTCCAGAGACTCAAGCCTGGCTCTCTAATTTTGCTGAATAATGTCCGTTTAGAGCTCCACTCATGTCAGAAACTGGCTAGCCTGGTCAGCTGATTCAAAGCACCTTTAAGAACTCTGCCCACTCTGGAACCAGACCAAAAAACAAACAAACACAGAGTCTCTCTACTTTCTCATCTCCTGGCACCATGCAAATGCCAAGATGGAGCACTTAGCTGAAGTTCACCATGTTTTTTTTAATACATTTTCTCTTTCTCTTTCTTTTTTATACATTTTTATACATTTTATACATCTTTATACATCTTACACATCTCTTTCTCTTTCTTTTTTATACGTTTCCTCTTTCTCCTTCCCTGCCTTCTGGTTACACATATATGCATGTACCTTGAGTCAAAGATGATTCTTCCAGAAGTCTCAGATGTAGACTCATGAAGTTGATTGTGTTATTTTTTAGTTGTAAGTGGGAGTGAGTTTTAGGAAGCTACTCCACCATGGTCATGCATCTGGAAGTTTTCCCACAGTCCTCTTTTAGTTCCAAACCATTCATTAGTTAAATACTACAAATTGCACTGTCACGGGATTGCATAGGTCCCAAAGAAATAGAACAAAATTGAAAATGAGTTGTTGTTGTGAGTGCCATTTTATCATCACTATTGAAGTCACAAAAATGGAATTTTCATGAGAACTGAAGTGATATTAGAGCAGGACTCAGAGAGGGGGTGACACAGTGTATGGTTTACAAAGATGACAACTAGCTCTGGGGGAAAAAAATCAGGATGCATTATTTCCATTTTGATAATTCCAAAAGTATAAAACTTTTTCAGTCTAGATGACGAGTATAATGTTTACTTTTCCTAGTCAACTGAAACTTTAAAAGTACAGACAAAATTCTATGTTGGAATGGAAATACAATAGCAAGAAAGGGAAATCTGGGTTCTAATCCCCTACAGTATCAAACACAAGTAAGAGCTCCTGAATTAACTTTGTCAGAGCTTTGAATACAGTCAAGTATCTGCAGGAACCAAAAAGTGGTTTAATATTTTTGTGCCATTTTTTTCAGTCCTGCCTCACATACCTTTTGGTACACCAAAAAATGATGTTAAAAGTTTTTCATGCTTCCTAGTTACTTTTGTCAAATTAAAACGGAATAGTAAAAAGATGATATTCGAACCCAGTCTTTACATATGGTCTGTGTTTGTAATACAGTCAAAATCATGATAAAAGAAGCAGTTTCTTTGCTTTAAATGACATGTCTTCAGCATTAATGTTCAGAGCTTTGAGGAAATTGAAGTCATAGTGTAAGAGAAATTTTTTGACATACTTCATGTGACTGTCACTGAAGATGACAAGCATGATGTATATATATAAAAGGACTTAACATGACCTTGCCTTTCACTTTGGGATATTATTTACCTCTTTAGAAATCTTGTTAGAATTCAAGAACCAATCTTCCAATAGTGAGAGAGTTCATGGTAACATGGACGTTTCTTCAGAGCTTTAGCCAAACAAGAGATCAATTGGCAGAGATCTCATTAATAATATATGAGAAAGAAGAGTTTTTCTGAAATACCGCCCAACTCCCCTACTTTTTTTATTTTTTTTTACTACAAACATTTTCACTTTCTCCTTCCTTGACCCATGTCTCTGCCTGCATAGGCTACTACTGCATTGTCTGTCAAGTGTGCTCAACCAGGTATATCAATACCTTGACCTGGTAAAAGTCATTCAGAGCATGTGCTTGTATCATAGCTCTCTTGTATACTGCTCGATATTCGTGTTGCATGAGACAGAAAGATACCAAGTCAAAAGAGAAGGTTTCTTATACAACCCATCAGCAACTGTGATTTATTTTCCAGAGCCATACCTTTCCCTTCAGTTTTGTCATAATTTGTGTATTCTCAGATTCTTGAATACATTTGGATTCCTTGTGTTCTAATCATATGCTAGACACACTACAATGCAAAGTGCATGTGGGATTTGTAGTTTTTTAGAACCAGTAATACAGCAGTCTTCTGGTTTGAAGTGGTGTCACATCTAACAGCAAAAAGTTAGAGAAAGAGCTCCCCTGTACTCAGCATCAAGTATGTTCGATTCTGAAAACTTCTGTATTATAGTTTGAATTTTTGGGGGGATTAAGGATGCTTTCATTTTGCTAATTTTTTTTTCAACTGGTTGCTGTTGCTCCCATTATCTAACTTGGTATTCTCCCTCTCCCTCTCCCCCCCCCTCAGGTTTGGAAGAAAGCTGGTCCTCAAATGGTGTATCCTTCTGTTTGCCGCTGCTGGCACCGGTGTTTCCTTTGTTCCCAGTTTCCTCATGTACTGCTCACTCGGTTTTATATCTGGGATCTCATCCACTACCATTATGATAAATCATATTTTGCTCAGTAAGTCCAGTTTTATATCTTCAATGTTTTTCTAAATCTTCACCTTGAACATGAAAGTCTACAGAAATTTTACCTTTGTTTGAAATCAAAATTCTGTTTTCTTTTAGTTATAGAGTGGACAGTGCCATGGTCCCAGGCATTGGGAGGAACGCTGTCATCTGTTGCCATTAGTATTGGACAGGCAGGCTTGGGAGGTCTGGCGTTTGCCTTTTGAGATTGGCGTATACTCCAGCTAGTGGTGTCTGTTCCATTCTTTGTCTTATTTCTGTGCACTAGGTATAGAATTTATTTCCCTTTGTCCTGTGGGATAACGGTATGCAAATTCTGATTCAACAGGTAAGTATGCTTTCTACAACATACCTTGTTCAGGTGGGAGGCAGAGTCTGCTCGGTGGTTGATTATCTCCAACAGACCTGAGGAGGGCATAAAGGAACTGAGAAAAGATGCACATTGCAGTGGAATAAGGGATTCTGAGAACACTCTAACCATGGAGGTAAAGAGAATGGGAGACTGGCTATGGGATGAAAGGATCCAGATAGATATTTTGCCAATTAAGACATGAAGTGGTTCAACAAGAGGCAATTTGGTAATTTGTTCAATTTCCTTGAAGATATGGGATTTTGCTAGCAATTACACTAAATCTATAGATTATTTTTGGATGGATATAATTCTCAATTTTATTTATTTATTGGTTAGAGACAGACAGAAATCAAGAGGGTAGGGAGAGATAAGGAGGAAGTGATACAGAGAGACCACCAGAAACGCTGCTCATCACTCCTCAGGCTTCTCTCCTGCAGGTAGGGACAGGGAGTGTCGGCACTCATATGGGTTGGCTCTCAGCCAGGAAGATAAACTTACTGAGTTCTCATCACTAGTTCAAGAGACTACGTGAAAAGAAAGAAACTCGGGGAGGATTCTGATATGAACACACTCGTTTATTGGGGGGTAGGTTTGGGTTAATATAGAAGGCTAGACAAAGAACAGTTTTCACATACAATTCACAGGTTTCTTAAAGGTCAGCATGCCCCTATGGCAGGGGCTGGTATGACAAGAGTTGATACATAAAGATCAAAACAATTAGTCTCCTGATACAGGCATTTAATTATCCAAAGGCATTTGAGAGAAGAATAGTGGTTAAAACAGTAAGGTGAGATAGAGAAGGAAGAACAAGGCTTTAAGGACATCAAAAGGGCTCCAGAAAACAAGGTCTAGCCGGGCTTTTCACTTGTCAGGTGTTAGAAGTGTGTGTGACAGGATGTGCTCTTCCTTTGTGATCAAAAGGTGAAGCGGAATGTGTGAACTTTGAGTGAGTGAATTCTAAAGCAGGCAACCATTTGGCTGACAGCAGGGGAACTTAAGTGAGAGAGGGTGTAGGCTCTTTGTGAATTTTGGGAGTCTTACAAAGGGCAAGCTGAGTCTGATAGACTTTTCTCTCTTGGCTCATCTCTGTGGAGAGAGGTTAACAAGAGAGGTGTCTTTTCAGACCTCCATCTGTAAAGATGGGGGGAGCTTCCCTAAGCTCTACCAAACTTCCACATAGTCCCACAAGGGAGCTTGAACCTGGGTCCGTGTGCATGGTTATACATGCACTTAACCAGGCGCTCCACCACCCGACCCCAGATGGACAATAATTTTGATAATAATTATCAATGGATGATAATTTTAATAATAATAATGGACAATAATTATTGATAATAATTTGATAATTATTTGATAATAATTAATAATGGACGATAATTCTGATAATAATTATCAATAACTAGGGATGCTCTTCCATCTATTTGCTTCTATTTATCTTAACAGTGCCCTATGGATTTCTTTGTAAATATTTTTACCTTAAATTCACGCTAATGGCTCTGGACAGTGGCGTACCTGGTTAAGTGCACCTGTTACCATTCTTTAGATGATTTTAAGGCATTTGGGGAAAATGAATGCATTTGAAAGGCTTATAGAATTCACTAGTAAAGTCCCCTGAGTCTGTGCTTTCTTTCTTTAGAAGAATCATAATTACATTGATTTGCCCATTCTTCTTCAGTTACATGGGTGCAATAAATGACTATCAAATATTTGATGGTGATTATTTTGCAAAGGCTTCATCCTAAAAGTGTACTTAATCACTGGTGACAAGTTTTCATATTAGGTAGAGAGATCATCCTCTAAAACATAGAATTGCTCACAGGGCAGACTTGGAAAAATTCTAGTGTTTTACCTAGCATTCTGTTTCTAGCTAGAATGGGAGTTCTAGCTAGAATAGAAATTCTATGTCCAGGAAGCATTCTGAGGACAAGAGAATGACTGTTATATCGTCCCAGAGTCATCAATCTTTTATGAACAGCAAGGAGTTGGGGAGAGGATATCAGAGTGGCATTTTCAAAATCCTCTACATGGATACACAAAAAATTAAGATAAAGGAAACCATCCCTGATCTCCTCTATTTCTTCGGCAGATTTGTTCTTGGGATATGGGATTTTTCTATGACTTCCTTGTCCAGTCTTAAATGTGGTGCCTTCTGTATTATCTAGTATCTATTTGTAGTTACATATTTTCTATATTTGAATGGTTTGGTGTTTTAATGAGTTGTGATTTACTAGACCATGCTTCTGCTCTAGATTCTGCAAATCACAAACTGTCTCCAGATCTCTGCTCTACTCAGTTTTCTTCTCTTCATTCCAGTGTGACTGGTATGCAATCCTAGTTTAAATTTTAAATTATAGATATATCTATTTTATTATTGTCAGAATAATAGTTTTCTAATTTATCAGCTTTCCTCTTCTCTTTCTGGGTCCTGATAGAATTGGAGCTCAGAGCCGCCCTCTGGTCATCTTCCCCTAACATTTACCCCTCTGGGAGTATGGATTATAATTCTTTTTTATTTTTTTTGCCCCCAGGGTTATTGCTGGGACTCAGTGTCTGCACCATGAATCCACTGCTCCTGGAAGCCATTATTTCCCCTTTTGTTGCCCTTGTTGTTCTAACACAGTTGTGGTTATTATTGTTGTTGTTATTGATGTCATTGTTGTTGGATAGGACAGAGAGAAATGGAGAGAGGAGAGGAAGACAGAGAGGGGGAAAGAAAGATAGACACCTGCAGACCTGCTTCACCACTTGAAGTCTCTGTCAGTCTGAGCTCATCGTCTGTGGTCAGAGCTGGGAACATCCTAGGCAGCACTCATTTCAGGACCTATATTCCTCAAGTGGCAGAGTAGTAGCAGGAGAGTGGGGCAGTCTCCACCAATGGTAGTTTATAGTAAGGGTGTAGTCCTGAAGAAGCCCACAGGAGGGTTTATAATGAGGCTGAACACATTCTTATTGTTGTTGCTTCTGCTGCTGAAGGCTCTGAGATCTACCATGCAGGATGAACTGGTGGCAGTTCAAAGGAAACCAGCTGTGTTAGACCTGTTTCGCACACCCAACCTATGCAAAAGGATCTGTCTCTTGGCTTTTGTACGGTAGGTACCAAATGATGCAAGAGGATATTAATAGAGTGTAGACCAAATCTATCCTTTATTTGAGGTAAATATGCTGTAAGGATAGATTTGAGATAAAACACAAGGGATCATAAAGTCACTTGCTAAATTTAGAGATATGAATTGTTATGGAATTTTATTATTTTTAAAACACCATTAAACCACTAATAGGAAAAAGGTATAGGTAATTGAAAAGGAAAAACAAGATTATGGAAAAATGACATAATTCTGACAGTTCCACGAAGACCTGTGGCACTAAAAGTCTCACCAGAAGATAATATTGAGGGCTTCTATTATGACATTGACATTATATTATAAATCTCTTCTTCATTTGCTTGATTCCATTTTGATTGAGGTAAAATTGTAAAGAGTCAAGAGTCAACAACATGATTAAATGTATTCAGATCACTTAATATGTCCATATGTAAATATATAACCATCATTCATTGTGGGCTTCTGCCTAAGATTCTCGGCAACTTCAGTCTCCAACACAGGATTAATGGAAATAAATAGTCACCCAGACATTCATGTTTAGGATTTGAGAGCCCGATGTGGGTTACAAACTTGCTGCCCTTTAGGAAGATAGAAAGTATTGTAGTAGTGGCTTTGGGATTCCCTGCTTTTTATTAGTTACAGGATACATCCAAGGAATCCCAAAGTAGCTTACATGGGCAAAAAGAAAGATTGTTCATTAACAAGGAGCAAAAAGTGGGGAAGGGATGTCTGTAAAAGGGTTGCAGTAGAGATAACAAATAGGATGGGCATCCAGCTCTTCGAACAAGCTTAGCATATTTCAAGCTTTCTTTTTCTTCAGCGCTACCAATCCACTACTGGTGGCTATTTTTTCCCTTTTGTTGCCCTTGTTGTTGCCCTTGTTGTGGTTGTTATTATTGTTGTTGTTGTAACTGTTGTTGTTGTTGTTGGATAGGACAGAGAGAAATCGAGAGAGGAGAAGAAGACAGAGAGGAGGAGAGAAAGATAGATACTTGCAGACCTGCTTCACCACCTGTGAAGCAACCCCCCTGCAGGTGGGGAGCCAAGGGCTCAAACCGGGATCCTTATGCCGGTCCTTGTGCTGGTCCTTGTGCTTTGCACCATGTACTCTTAACCCGCTGCGCTGCTGTCCAGCATCCTCAAGGTATCTTCTAACTAGCACTGCTAATGGGGTCCTAGCAGATAAATAGCTGCAAAGGGCCAACAAGTCCTGCACCTTCTCAGTCACTCAGATGACTGTTCTGCTACTGTAGTCATGGGCTTTGGCCTCATAGGAATCTGTCAGTGTTTGAGACATTACAGAAGTTTTTTAATTTTTTTTTTCTGCTGCTGATTAATTAGTTAGACCATGAATTATGCAGACCTAAGTGAGGCAAAAACCTGGCTTGCTAAAATCTGTTTTCCCACAATCCATCTCAAATCATTTGGGGAAAAAAAAAATCTCTAAAGCCAAAGGGGTTTGAGCCCCCGGTTCCCCACTTGCAAAGGATCACTCCACAAGTGGTGAAGCAGGTCTACAGGTATCTTTCTCTTTCACTGTCTGTCTTCCCCTCTCCTCTCAATTTCTCTCAGTCCTATCCAACAACAATGATGACCACAGCGAAAAATGGAAAAATTGGCCTCTAGGAGCAGTGGATTCGCAGTGCAGGCACCAAGCTCCAGAGATCACCCTGGAGGCAACAAATAAATAAATACCCAAAGGGACTTCAAACCTTAACACATACACTCTATCATCATGTATTCATCTTATTATAATTAAGAAGCCATTAATATGCAAAGAAAAATCCCATCAAATAATCCATTCCATTTTTATTTTATCAATACCATTGACTTCCTAGGCCAATATGAATACAATGTGTAGGGTCATAAAAAAAATCTTACATATATGAGATGTATCTTTTATCTTTCTTCATCCTAGATTTTCAGTTACTGTTCCCCTTTATGGTCTGACTCTCAACCTTCAGTACCTGGGAAGCAACATTTTCCTGGTCCAAGTTCTTTTTGGTATAATTTCTTTCCCAGGAAATTATCTTGCATTTTTGACACTCAATTGCCTGGGCTGTCGACTAACTCAGATGTTTTTCTCAATCCTATTTGGCATCTCCATACTAGCTACCATATTTGTGTCTCAAGGTGAGAAAAGTACATCAGTTCAAGAAAGAATGTGTATCTCCCCCTGTTACTAAAAAATTGTGATGTTCTCAAGTCAGAGGAAGATAGAGAAATGAATTCAATAATTTCACTAACCACTTAATTTTGGAAAAACGAACCAAATATCATTAGATTTAACCGTGATACATGATGTATTCATCCAATCTGAGAATTGTCTGGAAAATAGTGTTATTATTTTTAGTTTCTCTAGAACAAAAATTATTTGTCTAGTGTGATACAGCAAGCATGGATTTTAAAACCTGTAACTTTTCTGTGTATCTTCCACCCTTTGCATGGAACTTTAGACTGTCACACTGGTAGTTGCTGAGTTGTAAGACACCAACAGTTTAAAATAGAAACTTATATATAATATCTACCATGTAAGACACAGCACTTTCACTCATCCCTTCGTCTAAGCTTTATTCCCTAATAAAAATTCCCTAATAAAAATTTACTACTCAATCCTAGAGCTCATGTTAGGGTCACCGTATGTGCAAATCTAGATAGAGGGACCATCTCAATTGAGAAAAACAAAGATCTGTCTGCAGCAAGAGAAGAAATACATAAGTATGAGGCAGGAGGATCTATATAACCTCTCTTAGCATTAATATTACTAAAATAAATGATCATATGTTAGAAATAGGAAGCCCAGGTGTTCCTATGCTTCACTGAAGATTAACATGTTTATATGATTGATATCATCCCTGATTGGTGGGCTACCATCATCCAGCTGAAGGTCAAACTACTGTAATTTTGCTGCCCTACAGCATAAATATTTCATACTGGAATACTCACAGAGGGCTTCATTCAGTTGCATAAAAACTGACTCCTTGAAACATGCCTCCTGACACTCCTCAAATGAGACTTCAAACCAGTGAAGTTCCTTATTATTGACAATTTGACATTATTCAAAATCCAGGTATTATCTATAATGTCCATCTCATGGACAAAAATTCTGTTTTTTAACTATTATCTTCTGCATCTTGAGCCTATAGAAATATTAATATATAGACATAATACATGAAAGTGTTGGGCCATACACCTCTCAGAAACTACCCATGTGACAGTCCAATGTTCTATACAAAATGTGGAGGATCATAAAAATGAATTAAGGAAAGAGAACTCTCGTTGATGGTCTTCTTTAGTTCCTTTATGGCATATTTTGATATGAAAGGATAATTGATACTATATCTCATCAGTTTATCCACTGTAAGAAAATAAAGTGTGGGGAAATCACTTTCCTCAGCAATCAGACACCATTTATTTTCTGTCTCTCTGATCTCTCTCTCTCTCTCTCTCTCTCTCTTTTAAACATATGCAAGCACTCCAGTAGGGGCATCCCAATATGTAATTTGTGACATGCTGACTCTTTCAGCTCATACTTCCTGCCTCTGAGATGTCTTTTTCTCTCCAGAAATGCAGACTGTGAGAACAACTTTGGCAACCTTAGGAGTAGGATGTGCATCTGCTGTTATCACTTGCATTACTACCCTTATAGCTGAGTTAATTCCTACTTCAGTCAGGTAAAAGATCCTACTGGTGGTCTGTTAGGGCTAAAATAAATCTTTATGGGAGTCAGGAGGTAGTGTAGCGGGTTAAGCACATGTGGTGCAAAGCGGAGGGACTAACATAAGGATCCCGGTTCAAGCCCCCGGCTCCCCATCTGCAGGGGAGTCACTTCACAGGCAGTGAAGCAGGTCTGCAGGTATCTGTCTTTCTCTCCCCCTCTCTTTCTTCCCCTCCTCTCTCCATTTCTCTCTGTCCTATCCAACAACGACAACATCAATAATTACAACAATAAAACAACAAGGGCAACAAAAGGGAATAAATAAATAAAGGTATAATTTAAAAATAAATAAATAAATCTTTATTAGTTAATTGATGTGCATCAAAGGGAAATAATTAAGACTGGTGAACTATCCAAAAGCAATCCATTAAAATCATAACAATAATTTATAGGCAAAAAAGATAATTGAAAATTGACTTTTTAACAGTCATTGGTTAAATTCTTAAATAGTATCTCATATCACCTTCTGAACCACACAGAGACTAGATGCTATGACTAATGGTATTTTCCCAATAGTACAACTGTATCCCCTGCACTTAAATGCCAGTAAATGTAGAAATAAGGGACCATTTCAGACACAAGTGTACACTGCCAATATTCCACATTGCTCTTTTGTCCCCCATAACTTAAGCCAGGTAATAATGAATCATTTAGTATGTATGCAACTTTTTACCTGGTTTTCACTGATGGTGTTTTCTCCATAGGGGAACAGCCATGGGGATCTTTGGAGTTTTTGGTAGTATTGGGGCAGTTCTGGCTTCTCTCTTGATAATCTTGGAGGCGTATTCGCCCCCTGTGCCCTGGTTCATCTATAGAGGTGTCCCCATCCTTGGTGCCCTTGTCATCCCACTGCTTCCTGAAACCAGGAATCAGTTTCTCCCTGAAACCATCCAGGATGTGGAGAATGAGTGAGTACCCTACCTCTCACATAACTCTAGAAGAGCAGTGAGACACAGATGTGAGACAGGGAAGGTACACATGGCAGAGACTGGTATCCCCAGGCCATTTCTGTGTAGTCAGTGGCTTTGGCTCAACCACAGACCCAGCCCTCCCTGCAGTGAATTCAAATAGACTGACATTCTCTAGCTCCCACAGACTTAATCAGTCCAGTCTGGATTATCTTTGTAGTGGTAAAGAGGGCAATTTACATTCCTTAGTGTGTCATGCATGTTCCTAAAAGTCCTGCACAAAGGGACAATTTCCACCACCCTGGTTATCTTCTCTCTGATCCTGGCAACCTTAGTGAAGAGAGTAGATAGAGTAAGCTCTCTGGGGCTGCTGATTTCTATAGTAGAGTGATATTCTGATTCTAATTATCTGGAGAAATGCAGTCAGTTGTATCTGTCCACATCGAAAGAGAAATTTCTTTTTAAAATTGGATCATGAGAGTATATGGCAGGCAATTCTGAAATCCACAGCAGGCAGCAAGCAGCCCGGAGGCCCATAGGAGGTCGGATTTCTCAGGACTAACAGCAATCCGGGATAGAAATCCTTCTTCATCTAGGAATGTGTCTTTTCCTCCTTTAGACCCTTAGCTGATAGAATGAGTCACATTCAAACATCATGGAGAGTAATGTCCTTTATTTGACATTAGCTGGCTTAAATATGAATAACATTTAAGGAAATACCTTCACAGAACCATGGTGTAGCTTATGGCCAGTCATCTGGGTATCATAAGTTAGACATGCTGTCACAAAAAGTCAAGTGCACCAAGCCCTGAGGACCACTAACAAATATGAGAGAAGTGAGATGAAGGACAAAAGTCCCTACCACAGAAGGAGTCTTGTTTAGCCTGTGAGATTCACTTCACCAAGTATGTCTGGGAATAAATTTATTAAAATAGATTAAAAATATTCATAAGAATATATCTTTATTAAAAATCCCATCATTATTTTTATAATATGATAACAGACACCAAAACAAAATAGATAAACAAGTTTAGAAGCTATGGTCTCCTATAGTGAGAATAGAAGCTATCAAAGCATCCTTCTTTGCTCTTATATTACTTATCTTGTCACAAGAGTTAGTAAAGCTCTTGGCAGAGGTCATAATATATATCTAAGCTGGCTGGTAAAGTTATACTTGTTAAAGCAATTATAAATTTGTTTTTCTTTGCTTTCTTCCTATCCACTTTCTTTCTCTCATGTGTGCATGTGTTTGTGCCTCTCTCTCTCTCTCTCTCTCTCTCTCTCTGTATGTGTATGGTATGTATATGTGATTTGACCAGAAGCAAAAGCTCAAGAAATTCAAAACAGGAGAATACTTCTGTTGAAATGACACAGTTTTAAGCAATTCCAGGAACAACTTGCTGGCCAAAGAATGAAGTAAAGAAACGAAGATATTTTCTTGCTAATGGGAAAATAAGTAAAATAAAATAAAAATTGAGAAATGAAAAATAATCAGTCCTTTTTTCTAGTGTGGTATAATTTTACTGCATATAAAATACAATGATTAATGGTGATAAAAAAAACAAGGTGAGTGAAACATAGAATTTTGAGTTTATTTCGAGTAGTTGTAATATTGTGGATAGCTGGAAAAAGTCTGGGTTGATTAAAAGTTGAACAGTATGAAAAATAACAAATATCCCCAAAATTAATCAGTAAAAATTGATGGAGCTTCTGGTCTGGGATATGGCAGAGTGGATAAAACTTTGGACTCTCAAGCAGGAGGTTCCAAGTTCAATCCCTGGCAGGACATGTACCAGAGTGATGTCTAGTGCTTTCTCTCTCTTCTCCTACTTTTCTCATTAATAAATAAAATCTTAACTAAAAAAAGAAAATTATATTAAAATTGATGTATCTTATGTAAAGACAATTCATATAATTTTGGAATGACTTGAAAAAATAGTAACAAACTTACCCAGACAATAGCAACAATTTAATAAATAAGAGAATGTTGCAGAACCAATGAAAAAGTGTATAAAAAATTTAGCCATTTTCCTTTTCTTTTTAAAAAATATTTTATTGAGATCGCTTTCTCTCCTCTCCTCTCCTCTTCTCCTCTCCTCTCCTCTCCCGGATTAACTAGGAATACCAAAGGAGACCACCCGGACCGAAACAAGACAGGACTAGAATGACCACAGGAACCCAGTAAATCACCCGTGAGTACAAACACGCGTGGCTGGTGACAGAGAGGAGAGAGGGGCCTAAGGAGAGATTAAGTGACTGCTAACAATCAGCAGTTTATCAGTGGAGACACCACCTCCAGTCTGCTCCACAACAAGGGGACAGCTGAAGGGAGAAAGGACTCCCCAGAGACTCACCAAGTGCAACTCTGAGTCTCCATTGCTACTACCCTCAGAATCTGGAGCAGCAACAGGGAGGGACACCAGGGGACAGAGATCTAACCGGGAAACTCAGAAGAAGACTTATACCTTGGTGGCATAGCTGAGGGG
The DNA here is from genome assembly GCF_950295315.1 of Erinaceus europaeus. Classification (NCBI taxonomy): domain Eukaryota; kingdom Metazoa; phylum Chordata; class Mammalia; order Eulipotyphla; family Erinaceidae; genus Erinaceus; species Erinaceus europaeus. Next base: position 12,462,241 of record NC_080178.1, read on the forward strand.
CTGTGAAAGTCTCTTTGCATAACCACTGGATTATCTCTGCCACACCCTGCTTTATCTCTTGGTCAGGAGTCAGTGATTAAGCAAAGAAGCCTATTGATAGTTTAAAAGCCCTCAGGCACCCATAGCCTACAGGGAAAAAAAAAAAGAGGCTGTTACACCACTGAGCTCCAACTCAGGGATTGAAAAAAAAACTGTTAACTTCCACCACGGTAAACCCTTTAATTAAATTACTTAGACACAAATCAATCCAGGCAATAGTGATCAATAATTTGAAAAGTACTGATAAAGGGAACTCATAACATAATATATAAAATGGTTAAAACAACAAGAAAAAATATTGGAGACTCTAACCAGGACAAGAGTCCAGCTAAAAGTCCTCCAGAGGGTGAAGCACAAAACAATGAGTTCAACATCCAAACATTAGCTAAGGAAATAATAACAGGAGTGAGTAAAGAATTTGAAAAAATTGTAATCAGAAATGCAGGAACAACAAATGAGAATATGGAAGAAAATTCTAATTATCTCATGGTTATTAGAGAGCTGAAAGCTGAAATCGCTGAGCTAAGAAGGCAACTGGCTGACCAAGCTAAAACAGTATCAGAGCAGGGCAACAAAATAGATGAACTCCAGAAAGCAGTAGAGGGCAGAGAGAATAGAATCTATGAGGCTGAAGACAGAATTAGCAAGATTGAGGATGAATTAGAGACAACTAAAAAATAAGTAAGAGATCTCAAAAAGAGACTAAGAGATGCTGAAAACAACAACAGAGTCCTATGGGATGACTTCAAAAGAAACAATATACGCATTATTGGCTTACCAGAGGAAGAAAGAGAAGGAGAGGAAGAAAGCATTCTCCAGGCCATAATAGCTGAAAATTTCTCTAGTCTAGACAACACCAAAGACATAAAGATTCAAGAAGCCCAGAGGGTCCCAAACAGAATTAACCCAGACCTAAAGACACCAAGACATGTCATACTTAGAATGGAAAGGAATAAGGATAAAGAAAGGATCCTCAAGGCTGCAAGAGAAAAACAAAGAGTCACCTACAAAGGAAAACCCATAAGATTAGCAGCAGACTTCTCCATACAAACACTACAGGCCAGAAGAGAATGGCAAGATATCTATTGAGTGCTCAATGAGAAAGGCTTTCAGCCAAGAATACTATATCCTGCTAGACTGTCATTCAGACTAGATGGAAGCATCAAAACCTTCTCAGACAAGCAACAGTTGAAGGAAGCAACCATCACCAAGCCTGCTCTGAAAGAAGTTCTGAAAGGTCTCCTATAAACAACCAGACCACCACAAATAGGACATATACCAAAACACTCTAAAACTCTACAAGAATGGCGTTAAAATATCTTCAATCTTTGATATCAATAAATGTCAATGGCCTGAATTCACCTATTAAAAGACACAGAGTAGGAAGATGGATCAGAAAACACAACCCAACAATATGTTGTCTACAGGAAACTCACCTAACGCAACAAGACAAACACAGACTTAAAGTGAAAGGATGGAAAAAAAACCACAAAAAAGGACAGGAACAGCTATTCTCATATCTGACATGATAGACTTTAAAATAGATAAGATTAAAAAAGATAGGAATGGACACTACTTAATGCTCAGAGGATCAGTCAATCAAGAGGACTTAACAATTATTAATATCTATGCACCCAATGAGAAGCCATCTAAATACATCAAACTTCTACTGAAAGAGCTACAGCAATATATTAACAGTAACACAATCATAGTAGGGGACTTCAACACCCCACTATCTCAACTTGACAGATCATCCAGGAAGAAAATCAGTAAAGACATAAGGGAGCTAAATGAAGAGATAGATAAACTAGAACTATTGGAAATTTTCAGAGTCATTCATCCCAAGAAACTGGAATACACATTTCACTCAAATCCACATGAGTCATTCTCAAGGATAGACCATATGTTAGGCCACAAAGACAGCATCAGCCAATTCAAGAGCATTGAAATCATCCCAAGCATCTTCTCAGACCACAGTGGAATTAAACTAACACTTAACAATCAACAAAAGATTAGTAACAGTGCCAAAATGTGGAAGCTCAACAGTACACTTCTTAACAACTTCTGGGTCAAAGAGGAAATCAAGGAAGAAATCAAAATGTTTCGAGAGTTCAATGAAAATGAAGACACAAGCTATCAAAATATTTGGGACACAGCTAAAGCAGTCCTAAGAGGGAAGTTCATAGCTATACAAGCACACATTAGGAAACAAGAAAAGGCACAAATAAACAGCCTGATTGCACATCTCAAAGACCTAGAAGAAGAACAACAAAGGAATCCTAAAGCAACCAGAAGGACAGAAATTACTAAAGTTAGGGCAGAAATAAATAACATTGAGAATAGGAAAACCATACAAAAGATTAATGAAAGTAAATGTTGGTCCTTTGAAAGAGTAAACAAAATTGACAAACCTTTAGCCAGACTCACAAAACAAAAAAGGGAGATGACCCAAATAAATCGGATAGTAAATGAAAGAGGAGAAATCACAACAGACACTGCAGAAATTCAACATATCATGTGAGGCTTCTATGAACAACTATATGCCACCAAGCTAGAGAACCTGGAAGAAATGAATGATTTCCTAGATACCTACCAACTTCCAAAACTAAGTAAAGAGGAAGTGGATAACATGAACAGGCCCATCACAGCTAATGAAATTGAAACAGTTATCAAAAATCTTCCCAAAAATAAAAGTCCTGGACCAGATGGTTTTACAAATGAATTCTACAAAACCTTCAAAGAAGAACTAATACCTCTACTTTTAAAAGTCTGCAAGAAGATTGAAGACACTGGAATACTCCCTGCCAGCTTCTATGAAGCCAACATCACCCTGATACCAAAAGCAGACAGGAACACAACAAGAAAAGAAAACTACAGACCAATATCTCTGATGAACATAGATGCGAAAATATTGAACAAAATTCTAGCCAACCAGATACAGCAATATATCAAAAAGATTGTTCATCATGACCAAGTGGGGTTTATCCCAGGCATGCAAGGTTGGTTTAATATACGTAAATCAATCAATGTGATCCACCACATCAACAAAAGCAAGACCAAAAACCACATGGTCATATCAATAGATGCAGAGAAAGCCTTTGACAAAATACAACATCCCTTTATGATTAAAACACTACCAAAAATGGGAATAGATGGAAAATTCCTGAAGATAGTGGAGTCTATATATAGCAAACCTACAGCCAACATCATACTCAATGGTGAAAAACTGGAAGCATTTCCACTCAGATCAGGTACTAGACAGGGCTGCCCACTATCACCATTACTATTCAAAATAGTTTTGGAAGTTCTTGCCATAGCAATCAGGCAGGAGCAAGGAATTAAAGGCATACAGATTGGAAGAGAAGAAGTCAAACTCTCCTTATTTGCAGATGACATGATAGTATACATGGAAAAACCTAAGGAATCCAGCAAGAAGCTTTTGGAAATCATCAGGCAATACAGTAATGTGTCAGGCTATAAAATTAACATTCAAAAGTCAGTGGCATTCCTCTATGCAAACACTAAGTTAGAAGAAATTGAAATCCAGAAATCAGTTCCTTTTTCTATAGCAACAAAAACAATAAAATATCTAGGAGTAAACCTAACCAAAGAAGTGAAAGACTTGTATACTGAAAATTATGTCACTACTCAAAGAAATTTAAAAAGACACAAAGAAGTGGAAAGATATTCCATGTTTATGGGTTGGAAGAATTAACATCATCAAAATGAATATATTACCCAGAGCCATCTACAAATTTAATGCTATCCCCATCAAGATCCCAAGCACATTTTTTAGGAGAATAGAAAAAATGCTACAAATGTTTATCTGGAACCAGAAAAGACCTAGAATTGCCAAAACAATCTTGAGAAAAAAGAACAGAACTGGAGGCATCACACTCCCAGATCTCAAACTGTATTATAGAGCCTTTGTCATCAAAACTGCTTGGTACTGGAACATGAACACAGTGACCAGTGGAATAGAATTGAGAGCCCAGAAATGAGGCCCCACATGTATGGACATCTAATCTTTGACAAAGGGGCCCAGACTACTACATGGGGAAAGCAGAGTCTCTTCAACAAATGGTGTTGGAAACAATGGGTTGAAACATGCAGAAGAATGAAACTGAATCACTGTATTTCACCAAATACAAAAGTAAATTCCTAGTAGATCAAGGACTTGGATGTTAGACCAGAAACTATCAGATACTTAGAGGAAAATATTGGCAGAACTTTTTTCCGCATAAATTTTAAAGACATTTTCAATGAAACGAATCCAATTACAAGGAAGACTAAGGCAAGTATAAACCTATGGGACTACATCAAATTAAAAAGCTTCTTCACAGCAAAAGAAACCACTACCCAAATCAAGAGACCCCTCACAGAATGGGAGAAGATCTTTACATGCCATACATCAGATAAGAGTTTAATAACCAACATATATAAAGAGCTTGCCAGACTCAACAACAAGACAACAAATAACCCCATCCAAAAATGGGGGGAGGACTTGGACAGAATATTCACCACAGAAGAGATCCAAAAGGCGAGAAACACATGAAAAAATGCTCCAAGTCTCTAATTGTCAGAGAAATGCAAATCAAGACAACAATGAGATATCACTTCACTCCTGTGAGAATGTCACACATCAGAAAAGGTAACAGCAGCAAATGCTGGAGAGGGTGTGGGGTCAAAGGAACCCTCCTGCACTGCTGGTGGGAATGTCAATTGATCCAACCTCTGTGGAGAACAGTCTGGAGAACTCTCAGAAGGCTAGAAATGGACCTACCCTATGACCCTGCAATTCCCCTCCTGGGGATATATCCTAAGGAACCCAACACATCCATCCATAAAGATCTGTGTACACATATGTTCTTGGCAGCACAATTTGTAATAGCCAAAACCTGGAAGCAACCCAGGTGTCCAACAACAGATGAGTGGCTGAGCAAGTTGTGGTCTATATACACAATGGAATACTACTCAGCTGTAAAAAATGGTGACTTCACCGTTTTCAGCCGATCTTGGATGGACCTTGAAAAAATCATGTTGAGTGAAATAAGTCAGAAACAGAAGGATGAATATGGGATGATCTCACTCTCAGGCCGAAGTTGAAAAACAAGATTAGAAAAGAAAACACAAGTCGAACCTGAAATGGAATTGGAGTATTACACCAAAGTAAAAGACTCGGGGGTGGATGGGTGGGTGGGGAGAATACAGGTCCATGAAAAATGATGAATGAAATAGTGGGGGTTGTATTGTTAAATGGGAATCTGGGGAATGTTATGCATGTAAAAAAAAAAAAAGAAGTAGAAACGCAAAGCAGAAATTGACTGAGTTTGGAGTATGGCACCAAAGTAAGAAAGCAGAAGTATACTAGAGTTTGCAGTGAGTACCCTCCCTAACACTTCCTCTCCACTATTCCAAGCTTTGGGTCCATGATTGCTCAACAATTTCTTTGGCTTTGTATGTTAACTCTCTTTTCAGTCACCAGGTTCCAGATGCCATCAGGATGCTAGCCAGGCTTCCCTGGATTGAAGACCCCACCAATGTGTCCTGGAGCTCAGCTTCCCCAGAGACCCACCCTACTAGGGAAAGAGAGAGGCAGACTGGGAGTATGGACCGACCAGTCTACGCCCATGTTCAGCGGGGAAGCAATTACAGAAGCCAGACCTTCTACCTTCTGCAACCCTCAATGACCCTGGGTCCATGCTCCCAGAGGGATAGAGAATGGGAAAGCTACTGGGGAGGGGGTGGGATATGGAGATTGGGCGGTGGGAATTGTGTGGAGTTGTACCCCTCCTACCCTATGGTTTTGTTAATTAATCCTTCTTAAATAAAAAAAATTAAAAAAAAATAGAAACTAGAAAGAAACAACAGTCAGGGAAGTTTCCAAAAGTAAAAAAAAAATTTTTTTATTTACATATTAGATAGAGACAGAGAGAAATCAAAAGTGGAGAGGAAAATAGAGAGAGAGACAGACAGACAGACATACCTACAGCACTTCACAAAATGAAGCTTTTTTCCTTGCAAGTATGGACTGGGTCCTTGATCGTTATAACATGAGAGCTTGAGGACATCATGTTGAGTAAGATAAACCAAAAACAGAAGGATGTATAATAAATGATCTCTCTTATTAGCAGGACAGGGGCAAACGCTAGAAGAAGAAGAAGCAGGATAGGGAGGGAGAGCACACAGTGAATCATAGAGGAGACACCGTGTGTTGTACCAAAACAAAGGATTCTGGGTTGGAGGGGAACTTTGAGGTCCTAGTGTGTAATTGAATTGTACATATGTGACTGCAGCTGCAAAGTATTAACTTCATCAATTTAAAAATTGCACCCCACTGCCAACCGCCATCCACCCTCAGATATTTCTCTCAAGAACACATGAGATGGCCTACAGACATACTGAAAATGGTCCACATCACTTGTCATTAGAGAAATGCAAATGACAGCTACATTGAGGCGCCACCACTCACCCAAGACTGACCCACATCAATGATGATGTGGCGATGATGTGGACAGAAAGGGAATTTGGCACACTGTTGGTGCATCCCTCGTGGGAAACGTTATGGAGAGTCTTAAAGCAAATAAAAATTGATATGTCTTATGATCCAGCAATATAAGTGCATTCCAATTACAGGAAAATACAGTATTGTGCCAAACCATTGAAGCAAATCTCATTATGATACTATATTTGCAACACAGAAATGGTTGGTCAGAAAATTTAGGCTATAAGCAGTCAGGATGGGTCATTCTGGGCCTCTTCAACCAGGCTAACAGCAATACTGGTGTATGCTCTATAGAAATTCAGTCTCCACTGCACCCCATAACGTCCCTTGGTCCATGCTCCCAGAGGGATAAAGAATAGGAAAGCTGGAGTTGGGCATTAGTGTAGCAGGTTAAGCACACATGGCACCAAGTGTAAGATCCGGCTTAAGGATCACTGCCTCCCCACCTGCAGGGGAGTTGCTTCACAGGCGGTGAAGCAGGTCTGAAGGTGTCTTTCTCTCATCCTCTCTGTCTTCTCCTCTCTCCATTTCTCTCTGTCCAACCAAAAAAAAAAAAAAAAAAAAGTAGGAAAAATATCAGGGGAGGGGATGGGATATGGAGTTCTGGCGGTGGGAATTGTATGGAATTGTGCCCCTTTTATCCTATGGTTTTTGTCAATGTTTCCTTTTTATAAATAAAAATTATATATATATATATATATATAAAAGAAAAGAAATCCAGTCTCCAGTTTAACCTCCACCAGGGGCAAACTAAAGAAGGAGGCTACTACTCTCTGCTAGCAGGCAGTGGACTTTACTTCTATCCCAAACTGAATGGAAGTAAACAAGCTGCACCCTTACAGTCAAGCTGCAGTTCTTCCAAAGCAGAGATCACATTCAGGGGTCCCCCTGCCTGCTGTTCTCTCTCATCAGAGTATGGCTGACAGGGCTTTTTCCTGCCAGCTCCAGAATGTGTGTGATGCCCATCACCACCTGAGTCTAAGTCTTCAGTTTCCTTTCAGACCTGAACCTGTGACTCATACTTTTGTATACAAGGCAGCTACTTGGGAATCAATAAACATATTGGTAAGATAGAAACAGCTGCAGTTGTTAAGTGCACACAGTACTAAGCACAAAGATCCAGGTTCAAGTCCCCGGCTCTCCACCTGTAAGGGAGGACACTTCACAAGTAGCGAAGCAGGTCTGCAGGTGTTTATCTTTCTCTCTCCCTACTCCTTCTCCCTTCTCAATTTCTTTCTGTCCTATCCAATAAAAATGAAAAAACAAACAAACAAACAAACGAACAAAAAGGCCGCCAGGAGCAGTGGATTTGTAGTACTGGCATCGAGTTCCAGTGATAACCCTAGAGGAAAAAAATAATAACAGAGGGACCAGGTGGTGGAACACCGGGTAGAGTGCATATTACAATGTTCAAGGGCCCAGGGCTAGGTTCCCAGGACTCACATGCAGGGAGAAGCTACGTGAAGCAGTGCTGCAGGTGTCTCTCTCCCCTCTCTCCCTCAATTTGTCTGTTTCTATAAAAATAACAGAGTAACAGAGAAGTAATAACAGAAATAACAGAGTAACAGAGAAAGATGTTTAATGTAGATATCCCTTTCTTTTTTGCCACACCCTCAGACCCACAACTAGCTTAAGATCTGAGCTGGGAAGAAATATCTAAAGGGACTAGAGAGTAGGAGTTGATAGAGGACTGTGGTCAGAGGAGTTCTCATCATCCAATGTGGGGAGAACATGCCCTTCCAGATCAAATACTCCCCAAGAAGGAGACACGTACACAAAGCAGGTGCATTTCTGTAAAGATTTGCAAAGCATTATAAACAGATTGTGCACTAGAAGTTTCAAATAAGGTACATAACACCTCCCTATCCACTCACAAAGCATTTTGTTGCTCAAGCTGTTCCCTCATAATGTGATTACTATTACCATTAAATTTGAATAATGTATCTGCTGATTTCAAATTCGTACATTCTGGGTACTTGATGCTTCATGTATACAGCATTCTGCACAGACATGATGGAGAATTCCCAGTTATCCAGTTGGTTTCCTTCTTCTCCCCACCCCCCCCCCATTTATTTATTTTGCCACCAATGTGATCACTGGGGCTAAGTACCAGCACTATGAATGCACTGCGCCCACTGGCAATTTTTCCCCTTTCTGGTTTGTTTATTATAGGACAGAGAGGAATTGAGAGGGGACAGGAGATAGATAGGGAGAGAGAAAGATAGACACCTGCAGGTCTGCTTTACTGCTCCACTCCTGAAACGTACCCCTGCGGGTGAGGAACAGGAACTCAGACCCAGATCCTTGTGCACAGTAATGTGTTCTCAACCAGGTGTGCCACCACCTGCCCCCCCTCCATGTTTCTATTTCAAGACCAAGTTTATAAGGCTCTAAGCAGCTTGCTCTGAGCCTGTCATATTTCCAATCCATTTGGCATGGAATAATCTGGCCTCTAAGCAATAGAGTCAAAATAAAACATGGAAGTACAGTGGTCAGAGAGATACAGAAACAAATTACTTCAATTGCTTTATTTTACATGAGCATTGGAGTTTCATCTGTGTATAGAATTTAAAGTAGCAAGCCAAAATACACATGGTGAGGCCTGAGTTTGTATTTGCTGAATGAACATTTCATCTTCGGAATGAAGCACTTTTATTCGATAACTTCTAATCTGAAGCTTATAGATTTTAGATGCTTGTTCCCTTTTTTTTAAATTAGAGAATAATTAAAACACCAACATCTGGGGGATGGGTGGTGGCACACCTGGTTGAGTACAAGTCACAATGCACAAAGACCTGGGTTCAATCCCCTGGTCCCCACCTGCAGGAGTAAAGATTTGCAAGTGGTGAAGCAGTGCTCCTGGTCTCTCTTTCTCCATCCCCTACTTCCCCTTCTCTCTCAATTTCTGGCTGACTCTATCCAATAAATAAATAAAGATATTTTAAAAATCTGTGTTTGTGGTACAACTTAGTGGTTAGCTCCACTCTGTTTTTTTTTCTTTTGTATACTAGACAATTTGTCATACCAGGGAATGACCAAGTGATCAAAGTTCAGACAGTAAGGTTTAATTAAAACCACCAAGTAAATAGATGTATTTTGTAAGGTTTGTTTCCTTTGATTCAATTGCTTTAGTGACATGCAAAGTTCAGTCAGAAAATTCTCCCTGTTTAATCTCATTATTAATCTTACTCATTTGATGCTTATCTCTGAAAGTAACTTTGTCCTAGTGTGAAAGATTTAACATATGCTAGTCAAATTCCGTGGGACAGATAAACTACACTCTGTGGGAGAAAAAATAGTGTCACTTCTAAAAGGACTAGAGACTAGGAGCTGATATAGGACTGAGATCAAAGGAGTCCGCATCATCCAATGTGGAGAGAAAATGTTCTCCCAAAGAAAACAAGATACACAGAGCAGGTGCATTTCTGTTAAGATTTGAAAACAGGAACTGTTGTGATATAACACTACCCTATGGATGTTTACTTGTCACAAAGATTAGGAAACAGCTGAGTACAGAGGCTACCTGTTGAAACAGTGATGAGAAACTCAGGTCTGTCTGGTCACACAATTCAATCAGGTCTGCCGGGTCCACAATTCAATCAGAACAAACAGTGCTGGGTTAATTAAATTAGCTCAAGAAAACAGTAAGTGGGGCTCCAGAACACATAGAGAAAGACAGAGACAGGCTGAGAGTATGGATCGACCTGCCAACACCCATGTTCAGTGGAGAAGCAATTATAGAAGCCAGACCTTCCACCTTCTGCAACCATATTTTAATCAATACTTCCAGAGGGGTAAAGAATAGGAAAGCTTTCAAGGGAGGGGATGGGATAAGGAACTCTGGTAGTGGTAATTTTGTGGAATTGTATCCCTCTTTGGCCTTGTCAATACTTTTAATCTTATAAATAAATTTTTTAAAAAATTAAAAGAAAGAAAAAAAAAAAAAAAAAGGAAACAGGAGGTGCAGACTTGCAGAGGGCACACCCTGCTGGAAAATATGTGAACTGCACCTATGGCCAAGGAACTGAACCACAGGTTGCTCAGCAAGATGGCTACAGACACACAGTCTCAGACCAAAGCTGGGTGAGTTTAACTGAGGCGGAATCATGGGCAGTGAGGGGTAGGAAGGGCAGCAACCAGCTCCCGTGTCACATCTGTGTTCTCTGGGGGAAAGAGAGAGAGAAATACTCTAAAATGACTCACTTTAAACCTTTAAAGAAGGTTTAAACTTTAAAGAAGGAGGGAAGTTGCCAATGCTTTCTGCCACTAGGCAGAGTGGGAACTCTAAGAGCTTAGTAAATATACTGTGTTTATACCATTTGTATAAACACTTTGAAGCCTCAGGCAGTAGAATCTCTTTGCCTAACCATTATGTTATCTGCCCCCTGTCCCCATTATTTTGACTTTAGAAAATCCTATATGCTGTACTGATAGTGAGGAGTAAAAATATAAATAGCCACACCATGGAAATCATTTTTCCATGTTCACCACATGCACAGAAACTCACAGAATGCCCAGAAGATGGCAGGTGTGGTGAGAACAGGCTTGTGCTGCCTGCTCCCCTTTCTTCAGAACCGAAGGCTCAGTTCTTCAAGGTGGAGGATCACTGATGGTTGGCAGCTCCCCACTGAAGGCCTTTCACCTTCGCAGCCTGCAACCGCAGGTCAATAACATGAGTGCTATGAAGAAAAAATTCCCTCTTATCTCAGTGTGGAAGAACACTGTGGAGCCACACTGATCTAGAGCTCTTGATCCGGTTTAGGCCTGTACTCTGTCCTGTGTGCGGTTACTATAATAATCCTGATTGCCCAGACTGTTAATTGTGTTGAGACTGGCACTACCATGATCCCAGTTATAATAACCTCTCAGGGCGAGAGAGAGAGAGAGAGCTTGGCAATGCAGAATAACCACTTTGTTTTTTATTGCCACCAGAGCTATTGCTGGGGCTCAGTACCTTCATAATGAATCCACTGCTCCCAATAGTCTTTTTGTTTGTGTTTGTTTGTTTGTTACTTTTCTTTCTGATAGGGATGGAGAGAAAATAAGAGGAAAGGGGAAGATAGGAAGAAAGAGAAACACCTGAAACATTTTTGTTTTTTTACCACTCATGATTTAATAATTTGACTAGCATATGCTAAGTCTTTCACACTAGGACAAAGTTACTTTCAGAGACAATCATCAAATGAGTAAGATTAATAATCAGATTAAACAGGGAGAATTTTCTGACTGAACTTTGCTATGTGCTTAAAAGCTTGGTCATTTTACAGGGGGCAAAGTTGGACAGCCCACCTACATGTTAGCTGTTAGACTCAAGCAAAAATTAGTGAAGTCATGGATCCCTTAGAATATACCTAAAATAGACTTCCTAGCTTCTTCCAACATGAAGAAACTAAATCTTATCTGCTTTATTCTTAGCTTTAGGTTCCTGATTATTTAACAATTTGTTATGCTTTGTATCTTAATACTTTTCAGCCACAAAGTTGCAAATGCCACCATGACACCAACCTGACTTGCCTGGGCAGAGGACCTCACCAATGTGTCCTGGAACCCCACCTCCCCAGAGCCCTTCCCTACTAGGGAAAGAGAGAAATAGGTTGGGGGTATGGATCAACCTGTAAATGCCCATGTCCAGCAGAGAAGCAATTACAGAAGCCTTCCACCTTCTGCTCCCCTTAAAGATCTTTGGTCCCGGAGGAATAAAAGAATAGGGTAGCTTCCAATGGAGGGGATGGGATATGGAACTCTGGTGGTGGGAATTATGTGGAATTGTATCCCTTTTATCCCACAACCTTGGTAATCATTATTAAATTACTAACTTTTTTTTTAAAAAAAAAAAGGTCAAAATGGACCTTCCAGTGAATTATTTTGAGCATCTGGGGAATCCAGAATTCATCCACTTGCAGAACCAAGAGCCATTTTGTGTGTGTGTGGGGGGGTGCTGAGGTTGGGATGGGGGGAAGGACAACTGACTACAGGAACCAGGGGCAGTGGCTTTCCCTACTCACATTTCAGAGGGACGGGCACACTCTACTTTCCCGCTCTTGGAACTGCAGGCCAAAGCAAAGAGAGAGACTACTGGGGAAGGGCAGATGGAAGGTGATCGAAAACACACAACCAGATGCCCAAGGCTATGGAAAAGAGCAGTCACATTTGTACGGCTAAGAACTATGGGTAAGAGAGGAAGACACATGTAGTTCCTCACAGATCTTATGTGAGACCCTTTGGGGCCTCCATCCTGCTCTCTTTCACACTCTTCTTATACCCTGAACTCCCCACTGCCATCACACACACCCCACCATACACACACACAGTCACAATCCTAGGTCCTCCTTCATGACAACATTCTATAAAACTCAAACAAAGAAACACTCTTGTCTCCCCCATTCACTAACCATATTATTTAAAATGTTCTTCAGGGTGGGGGAGATAGCACAGTTGTTATGCAAAAAGACGTTCATGTCTGAGGTTCCAGAGTTCCAGGTTCAGTCCCCTACACCACTATAAGCCAGAGCTGAGTAGTGCTTTGGTAATAACAACAGTAACAATAGCATTCATATTCATCTAAGATCTGTAAAAATAGCAGTTTTAGATGATTTGGTACTTAGAAGGCAGAAAAGCAAGATAATGGGTCTTACTTATTATTACTTTCACTTGTAGTTTGTTTTTGTAAAAAGGATTGAGCTAATGCCTAATTAAGAAAAATACTTTTGGGAAAGGAGTTCCTTGGTTACTACACAGCTGGTGTCACAATAAATAGCAAGTTACGGATCTCCTTGAAGTCTTCCCTGGACAGCATTGTGGGGCTAGGGACTGGACTTGAGTGGATGGGGCAAACCTAGACACGATTTAGTTCAACGAAAAGAAGATGTGAAAAAATGTGAATCAGTTCTGGTAACACTCAAGCACAGGTGTCTGGGATGTTTTGGATGGTGTCTTAGCATCTTAAACTAGAGTCAGTCTAAGAAAATAAGGTGCCTGGTAGATGTATACTAGGTAGGAAGCTCTTCCCACTCCAAGAGGCCACAGGTCTATGATCACATATATTGGCTGTATTTCTGGAATGGTAATTGGATACATTCTAGATTCTTCTAGAGGCTCACAATTCTTACATGGGGCCATCGAGAGAGGAAGGCAAGGGGTGGGCAAGAAGTATATGTTCTTTGTGGATATCAGTAGCTCTTCCTCTCATTGGAGTTCCCAGCACCTTCAGGCAGTTATGGGCTTGGGTTTCATGCTGTCCACAACTGCGGAAATCACAACGCCTGCTGCCTTTGCTCCTTTCATCAGGACGTGCTCCACCTGCAAAGGAAACCAGTTACCAGTGTCCTCAGTGGGGCTTCTCAGCCTGCACCCTACTAGGACCCGCTCTACGGGTGTTTTATGCTAGAGGAGGAAACAACCTCTTTCCAGATATCCAAGGACTGCAAAAAATCTAGACAATTCTAGTTGGCCTATGTGACTCCTCATAGCCAAGGATATCTTAGGAGTCTGGAGGCAAAGAGTCTCAAACATATACTACTGCTGAGGCCAGCACCCTGCGTGTGAGGAAAGACAGCTGTGGAGTGGAGGGGAACTCAGGTGGACCAAGTCACACTGGAAATTCCAGGCTCAGTTCTAGGCTTGTGTTCAGTTGACTCCCAGGTCCAGGATCCTGAGGAAATCCCTCCCCCTCTCTCCTTCATCTTGGGTGGAAGAATTCTTCCTTCCATGTACTGATGCTCACATAAGAGATGATCACTCAGAACCAGAACCTACCAGCTTCTCTTAGTCCTGGAGGAAGGCTTTGTTGGTGGGGCAGCAAGTCAAGAGAAAATGTTCAGAGCAAAGGGAAGATACAGAAAGGCAAAGACGGGAGAGATTGGGTGGGAGACATGCCGTGAGAGAAGCGAGAATAATCTAGCCTAGTGCACTGAAGTGGCATTGCGAAATATAGGTTTGTGTGAAAGTTTGAAATTAGCCCGCTATATCTGCTTCTGTAATACATGCTTTGCTTAGATATAGATTGGTGCCATAAGATAGAGTTCAAAATGTATACCTCAGATAAGGGTGTAAAATGTATCTTTGGCTTACACAAGAATGCCCCTCTGCCCTCTGCCTCCATAGATAAGAGTGACCACCCCAACCCCAGAGTGCTATAAAAACCCGTAATGTAGAGAGCTAGAGGTCCCCAAAGGACAGTGGCTACATTCTGGCTTGCAGACCTCTCAGCTGAGACCCCCCCCCCCCGTGTGTCTACCTGTCAGTTGAGACCCCCTGTGTGTCTTTATGTGAGCTTGTAATGGTGGCTATTTTATGTGCTTGTGTGAATAAATACTTCAACTTCATCAATTTCCTGTGTCAGCCTCAGCTTGTGATAGGGTTCTGTCAGTAGCAACTTAACACCCCCACCACACAGGGACCTGGGGAGGTAAAAGAGGCCTGGGGAGTGTTTCACCCACAGCTTAGCCAGTTCACAGCCTCAGTCCCACCTCCCAGACTCCAGCTAATTAAGCTTACAGCTAATTAAAGCTGAAGCAGCTCTCTTGGGAAAAAAGGACCAAGAAAAGCCAAGTATCCTCCGTAGTGCACATCAGTGGGAAGACGGACCTTTTGTAGAGCATGGCCAGGCTTCAAAAAACCTGGATGGGTACTGAACAGGAGAACCCTTACCCCCTTGCCTGATCTGGAGGTTCTAATCTGAGCACCTTCAGGGCTGGAGACCGCTCTCCTGGTAATGGATGCCCTCCTGCCCCCCCCCTGACCCCCAGCCCCAAGGACTCGGGCCACAGCCCCCCAAATCCTTAACAGCTATCATCTTGCAGTAGGGGCTCATCTCTGTCTCCAGGCTCTAGTATTTTTACAATGCAAGAACTGCGCTGGAGAAACAGTATAATGGTTATGCAAATGATTTTCATGCCTGAGGCTCTGAGGTCCCAAGTTCAATCCTCAGCATCACCTCAAGATAGAGCTGAGCAATGCTCTGGGGAAAATTTTTTTAAAGAAAAAAAGTAATTTCAATTCCAGGGATATTGCATAGTGGTGATGAAAAATATTCTCATAGTTGAGGTTCTGAGGTCTCAGGACTAGTCCCCAGCAACTTCTTCAGTCAGGACTGTGAAGTGTTCTGATGAAAGCCACAAAGGAAGGTTGGGGAGATAAAGCATAGTGGTTATACAAAAAGATGTTCATGCCTGAGGTCTCAGGTTCAATGCACAACACCACCATAGCCAGAGCTATGCCAACAGAACTTTTAAAGTATTTTTTGCTTTATTTTTCTTTTATTTTTATTATATTTGATAGAACTGACAAATTGAGAGGGGAGGGGCCAGGTAGGGGCACTCCTGGCTGAGCACACATGTTACAATACACAAGGACCTGGGCTCGAGCCCCCAATCTCTACCTGCAAGGGGAAAGTTTTGCAAATGGTGAAGCTGTATTGAAGGTGTCTCTCTCCTTCTCTACCAGTCCTTTCCCTCTCGATTTCTGGCTGCCTCTGTCCAGTAAATAAAGATAATAAGAGCAATTTAAGAAGAAACTGAAAGGGGATGGGGAAATAGAGAGGAAGAGAAACAGAGAAACATCTGAAGTACTTGCTTCACCACTCAAGGCGGCTTCCTCCTCTGCAGATGGGGACCAGGGGGTCTTGCACATGGTAACATATGCACTCAACCAAGTGTGCCACCACCCAGCCCCACCAACAGCACTTTAAGTAAAATCATTATAATAAAAGGCAAGAGGGAGTTAGGTGTAGCATAGCAGGTTAAGCGCATGTGGCGTGAAGTGCAAGGACTGGCCTAAGGATCCCGGTTCGAGTCCTTGGCTCCCCACCTGCAGGAGATTCGCTTCACAAGGGGTGAAGCAGGTCTGCAGGTGTCTATCTTTCTCTCCTCCTCAGAAATGAGGCCCCACATGTATGGACATCTAATCTTTGACAAAGGGGCCCAGACTACTACATGGGGAAAGCAGAGTCTCTTCAACAAATGGTGTTGGAAACAATGGGTTGAAACATGCAGAAGAATGAAACTGAATCACTGTATTTCACCAAATACAAAAGTAAATTCCTAGTAGATCAAGGACTTGGATGTTAGACCAGAAACTATCAGATACTTAGAGGAAAATATTGGCAGAACTTTTTTCCGCATAAATTTTAAAGACATTTTCAATGAAACGAATCCAATTACAAGGAAGACTAAGGCAAGTATAAACCTATGGGACTACATCAAATTAAAAAGCTTCTTCACAGCAAAAGAAACCACTACCCAAATCAAGAGACCCCTCACAGAATGGGAGAAGATCTTTACATGCCATACATCAGATAAGAGTTTAATAACCAACATATATAAAGAGCTTGCCAGACTCAACAACAAGACAACAAATAACCCCATCCAAAAATGGGGGGAGGACTTGGACAGAATATTCACCACAGAAGAGATCCAAAAGGCGAGAAACACATGAAAAAATGCTCCAAGTCTCTAATTGTCAGAGAAATGCAAATCAAGACAACAATGAGATATCACTTCACTCCTGTGAGAATGTCACACATCAGAAAAGGTAACAGCAGCAAATGCTGGAGAGGGTGTGGGGTCAAAGGAACCCTCCTGCACTGCTGGTGGGAATGTCAATTGATCCAACCTCTGTGGAGAACAGTCTGGAGAACTCTCAGAAGGCTAGAAATGGACCTACCCTATGACCCTGCAATTCCCCTCCTGGGGATATATCCTAAGGAACCCAACACATCCATCCATAAAGATCTGTGTACACATATGTTCTTGGCAGCACAATTTGTAATAGCCAAAACCTGGAAGCAACCCAGGTGTCCAACAACAGATGAGTGGCTGAGCAAGTTGTGGTCTATATACACAATGGAATACTACTCAGCTGTAAAAAATGGTGACTTCACCGTTTTCAGCCGATCTTGGATGGACCTTGAAAAAATCATGTTGAGTGAAATAAGTCAGAAACAGAAGGATGAATATGGGATGATCTCACTCTCAGGCCGAAGTTGAAAAACAAGATTAGAAAAGAAAACACAAGTCGAACCTGAAATGGAATTGGAGTATTACACCAAAGTAAAAGACTCGGGGGTGGATGGGTGGGTGGGGAGAATACAGGTCCATGAAAAATGATGAATGAAATAGTGGGGGTTGTATTGTTAAATGGGAATCTGGGGAATGTTATGCATGTAAAAAAAAAAAAAGAAGTAGAAACGCAAAGCAGAAATTGACTGAGTTTGGAGTATGGCACCAAAGTAAGAAAGCAGAAGTATACTAGAGTTTGCAGTGAGTACCCTCCCTAACACTTCCTCTCCACTATTCCAAGCTTTGGGTCCATGATTGCTCAACAATTTCTTTGGCTTTGTATGTTAACTCTCTTTTCAGTCACCAGGTTCCAGATGCCATCAGGATGCTAGCCAGGCTTCCCTGGATTGAAGACCCCACCAATGTGTCCTGGAGCTCAGCTTCCCCAGAGACCCACCCTACTAGGGAAAGAGAGAGGCAGACTGGGAGTATGGACCGACCAGTCTACGCCCATGTTCAGCGGGGAAGCAATTACAGAAGCCAGACCTTCTACCTTCTGCAACCCTCAATGACCCTGGGTCCATGCTCCCAGAGGGATAGAGAATGGGAAAGCTACTGGGGAGGGGGTGGGATATGGAGATTGGGCGGTGGGAATTGTGTGGAGTTGTACCCCTCCTACCCTATGGTTTTGTTAATTAATCCTTCTTAAATAAAAAAAATTAAAAAAAAATAGAAACTAGAAAGAAACAACAGTCAGGGAAGTTTCCAAAAGTAAAAAAAAAATTTTTTTATTTACATATTAGATAGAGACAGAGAGAAATCAAAAGTGGAGAGGAAAATAGAGAGAGAGACAGACAGACAGACATACCTACAGCACTTCACAAAATGAAGCTTTTTTCCTTGCAAGTATGGACTGGGTCCTTGATCGTTATAACATGAGAGCTTGAGGACATCATGTTGAGTAAGATAAACCAAAAACAGAAGGATGTATAATAAATGATCTCTCTTATTAGCAGGACAGGGGCAAACGCTAGAAGAAGAAGAAGCAGGATAGGGAGGGAGAGCACACAGTGAATCATAGAGGAGACACCGTGTGTTGTACCAAAACAAAGGATTCTGGGTTGGAGGGGAACTTTGAGGTCCTAGTGTGTAATTGAATTGTACATATGTGACTGCAGCTGCAAAGTATTAACTTCATCAATTTAAAAATTGCACCCCACTGCCAACCGCCATCCACCCTCAGATATTTCTCTCAAGAACACATGAGATGGCCTACAGACATACTGAAAATGGTCCACATCACTTGTCATTAGAGAAATGCAAATGACAGCTACATTGAGGCGCCACCACTCACCCAAGACTGACCCACATCAATGATGATGTGGCGATGATGTGGACAGAAAGGGAATTTGGCACACTGTTGGTGCATCCCTCGTGGGAAACGTTATGGAGAGTCTTAAAGCAAATAAAAATTGATATGTCTTATGATCCAGCAATATAAGTGCATTCCAATTACAGGAAAATACAGTATTGTGCCAAACCATTGAAGCAAATCTCATTATGATACTATATTTGCAACACAGAAATGGTTGGTCAGAAAATTTAGGCTATAAGCAGTCAGGATGGGTCATTCTGGGCCTCTTCAACCAGGCTAACAGCAATACTGGTGTATGCTCTATAGAAATTCAGTCTCCACTGCACCCCATAACGTCCCTTGGTCCATGCTCCCAGAGGGATAAAGAATAGGAAAGCTGGAGTTGGGCATTAGTGTAGCAGGTTAAGCACACATGGCACCAAGTGTAAGATCCGGCTTAAGGATCACTGCCTCCCCACCTGCAGGGGAGTTGCTTCACAGGCGGTGAAGCAGGTCTGAAGGTGTCTTTCTCTCATCCTCTCTGTCTTCTCCTCTCTCCATTTCTCTCTGTCCAACCAAAAAAAAAAAAAAAAAAAAGTAGGAAAAATATCAGGGGAGGGGATGGGATATGGAGTTCTGGCGGTGGGAATTGTATGGAATTGTGCCCCTTTTATCCTATGGTTTTTGTCAATGTTTCCTTTTTATAAATAAAAATTATATATATATATATATATATAAAAGAAAAGAAATCCAGTCTCCAGTTTAACCTCCACCAGGGGCAAACTAAAGAAGGAGGCTACTACTCTCTGCTAGCAGGCAGTGGACTTTACTTCTATCCCAAACTGAATGGAAGTAAACAAGCTGCACCCTTACAGTCAAGCTGCAGTTCTTCCAAAGCAGAGATCACATTCAGGGGTCCCCCTGCCTGCTGTTCTCTCTCATCAGAGTATGGCTGACAGGGCTTTTTCCTGCCAGCTCCAGAATGTGTGTGATGCCCATCACCACCTGAGTCTAAGTCTTCAGTTTCCTTTCAGACCTGAACCTGTGACTCATACTTTTGTATACAAGGCAGCTACTTGGGAATCAATAAACATATTGGTAAGATAGAAACAGCTGCAGTTGTTAAGTGCACACAGTACTAAGCACAAAGATCCAGGTTCAAGTCCCCGGCTCTCCACCTGTAAGGGAGGACACTTCACAAGTAGCGAAGCAGGTCTGCAGGTGTTTATCTTTCTCTCTCCCTACTCCTTCTCCCTTCTCAATTTCTTTCTGTCCTATCCAATAAAAATGAAAAAACAAACAAACAAACAAACGAACAAAAAGGCCGCCAGGAGCAGTGGATTTGTAGTACTGGCATCGAGTTCCAGTGATAACCCTAGAGGAAAAAAATAATAACAGAGGGACCAGGTGGTGGAACACCGGGTAGAGTGCATATTACAATGTTCAAGGGCCCAGGGCTAGGTTCCCAGGACTCACATGCAGGGAGAAGCTACGTGAAGCAGTGCTGCAGGTGTCTCTCTCCCCTCTCTCCCTCAATTTGTCTGTTTCTATAAAAATAACAGAGTAACAGAGAAGTAATAACAGAAATAACAGAGTAACAGAGAAAGATGTTTAATGTAGATATCCCTTTCTTTTTTGCCACACCCTCAGACCCACAACTAGCTTAAGATCTGAGCTGGGAAGAAATATCTAAAGGGACTAGAGAGTAGGAGTTGATAGAGGACTGTGGTCAGAGGAGTTCTCATCATCCAATGTGGGGAGAACATGCCCTTCCAGATCAAATACTCCCCAAGAAGGAGACACGTACACAAAGCAGGTGCATTTCTGTAAAGATTTGCAAAGCATTATAAACAGATTGTGCACTAGAAGTTTCAAATAAGGTACATAACACCTCCCTATCCACTCACAAAGCATTTTGTTGCTCAAGCTGTTCCCTCATAATGTGATTACTATTACCATTAAATTTGAATAATGTATCTGCTGATTTCAAATTCGTACATTCTGGGTACTTGATGCTTCATGTATACAGCATTCTGCACAGACATGATGGAGAATTCCCAGTTATCCAGTTGGTTTCCTTCTTCTCCCCACCCCCCCCCCATTTATTTATTTTGCCACCAATGTGATCACTGGGGCTAAGTACCAGCACTATGAATGCACTGCGCCCACTGGCAATTTTTCCCCTTTCTGGTTTGTTTATTATAGGACAGAGAGGAATTGAGAGGGGACAGGAGATAGATAGGGAGAGAGAAAGATAGACACCTGCAGGTCTGCTTTACTGCTCCACTCCTGAAACGTACCCCTGCGGGTGAGGAACAGGAACTCAGACCCAGATCCTTGTGCACAGTAATGTGTTCTCAACCAGGTGTGCCACCACCTGCCCCCCCTCCATGTTTCTATTTCAAGACCAAGTTTATAAGGCTCTAAGCAGCTTGCTCTGAGCCTGTCATATTTCCAATCCATTTGGCATGGAATAATCTGGCCTCTAAGCAATAGAGTCAAAATAAAACATGGAAGTACAGTGGTCAGAGAGATACAGAAACAAATTACTTCAATTGCTTTATTTTACATGAGCATTGGAGTTTCATCTGTGTATAGAATTTAAAGTAGCAAGCCAAAATACACATGGTGAGGCCTGAGTTTGTATTTGCTGAATGAACATTTCATCTTCGGAATGAAGCACTTTTATTCGATAACTTCTAATCTGAAGCTTATAGATTTTAGATGCTTGTTCCCTTTTTTTTAAATTAGAGAATAATTAAAACACCAACATCTGGGGGATGGGTGGTGGCACACCTGGTTGAGTACAAGTCACAATGCACAAAGACCTGGGTTCAATCCCCTGGTCCCCACCTGCAGGAGTAAAGATTTGCAAGTGGTGAAGCAGTGCTCCTGGTCTCTCTTTCTCCATCCCCTACTTCCCCTTCTCTCTCAATTTCTGGCTGACTCTATCCAATAAATAAATAAAGATATTTTAAAAATCTGTGTTTGTGGTACAACTTAGTGGTTAGCTCCACTCTGTTTTTTTTTCTTTTGTATACTAGACAATTTGTCATACCAGGGAATGACCAAGTGATCAAAGTTCAGACAGTAAGGTTTAATTAAAACCACCAAGTAAATAGATGTATTTTGTAAGGTTTGTTTCCTTTGATTCAATTGCTTTAGTGACATGCAAAGTTCAGTCAGAAAATTCTCCCTGTTTAATCTCATTATTAATCTTACTCATTTGATGCTTATCTCTGAAAGTAACTTTGTCCTAGTGTGAAAGATTTAACATATGCTAGTCAAATTCCGTGGGACAGATAAACTACACTCTGTGGGAGAAAAAATAGTGTCACTTCTAAAAGGACTAGAGACTAGGAGCTGATATAGGACTGAGATCAAAGGAGTCCGCATCATCCAATGTGGAGAGAAAATGTTCTCCCAAAGAAAACAAGATACACAGAGCAGGTGCATTTCTGTTAAGATTTGAAAACAGGAACTGTTGTGATATAACACTACCCTATGGATGTTTACTTGTCACAAAGATTAGGAAACAGCTGAGTACAGAGGCTACCTGTTGAAACAGTGATGAGAAACTCAGGTCTGTCTGGTCACACAATTCAATCAGGTCTGCCGGGTCCACAATTCAATCAGAACAAACAGTGCTGGGTTAATTAAATTAGCTCAAGAAAACAGTAAGTGGGGCTCCAGAACACATAGAGAAAGACAGAGACAGGCTGAGAGTATGGATCGACCTGCCAACACCCATGTTCAGTGGAGAAGCAATTATAGAAGCCAGACCTTCCACCTTCTGCAACCATATTTTAATCAATACTTCCAGAGGGGTAAAGAATAGGAAAGCTTTCAAGGGAGGGGATGGGATAAGGAACTCTGGTAGTGGTAATTTTGTGGAATTGTATCCCTCTTTGGCCTTGTCAATACTTTTAATCTTATAAATAAATTTTTTAAAAAATTAAAAGAAAGAAAAAAAAAAAAAAAAAGGAAACAGGAGGTGCAGACTTGCAGAGGGCACACCCTGCTGGAAAATATGTGAACTGCACCTATGGCCAAGGAACTGAACCACAGGTTGCTCAGCAAGATGGCTACAGACACACAGTCTCAGACCAAAGCTGGGTGAGTTTAACTGAGGCGGAATCATGGGCAGTGAGGGGTAGGAAGGGCAGCAACCAGCTCCCGTGTCACATCTGTGTTCTCTGGGGGAAAGAGAGAGAGAAATACTCTAAAATGACTCACTTTAAACCTTTAAAGAAGGTTTAAACTTTAAAGAAGGAGGGAAGTTGCCAATGCTTTCTGCCACTAGGCAGAGTGGGAACTCTAAGAGCTTAGTAAATATACTGTGTTTATACCATTTGTATAAACACTTTGAAGCCTCAGGCAGTAGAATCTCTTTGCCTAACCATTATGTTATCTGCCCCCTGTCCCCATTATTTTGACTTTAGAAAATCCTATATGCTGTACTGATAGTGAGGAGTAAAAATATAAATAGCCACACCATGGAAATCATTTTTCCATGTTCACCACATGCACAGAAACTCACAGAATGCCCAGAAGATGGCAGGTGTGGTGAGAACAGGCTTGTGCTGCCTGCTCCCCTTTCTTCAGAACCGAAGGCTCAGTTCTTCAAGGTGGAGGATCACTGATGGTTGGCAGCTCCCCACTGAAGGCCTTTCACCTTCGCAGCCTGCAACCGCAGGTCAATAACATGAGTGCTATGAAGAAAAAATTCCCTCTTATCTCAGTGTGGAAGAACACTGTGGAGCCACACTGATCTAGAGCTCTTGATCCGGTTTAGGCCTGTACTCTGTCCTGTGTGCGGTTACTATAATAATCCTGATTGCCCAGACTGTTAATTGTGTTGAGACTGGCACTACCATGATCCCAGTTATAATAACCTCTCAGGGCGAGAGAGAGAGAGAGAGCTTGGCAATGCAGAATAACCACTTTGTTTTTTATTGCCACCAGAGCTATTGCTGGGGCTCAGTACCTTCATAATGAATCCACTGCTCCCAATAGTCTTTTTGTTTGTGTTTGTTTGTTTGTTACTTTTCTTTCTGATAGGGATGGAGAGAAAATAAGAGGAAAGGGGAAGATAGGAAGAAAGAGAAACACCTGAAACATTTTTGTTTTTTTACCACTCATGATTTAATAATTTGACTAGCATATGCTAAGTCTTTCACACTAGGACAAAGTTACTTTCAGAGACAATCATCAAATGAGTAAGATTAATAATCAGATTAAACAGGGAGAATTTTCTGACTGAACTTTGCTATGTGCTTAAAAGCTTGGTCATTTTACAGGGGGCAAAGTTGGACAGCCCACCTACATGTTAGCTGTTAGACTCAAGCAAAAATTAGTGAAGTCATGGATCCCTTAGAATATACCTAAAATAGACTTCCTAGCTTCTTCCAACATGAAGAAACTAAATCTTATCTGCTTTATTCTTAGCTTTAGGTTCCTGATTATTTAACAATTTGTTATGCTTTGTATCTTAATACTTTTCAGCCACAAAGTTGCAAATGCCACCATGACACCAACCTGACTTGCCTGGGCAGAGGACCTCACCAATGTGTCCTGGAACCCCACCTCCCCAGAGCCCTTCCCTACTAGGGAAAGAGAGAAATAGGTTGGGGGTATGGATCAACCTGTAAATGCCCATGTCCAGCAGAGAAGCAATTACAGAAGCCTTCCACCTTCTGCTCCCCTTAAAGATCTTTGGTCCCGGAGGAATAAAAGAATAGGGTAGCTTCCAATGGAGGGGATGGGATATGGAACTCTGGTGGTGGGAATTATGTGGAATTGTATCCCTTTTATCCCACAACCTTGGTAATCATTATTAAATTACTAACTTTTTTTTTAAAAAAAAAAAGGTCAAAATGGACCTTCCAGTGAATTATTTTGAGCATCTGGGGAATCCAGAATTCATCCACTTGCAGAACCAAGAGCCATTTTGTGTGTGTGTGGGGGGGTGCTGAGGTTGGGATGGGGGGAAGGACAACTGACTACAGGAACCAGGGGCAGTGGCTTTCCCTACTCACATTTCAGAGGGACGGGCACACTCTACTTTCCCGCTCTTGGAACTGCAGGCCAAAGCAAAGAGAGAGACTACTGGGGAAGGGCAGATGGAAGGTGATCGAAAACACACAACCAGATGCCCAAGGCTATGGAAAAGAGCAGTCACATTTGTACGGCTAAGAACTATGGGTAAGAGAGGAAGACACATGTAGTTCCTCACAGATCTTATGTGAGACCCTTTGGGGCCTCCATCCTGCTCTCTTTCACACTCTTCTTATACCCTGAACTCCCCACTGCCATCACACACACCCCACCATACACACACACAGTCACAATCCTAGGTCCTCCTTCATGACAACATTCTATAAAACTCAAACAAAGAAACACTCTTGTCTCCCCCATTCACTAACCATATTATTTAAAATGTTCTTCAGGGTGGGGGAGATAGCACAGTTGTTATGCAAAAAGACGTTCATGTCTGAGGTTCCAGAGTTCCAGGTTCAGTCCCCTACACCACTATAAGCCAGAGCTGAGTAGTGCTTTGGTAATAACAACAGTAACAATAGCATTCATATTCATCTAAGATCTGTAAAAATAGCAGTTTTAGATGATTTGGTACTTAGAAGGCAGAAAAGCAAGATAATGGGTCTTACTTATTATTACTTTCACTTGTAGTTTGTTTTTGTAAAAAGGATTGAGCTAATGCCTAATTAAGAAAAATACTTTTGGGAAAGGAGTTCCTTGGTTACTACACAGCTGGTGTCACAATAAATAGCAAGTTACGGATCTCCTTGAAGTCTTCCCTGGACAGCATTGTGGGGCTAGGGACTGGACTTGAGTGGATGGGGCAAACCTAGACACGATTTAGTTCAACGAAAAGAAGATGTGAAAAAATGTGAATCAGTTCTGGTAACACTCAAGCACAGGTGTCTGGGATGTTTTGGATGGTGTCTTAGCATCTTAAACTAGAGTCAGTCTAAGAAAATAAGGTGCCTGGTAGATGTATAC
Source organism: Erinaceus europaeus (assembly GCF_950295315.1). Lineage (NCBI taxonomy): Eukaryota > Metazoa > Chordata > Mammalia > Eulipotyphla > Erinaceidae > Erinaceus > Erinaceus europaeus. Next base: position 12,488,159 of record NC_080178.1, read on the forward strand.
TAGGTAGGAAGCTCTTCCCACTCCAAGAGGCCACAGGTCTATGATCACATATATTGGCTGTATTTCTGGAATGGTAATTGGATACATTCTAGATTCTTCTAGAGGCTCACAATTCTTACATGGGGCCATCGAGAGAGGAAGGCAAGGGGTGGGCAAGAAGTATATGTTCTTTGTGGATATCAGTAGCTCTTCCTCTCATTGGAGTTCCCAGCACCTTCAGGCAGTTATGGGCTTGGGTTTCATGCTGTCCACAACTGCGGAAATCACAACGCCTGCTGCCTTTGCTCCTTTCATCAGGACGTGCTCCACCTGCAAAGGAAACCAGTTACCAGTGTCCTCAGTGGGGCTTCTCAGCCTGCACCCTACTAGGACCCGCTCTACGGGTGTTTTATGCTAGAGGAGGAAACAACCTCTTTCCAGATATCCAAGGACTGCAAAAAATCTAGACAATTCTAGTTGGCCTATGTGACTCCTCATAGCCAAGGATATCTTAGGAGTCTGGAGGCAAAGAGTCTCAAACATATACTACTGCTGAGGCCAGCACCCTGCGTGTGAGGAAAGACAGCTGTGGAGTGGAGGGGAACTCAGGTGGACCAAGTCACACTGGAAATTCCAGGCTCAGTTCTAGGCTTGTGTTCAGTTGACTCCCAGGTCCAGGATCCTGAGGAAATCCCTCCCCCTCTCTCCTTCATCTTGGGTGGAAGAATTCTTCCTTCCATGTACTGATGCTCACATAAGAGATGATCACTCAGAACCAGAACCTACCAGCTTCTCTTAGTCCTGGAGGAAGGCTTTGTTGGTGGGGCAGCAAGTCAAGAGAAAATGTTCAGAGCAAAGGGAAGATACAGAAAGGCAAAGACGGGAGAGATTGGGTGGGAGACATGCCGTGAGAGAAGCGAGAATAATTGTAGAGAGGCCATTGTTACAGGGATGGAGGATTTAGTGACTGGGGAGATATCTCTAGAGCACAGAAATTATCTGCCTAGGGCTCCCAGACTTATTTCTGGCAATTCATATACTGGTGCCTGACTTTTCACTCTATCTGTCTCTGTTCTTCTTTCAAAAGGGAGAGAGAGAGAGAGATAGTTCACCTGGTAGGGCACATGCCTTGCCTTGCGTGAAGCCCAGGCTCACATTCTGGCAGCACAAGGGGGTTACTCTCATGCTGTGATATCTCTTCCTCCTGCTCAGTGTCTCTATCTACATGGAACACTTAGCCTGGGAGCAATGAAAATGTGCAATCATGCAGATTTGAGGCCCTGACTCCACAAAAAAAAAAAAAAAGGAAGAGATAACATGAAGTTTTGAGTCCAATATGTTAAGAGAACACAAAAAAACAAAGGTCATACAGAATTATGCTTTATCACATGTTACCATGCACAAGGATCCAACCAGACTTTCCTGGGCAGACAATTCTACCAATGTGTCCTAGAACCCCACCTCTCCAGATTCCGGCCCCACTAGGGAAAGATAGAGAAAGGCTAGGGGGTATGGATCGACCTACCAATGCCCATGTCCAGTAGAGAAGCAATGACAGAAGCCAGACCTTCCACCTTCTGCATCCCACAAGGATCTTGGGTCCATACTCCCAGAGGGATAAAGACTAGGAAAGCTTCCAATGGAGGGGATGGGATATGGAACTCTGGTGGTGGGAACTGTATGGAATTGTACCCTTCTTACCCCACAATCTTGTCAGTCATCATTAAATCACTAATAACAAATTTAAAAAGAGGTGGAAAGAACTCCACAACCAAGCATGCTGAATGAGGGACATAGCTTCTGAGAAATCGTTGGAGGAAATTTTCTCATTTTGCAAATGTTAAAGTGTGATCACACAAACCTAGATGGTAGAGGCTGATATACATATAAGTTATTATTTTTTTTTAATTTCTCATTATTTTTATTTATTTCCTTTTGTTGCCTTTGTTTTATTGTTGTAGTTATTATTGTTGTTGTTATTGATGTTGTCGTTGTTAGATAGGACAGAGAGAAATGGAGAGAGGAGGGGAAGTCAGAGAGAGGGAGAGAAAGACAGACACCTGCAGACCTGTTTCACTGCCACTGAAGTGACTCCCCTGCAGGTGGGGAGCCAGAGGCTCGAACTGGGATCCTTACACCTGTCCTTGTGCTTTGCACCATCTGCACTTAACCCACTGCACTACTGCCCAACTCCTTACATCTAGGTTATATGTTCTGGGGTTTGCCTTTTTTTTTTTGCAGTGCTGAGACCTCATTTCTAATGCTTCCAGGCCACTTATTTCTCATGGCTAAAAAATAGTAATAAAGAGACACAGATAGATACAGATCATATCACTGCTCTACATGCATGGAACTTGTTTTAGTATTGTAGTGCTCCTATGTGGTGCCAGACTTGAACCCAGGACCTCCCACATGGTAAAGTGTCTACTTTATGGGCCCAGTTGGTCACACACCTGGTTGAGCACACATGATAGAATGTGCAAGGACCCAGGTTCAAGCCCCCATCCTCATTTGCAGGAGAAAAGCTTGGTGAGTGATGAAGCAGTGTTGCAAGTCTCTCTCTGTTTCTCTCCCTCTCTATCTCCCCCCTTCCCTGTCAATTTCTGGCTATCTCTATCCAATAAATCAAGATAACAAAAATAAAATTTTTAAGTGTATACTTTACTGGGTGAACTCACTCCTGCCCCCACCCCTAAGCTGTGCAGCACAGTCTGCTGAGGCCACTGTTTTGTCATTTCATGCATCGACAACATGGCCCCGGGGGGAGCTTGGGAAGAAGCCATCCCACAGCACAGGGCGCCCCACCTGCTGACTCCTGGACACGCCGTATCTGAGGTTGTTGACGAAGTGCTCACAGTTGCCCTCGATCAGGCTGTACTGCACGATCTTGTTGACCATCTGCTTGGTGCGCTGCATGATCTCATCCACGGGCAGCGGCAGGTAGGTCCCATCCAGCTTGTTGTTGACCTTCCAGGAGCAGCCATGCAGCACATCATTCAGGTGGCTGTACTTGACCACCGCCCGGTTGCTGAAGATGGAAGTGATGCTGCCGACCTCAAATTCCTCACCTGGGGACCACGGGCCAACAGGAGTCAGACAGTTGCAAGAGGTGGCAGTAGGTGGGAACGGAGATGAAGAGAGCAGACGCCTTACCCTTACTCTTAAGATATGGGGCAAGCTGCTTCCCTGTGGAGCTGTGGTGTTTTCCGCTATCAGAGCCACAGCAGAGGATGGGGAGTTGGGTTAAATGAAGTGTAAGGGATCCACTCCCCCAAGAAGTCTTCTGCTGGGCCCTGTACTCTCTGCAGCGTTCGCTCTCCCTCCCCCCCACCCCTCTCAAATTTAAACTTTATTTTATTTCATAGAACAAAGAGAATTTGAGTGGGAGGGGAGACAGAAAGAGGGAGAGAGGAGGAGAGCAACAGAGACACACATGCAGCCCTGCTCCACCATTCGTGAAGCTTTCCCCCCGTAGGTGGGAACTAGGGGCTTGAACCTGGGTCCTTGTGCATTTAACTTGCATTTAACCAGGTGCACCACCACCCGGCCCTGTAAGATCTCTCTCTACCTCAATCTCTATCTCTTTCTCTATCTCTCTACCTATCTGTCTACCTCTATTTATCTCTTTCTTTCTCTCACCTCTATGTAGTGGCAAGGAATGAACCCAGGGTCTTTTACAAGAGCTGTATCACCTATGAGTGTCCTCCCTAGAGTCATTTTCTTTATTCTTTGTCTGATTTATTTTTATTTGAGAAACAAGAGAGAGGGAAAGAGCAAGAGAGAGGGTGATCTTACACAGTGCCATCAAACGTCCATCAAACTGTAATTTGCCACCATGCTAATCCCAGCCTTGTGAGGGAGCTGCCTGGAGTAGTCAATGAACTGTGTGTTTCTGCTGGAACTTCTTGAACAGCCTGGAGCTGGTGCAAAGGGCAGGGCAAGGTGGGTGTGTGGTGTCAGAGGTGGTCGGGAAGTTGGACGCAGCTTTTAGGGACAATAGGAAACAAATGATGACCAGAACATGTAGATACTGTCCAGGAAACCCTCTGACATAAGGGGAAAGGATGCTGAGCTGGTGGTGATTTAGAATGGAGAGAGACCCTTTCTTCACCTTGTACTTTAAGGTAAAGGGGGATAAGACAGGCAGGGAACTTGGGGGCACTTTTAAGATACACATCTTGTTTAGGGCTGGACATGCACTGACCAAGCTCTGTTGTGCAATAAACTGAGTTCCAGTGATGTCTGAGGCGCTAAATGGCTTCTCAGAGTCATCCGCTGAGGAACCCCATAGTTTTTTACTTGGCTAACTGTTAAGGAGCTCTATTAATAAGATGACTAAAGCCAATGCGAGCGGAGGAAGAAAGAAGCCTTTTATTTACACATGGGCCCGGAGCTCAGATCTTTCTGATAACTCTGGCCCAGAACAAAGGGATGTTACAAGCTTATAGAAGGGGTGCAGGCTTGAGAGCAAAAAGCGTCATCACAGAAGCAGAGGCTGCAAGGTTAAGGAGTGGGACTGGGACCCAATGCTCAGGGGCTGGCTGCCTTAGTTACTGTCATCTTTCCTACAGAGCTGTGTGTGGGAAAGCTTAGCCTGAGTATAAGATACACCATTGGGGGGGGGGGGGTGGAGCTTCCTTTTAGGAGGATAGGAGCTAGCCAGGGATACAGAAGCTGGCGTGATAAGCAATAAAAGACAAAATATGGCAGTAACCTTGCTTACTATAGATACAGGTTGGCACATCTGCATCGTCTCTACTTATTTTTCACTTGCTCAGGGAAGACCAGCCTGCACTGCACTAAGCCACCTGCACCATCTCAGACCTCCAACACATGCTTAACCCTTTGTTATATGTTCAGTCCTTCTGTCCTGTGTTGAGGCCTTCTTACAAATGCATCACAATCAGACTATAAGCACCTATCATAAGCATATCCAGGGGCTAAAATCTGGAAATGTCCTATCATAACTTCCACATCAGAATTTCAGCTCAAGGATCGCCTCTTACTTGGGGGAGCCAGGTGGACCACACAGTCATCTTCCACATAGATGGCCCAGTGCTCGTAGCCGATACGGAAAATCTCAATCAAGTCTCCGGGTTGGGGTTTTAGCTTTTCCTGTAGTAAGAGAGGGAAAGAGAAAAAAAAAAAAACTAAAGAAAGTATATTTGCACAAGGAATTTGAGATTCTCTTTGAGGATGAGGCTCAGCTCAGCATCACATTGTGTAACACAGTAACATAGGGGAGAGAAATCTCTCTTCACAGAGAACCAACAGGGACGAATACTGAGAACGTGCTCAGTGACAGATGGCTACAGCATGTTTAGGAGGCCCCAAATCAACAGAATGTTTGGTCCAAAGAAAACAGTTGTTGGTTTCAATCCCCTTTGCATTTACTGGGACTTGTTTTATGGTCCAGAATAAAGTCTTTGATGGAGAGTATTTGTGTGTGCTTCAATGAATATGCTGTCTGATGTGTCCATGACTCTAAGTTAGGTCAAATTGGTTGGTATCATGATTCAAATCTTCTATATGTCTGTCCACTGATTTTTCTCTATAGCTGTTCTATCATCATCATCATCTTCTTTTTTTAATATTGTATTTATATATTTGAGTAGAGACAGAAATCATGAAAGAACTGGGGAGAGAGAGGAGAGAAAAAGAAACCTGAAGACCTGCTTCACCGCTTGTGAAATGTTCCCCCTACAGGTGGAGGCTGGGGGATTGAACCCAGGTCCTTGCACATTGTTGCATGTACATTCAGCCAGGTGTGCCACTACCTGGACCCTATTTTTATTATTTAAAAAAAATTATTTACTTATTATTGGACAGAGACAGAGAAATTGAGAGGGGGAGGGAGATATAGAGAGGAAGAGAGACATAGAGACAACTGCGGCCCTGCTTCACCATGCATGAAATTTTCCCCCTGCAGGTGGGGACCAGTGCTCACTGTAATATGAGCACGTAGCTGGGTGAGCCACCACCTGGCCCCTCATCTTCTGTGTTCAGTGTTCACAAGGTCTCTTAACCATCTGCAAACCAGAGGCTGATGTGGAATCCCCTCCAATCACTCCTGCACGTGCATCAGCCTTGTATACACCTCCCAGATGCCTAGTGCATGTGGAAACTCTGCAAACCCTCTTTGCTGTCCCATCACCAGGCTGTCCATATCAAACCTGTGGCCCATCTGTTAGCCTACTGCTTGTTCTAGCCGGCACTGCAATCTCATATGAGCTGCAATTTTGACCTTCCAAGACTGCTTGCCACTGAATGACTGTTACACTTAACAACACCCCTCAGCGTGAAATTTACCATGTTCTGCTGCAAATAAGATAGTTTCTCTCTGCTGCCATCAATAGGCTTCCTGCTACAATTGTCCCCATCAGAGAGCTGGGGGATGGGAGGGAGGGAGTCTGGAATGCGAATGTGGCAGGCTACCAGTCTTTTGAGATTCAGGAAATCTTCTTGGATTAATACTTTCCAATTTGTTGTCAGTCCTTTGGCCCTCTGACACTTTTGTCCAACTTTTATCTTTGCCTTTTGGAGAGATTTCTTGAGTTCTTCATTTAGCCAATCCAGCCGTCCTACCCACTTGGAGAAATGAGTTCTTACAGGTATGAAGCCAACCATCTACGTGGAAGAAATTACATGCATGATCTCACATAGAAGGAGTCAGGGTCAGGAGAGATGAAGATGAAGTGCTTTGCTCTAAGTCCCATAAGTCAGTGCCAACGCTGGGTCTAAGAACAGGGTTCCACCTCCCTGACACCAAACCAATTCTCTTCTAAGAGAAAACACAATGGCCGTTGAGTACCTTCCCTAGAAGGCACCCCAGATCAGATGTCCTGGTCAGAAAGTGGAAGTTTATTCTTAAAAACTGAGTCATACACACAGGTAGATATATATAAGCATGCAAATGTGCTGCTAAAATTTTATAATATGATGGAACAATAACAAAGCAATACGGAATTTAAAATAAGTGACCCAATCTTTTTTAAAAAATTGAATTTCATGTTCTTTTACCATAGCCTTGGATGTAAATGTCTCCTTCCATCTAAAGTCTTATGTCTGGATATGGTGGAATACCAAAGAAGGGGAGAGTTAAGATCTTAAGAGTTGGGGAGAAAGTACTCCTGACATTCTTAACATGTCAGGACCTCAAGACACATTTATATCATTTGGCCCATCTTGGCATTTGTCCACCCATTATAGAAGTCAGCAAACAATCCTTTGCATTTCAATGGGTATGTGCATGACTTGGGGAGAGCAGCAGAAATGAGTTGTGTGGCTGAGGGATGGAGAAAGAACTTTGTTATTAAGGCTGGAGAGAACAGGCATCACGAGAGAAGGAGAAAAGTAAACACACCTGTCCCTTAAAGATCATAGTGAAGGGGGGCAGGCAGTGGTGCACCTGGTGAAACACACACATTACAGTGCACAAGGACCCAGGTTCAAGCCCCTGGTCCCCACCTGCAGGGGAAAAGCTTCATAAGTGGGTGAAGTAGGGCTGTAGGTATCTCTCTGTCTCTTTCCCTTTAACTCCCCCACTCCTTTCAATTTCTGTCTCTATCCAATAATACACTAATTAATTTAAAAAAGATCACAGTGAATGATACAGAGATTAGCATGATAGAGAAATCTGTGCAGCATTACCTACTAATTTTTTTTAAATAAAAAGGATAAAAAAGCAGCTTGAAATGACTCATCACAGGTTTTCATCCTAACTCTGTAAAACAGGAGAGTAAGTGAAGTTTTATTTTAATGTTACAGGAAATTCCATAAGGAGAACTAGTGACAGGATTGCTTATCACATTGTAATGAAAGTTCTCCTTGCTGTTTTCCCAGATGGTCTGTGAAGTTGGACCTTGAGGAGAAGCAAAAGATACAGTCTTGGGTTTCTTAAGATACTCACCTCAGGGGACCAGGCAGTAGTGCAGTGGGTTAAGAGCACATGGTGTGAAGTGCAAGGACCAGCATAAGGATCTTGGTTCCAGCCCTCGGCTCCCCACCTGCAAGGGGGGTCACTTCACAAGTAGTGAAGCAGGTCTGTAGGTGTCTATCTTTATCTCCCCTCTCTTTCTTCCTCTCCTCTCTAGATTTCTCTCTGTCCTATCCAACAACAACACAGCAATGACAACAATAATAATAACGATAAACAACAAGGGCAACAAAAGGGAAAAATAGCCTCCAGGAGTAGTGGATTCGCAGTGTAGGCACTGAGCCCCAGCAATAACCCTGGAGTCAGATAATAATAATAATTAATAATAATAATAATAATAATAATAATAATAATAATAATAATAATAATAATAAAAGATACTCACCTCAGCAACTTTCTTTACTAATTTGCCTTCACCCCAAGGCTGTAGGCTTGAATTTGACTCTGCTGCCCTCTTCTGGTGGGCAGTGGTCTCCCAGTTAACCTCTGGTTTCTCCCTAAGTGAGTTTTGTGATAGTACAGTTAGCAAAAGATAGTTGTTACATCCTGCAGGTAACAAATAACAGCATTTCACAATTACTGGAGAGTTCACATTACTTTAGACTTATAGTCTCTTTCAGTTTGGGGTGTCTAGCAAACTGCCGTTTGCTGAAGTTTTTGCAAACTGCTCAAAATGCTAATAGTGGCAACGAGCGACTTTCAGTGTTTTTCTGTTTTTGTTAATTATTCTTTAAGTTACCAAAGTGATAATTTGCATGTAGCTTTGAAAGAAAAACTGTTAGCAATACTTAATGACTTAAGATGAAATGCAACAGGTTCCTGACCCTCCTCTTCACTCTGTCTCATTCCAACTCTTCTGCCCCCTACCCCACTTGAACTCTTGATCTGTCTCCTCCAATAATTAGCTCCCCATTTCTGACAAATCCTGCTGAGCCACAACACTGTAACTGCAAATATTGTGGAAGCTAGCAATGTCTTCTGTCCCTTGAAATACAATGTTACAGAAGAGAACTGACAATGATGGTAAGATTATAACTTCTGAGTAGTTAACAGAGGGGATTATTCAAGGAGCCTGAGTGTGAATTCCAGCCCTGATACTTGTCCAGCCATAAACTGATTAATCTATCCAAAGTTCAGCTTAATTTTTAGGAAATAGGGGTATTGTTGGTCTTACAGAAGTGTCAGGAAGGCTACAGCACATGTACACATCTGATACATTAACAGCTCAGAAATGGTATTTTCTCTTTTTCTAGGCTTTAATTTTTCTTTAAAAGTATAGTGTGAACCCCCTTATTTTTAGTGTAACTCTTCTGGAAGCTTTCAATCCCTCAAAACAATGTTTAAAAACCAACAGCATATTTTTAATAAACATGAATAGAGAGGATTGCAAGAAAGCTGCATGTATCACAGCCAAGTTAGGGAAACTACCTAGACTATTGTAAGCATCCTTCTGCAGGTCTTCTGCCTTTTGCTTCCTGGTTGGTTGTTGATGTGTTTTGCAGAACTGCCATCAAAGTCAGTGAAGACTCAACCCTTCTGCAACCCAAGCGGTGGTGCAGTGAATAAAGTATTGGAGAGACTCCATAGCATCAAAGCTTCCTCAATGTGGTGAAAGCAAGGCTAAACCAGGGTCACCCATGTGGCAAAGCAGCACATGTCAAGTAAGCTAACTCATCAGCCAGCCCTTAAAAAGAGGGGATGAGAAGAGAAAAGAGAAGAGAAGAGAAGAGAAGAGAAGAGAAGGAAAGAGAAAGAAAAGACGTAGTCCTCCCATGTAGAGATACTTACCCCTGCTGGGCACTTATGCCCTGTTGGATAGTGTCTGGCTGCTTGGGTGAGAACCGCACCAAGGCTTGAGATCCCACAGGATCATCTAAATCAGGGAGAAACTATATGTAAACACTGTTGGTGTGCATGAGACCCCTTCTGTTTCATTTGGTTTAAATCCCCCCTGCTTAACACTATTCTACTTACATAACCACTTCATTCTATTTACATAACCACTGTTAACAAGTTCCACCCTCCCTCCAGGGCATTTGTGGTTCAGTGATAGGATTCTCGCCTAATCTGCCCCCTCCTTGTCACACTCTGATTTTTACCAGTCACTTTTCTCTCCACCCTCTCTATGTCACATCCTGTTTCCACCCTACTTGGCAAGTATATATAAAGACAGCATTGTGAGTTTTACTGTACTTTGAGTTTAACTTAGCTCGTCTTAGATTGTGCTGTGTCCTGCATGAATAAAGAGATACTGCCTACAACCCAGCCATGAGTCCCTGGTCGTCTGTTACCCGCCCGTGAAGCCAGCCCGGAGAAAACAACCTAACCCGTCGAAAACAACAAAACACAAGGGCCAAATCTATGGAGGCAGGAGATGCTTGGTTACCCGCCACCTACCCACCCCCACTCCCCATTTTCAGAAGGAAGTAGGGGTCTGTGGGACTGAGCCAGAGAGGAGCTTGGCTTTCTTCTTTCTCCGGAAAAGAAAGCCTTAGGAATTTGGAATAGGGGAGGGCAGAATGAGGAGAAGAGGAGGAAGGCAGACTAACCTCAGAACAATGAAGAAAGGAACTCTGGAGCTAAATTAGCCTGACAACAGGAAGTGCAGTGCTATAGCCTTTCTAAAACATATTTTATTTGCTGTTGTTGTTGTTGTTATTATTTGATTGAGTCACGAGAGCAGGAAACAGTGCTAGAGCCTTTCTAAAATATATATTTTTGTTGTTGCTGTTGTTCTTAGAAGGATACACAGAGAGAAACCAGAGCAGCGCTGAACTCTGGCTTATAGTGGTGTTGGGGATCGAATCTGGGTCCTTTGGACCCAAGCATGAGGTCTTTTTGCAGAACCCTGATGTTTTCTCCTCTGTCTGCTAATCTTTCTTAGCCCTGCGGGATGCCTAGATGAAGCATCCAGCCCTCACTCCGTCACTGGGCAGGAGGGCACCCAGTAGACATCTCGCACAATCAACAAATACCTACGAGCAGGAGGAGCCTTGGAGACTTGGTGACTCTTCGGGGGCTCCCGGGGCCCGCAGGGAGCAGGTGCATGGAGGGGGCCGGGCCCCCGCACCGGAGTTTTCTGGGGCGCAGACGCACTCCGCAGGGCCCTGGGCAAGAGCCAAGCAGGAGGTGTGGCCCAGGCAGCAGCTTCCAGGGGCGGCACGTCCGGGGAGCTCGGGGCGGGCTTGGGGCGTGGCCTGAGGCGCCTGGAGAAGCGGCCCCAGTTTTTCCTCCCGGTGGTGGGGCTCAGGCCCATGGCTGCGGGGCGGCGTGGATGGCGGTGGTCCTGGCCTCGTCCTGGCCGGCGCGGCCCCTGGTCTGCGGAGCCGCGGGTGGAGGGCGCAGGGGGCGGCGGCGAGGAGCTGGGCCGAGGGCCACGAGGGCGCACGATCAACGGCGGGGCCGGGCGCGCGGGCAGGGGCTGCGCGGGACCCGGGGAGCGCGCCCCTTCTGCCGGGAGAGAGGGACGTACCTGGGAGCATTTCAGGGCTCAGGATTTCGGGGGCCTTTGGGAGGAAAGACTGGGAAAACGATCAGAAAAGATTTCTGGCTTGGAAAGTTACCCCAGCAGGGCGGGGGACATAGCATAATGCAGAAAGACTCTCATGCCTGCTGTGATGGTGTGGTTCTTCTCTTTTTTTTTTATTTATTTATATTTTATAGTATAGAGACAGGAGAGAGAAATGAAGATGAGAGGGGGCGGTAGAGAGGAAAAGAGACAGACACCTGTAGCCCTGCTTCACCACTGGGGAAGCTTTCCCCCTGCAGGTGGGGACCAGGGGCTTGAACCTGTGTCCTTGGAAACTGTAATGTATGTGTTTAACTAGGTGAGCCACCACCTCCCTCCGGTTCTTTCTCTTTCTCTCTCTTTGAATAAACAAATCTTTTAACTTATTTATATTTATATGTTATAAAGTCAGAGAAATCGAGAGGGAGGAGGAATAGAGAGGGAAAGAGAATGAGAGACATCTGCAGCATTGTTCACTACTCATTAAATTTCCTCTCTGCAGGAAGGGACTGGGAGGTCTTGAACCCTGGTCCTTGTGCTCGGCAATGTATGTACTCTACCACATGTGCCAGCTCTTTGCCTCATAAATAAATCTAAAAGTATGAAAAGTTAAAAGTAAAGACTATCTAAAGAAATGAAAAAAATTCTTTATATGTGTCATGTGAAAGTGGTATGAGATTCATCTTTCAGTGTCCATATGGCTTTTTTTGAACACACCCTTTGTTCCTGCAATAAATTCCACATTACAGGAACCAATTGGATTAGTTGCTGCAGCAACTGGTATTTTATGGCCTTCTAAGTCTAAAATATTTGCTCTTTAACTGAAAGCTTCTTCCTCTACCTGCTTTTTGTTGTAATTTTATGCCTGAAGAAACTGACTCATTAAACCTGCAAAGAAGCCCCCCCCCCATCTGAATTTTGCAGCAATCATCCTTGATGATCTGTGTATTCCGATTGCTTATAAACAAACTGATTAGTAAAGAGACTCAGCCACATTCAGACTACCTGACATCTTCAAGAAAAGTACCTTTGTGGGCAGGGGAGATAGCATAATGGTTATGTAAATGACTTTCATGCCTGAGATTCTGAGCTCTGAGGTTCAATCCTGAACATCACCATAAAACAGAGCTGAGCAGTGATCTCCTAAAATAAAATAAATTCAGTAAAAAACAAAATAAAACAGAAAATGTATGTCTCCTCTCTACCTATCCAAAATAAAGATAATTATTTTAATGAAACTAAATACATCTATTTCTCTTTCCTTTTTTGTAATGACAGTACTCTTGGATGAATTCATACTCAACTGGATTGCATTTCAGTAACTTCAAGATACTGAAAAGAGATAAAAACTGCAATATTTGGGGACCTGAAATCCAGTAAGGATGAGAGAATCAATAGACATCAGTGAGAATTGTGGTTGGGAAAAAAAATCTAGCTGATTCAGATTCTGAGCTGAGATTTGGAATAAACCTCTAATCCACACTGGAAGGAAGAAGGTTGGCAGAACATATTAAAGCAATGAGAAGTATTGTGTCACCCACCAGGTTATGGGCGATGCCTATTCTTTTTACCCATTATACAATATTTTGGCCCAGTAGTTTTTGGGGAAGAAGTTACTGAGCTGAAAGCATCTGGCTTTATCCTGTTGGATCTCTACTAATCAGACTAGACAGTCCTTAAATGGGAAGTTGATTGCTACTCCCTTTCTAATCACCTTACCATCCAATTACTAAAAATAAACAAATAAGCAGGGGTAGATAGCATAATGGTTAGGCAAAGAGACTCTTGCCTGAGGCTCCAAAGCCTCAGGTTCAATCCCCTGCACCACCATAAACCAGAGCTCGGGTTAAAAAGAAAGAAGGTGTTGTGAGCAGCGTTCAGGGTAAAACCCCTTAGGCCCCCCCAAGAAGGGGGATAGCCAAGGAGACTTCCATGGGAACACCATGACCCTTGGCTGCACTCTGCCGCTCCTCTGATACAGACTATATGCTTGGCTGTTTGATGTGTGCTAGATGGCGTGCAGCCACTTTCTTGTTTATGCTCTGCTGAGTTTAGTAGAGCAGAGTGACCTTAGGCAAGTCCAGTAAGACAAAATAAAGTCTGTAACCTCTTCCCTGTATTATTGTTTCTGTAACTATCCACAATCACTGTATGACCTTTCTCTGTATGAATAATGCTGATGTGTAAGACTCTGTATCTGCCTGCTTTTAGTATAAATATCAGAAGCTCAGAAATAAACTTGCTTGTGTCTTTGGCACAAGACCTCCCTACCCCACCCATCTCTCATCCCTTCTCTCAGGATTATCATTGAACATTACTCCGCGCTGAACACGGAGGCGACAAGAAGGAGAGAAAGGAAGAAAGAAAGAAAGAAAGAAAGAAAGAAAGAAAGAAAGAAAGAAAGGAAGAAAGAAAGAGGGCACCTGTAGCCACTACTGAAACTCACAAGGTAGAAACCACCAAGATTGTTTTCTCAAAAAAAAGTATTAGCATGCCTTCAGACAGTAGCACTACCAATTATTCAACAAATATTGATTGAGCATTTATTCCTGGCTTTCTTGCACCCCCAGCTCCCCCAAAGTGTTCTAGTGGGGTTAGCCGTGATTTCTCTTTTATTATGTCAATGCCACCAGATCTTCCTCATCATTTGATTCAAGACTATGAAGTCATTTTTCTTTGTCCATTTTTTAAATCTTCCTTATACAGATTTTGTCAATTTTTCTTGCTTCACATTTCTCCTAATAAGCACATCATTTATTCCAAGATTATATAGACATGATCCCCAAAGAACAGAACACATGAGGCTTTCCAGTGACCTAGCAGAAACTCAGATAGAAGAACAATGAAGACATGTAAACCAGAGTTGGTTAATCAGTCCAGGTACCAGCTCCTCCCTGGGTCCAGAGGGGAGGAGGACCCACCCAGTAGCAGGGATACTGCAAGAGGCTGCTGGATGAAAAGGCAGGGGAGAGGGAAGACCTTGACATCTCCACATGTTACAGAAACGATCCTCAAGGCACAGCACTAGACCCAGTTCTTGGTGAAAGAGAGTTTATTACACCTGTGTATAGAAGACTCCGAATCACCCCAGGAAGTTCTCCCCACACCTTTCAAAAGCACCCACTTTTATTCTAGTTTCATTGCAGCTCCCCCCAAAGGGGAGGAGGGAACAGATCAGATGGACTTATTTCATTATTACAAAGTAAGCAGGAAACAAAGGCAATATTTCATATAATTGCTGTTATGCCCAGAAGTTCAAGTCCCGATCTCATGCAAAAAAAGACCAGAATCACATGCAATAGCAAGAGCCTTTATTAGGAAGCTTAAGCTTAGGCCGCACACCCTTCCAAGCAAGGGGAGAGTCTGTGACCTCAATCACTTCTCATCCCACCTTTTTTTAGTTATCACAGGATGGGCACAGGTGGAAATTTCCACATGGAACAAGCACAATTGGCTTTGGCTCAACAGCTGATCTCAATATCCTGGGGCCCTCTCCAACCCCACAATTGCTATACATGTTTCTTATCTGTGGCCTTGGTGCAGTCTGAGATAGGGAGGCCTGGTGCCTAGTATATATCAGTCCCAGGCCAGCTGGATACCTCCCTAGTCCTCTTTATCTTCAAGCACCATTGTCTTGGGCCTACTAGTTTAGAAGGGAGGAGGTACAGTAGCTGCAGGCACTAACTGCTGTAAGGCCCATCAGGCACAGAGGAAATACAGACTTAGGCTCTATGCCCCTATATCACAGAGGAAATACCGATCTCTACCAGGCACATAGCTCAAAATACCTACAAAGGGTGAATCAGGAGAGTGTGCACTCTGTGTTCATCTATTTTTCCATTACACTCACATGGATTATGTTTTCCAGACCATAGACTGGTAATTGGGCATGTGAGTAGCTTGTGCTCAATCCCACACCTGCTGGGGAGACATACAGAAGGGGTCAGAGGACAAGCAGGACCCATGGATATCACTCAGTACAGGCAATGCTTGACTTTGGAAGAAGACTTCAGTTAGTAGCTGGAGTGCTGTGAAAATACCTGTCATGAGGAGATAAGAAATTGTATTCATGGATTGGAGAGTGGGGAGATAATATAATGGCTATGGTCAAAGACATTGGTGCCTGGGACTCTGAGGTCCTAGGTTCAATCCCTAGTACCACCATAATAAGCCAGAGCTGAGCAATGTATTGATTTGAATATATATATATATATATATATATATATATATATATATATATTCATGTTGTTGGAGGCCAGCTTAGGGAAACCGCCCCCCCCTTCCCCTGTACCCTGCAAGAGAAATAGCTAAAGAGAGGCCAGGCTAAATCTAAACAAGGGAATGTCATTGCCTTATGCAGGAATGCATTGTTTTTTGGGGAAAGGCAGATTTACTTGCTTCTCCAACATTAAAAAGGTTCATCACACATTATCTCAACAAAGAATTGAGAGAGCATGATTTTTCAGGAATTTTTAATTGAGAACATTCACATGTTAGAATATGAGAGAGAGAGAGAGAGAGAGACAGTTTATTATCTGGAGGGGGGGCAGTGAGAAGCTAACAGATCTAGCTTTTAACACCCAAGCCCCACCTCCACCTTTCCAAGCCAGACCTGTCACCACTAGCATTTTCTGGGTAGTGCCCTCCAGTGCCTCCTGTCCCTCAACAGTATGTTTATACAGGAAGGTGTGTGTAGGCTTGTCTTATGGGAAATAGATGAACATAGAGTACATACTCTCCTGATTTACCCTATGTGGATATTTTAATCTATGTGCTGGTGGAGAAGTTCCTTTCCTCTCTGATATGGAGACATAAAGCCCAAGTGTCCGGCTGGCTTCATGAGAGGAGACAGACGACCCGGGACTCTTGGTTGAGCTGTAGGCAGTATCTCTTTATTCATGCTGGACGCAGCACAATCTAAACCGAGCTAAACTAAACTAAAAACTAACATACGTGCCAAGTAGGGTGTAAACAGGATGTGACATAGAGAGGGTGGAGAGAAAAGTGACTGGTGAATATCAGGGTGTAACAAGGAGAGGGGGCGGAGCAGGCAAGAATTCTACCACTGAACCACCAATGCCCTGGAGGGAGGGTGGTGCTTGTTAACAGTGGTTATGTAAATAGAATGCAGTGGTTATGTAAATAGAATAGTGTTAAGCAGGGGGGATTAAATCAAATGAAACAGAAGAGGTTTTTAGAAGTAGAATTAGAAGCATACCAACACCCAAGACTGCATTTCCTTTGTGTTTGCTCTTCAGGCAATTAAAACAGTGGCTATAGTTGCTATCCCTCTTCCCCTCTACATTCCTAAGCTAATGGGCCTGAGACATCCATGCTAAAGTAAAAAATGACCAGGGAGTGATACAGTTGTCTCAAGACTGATACTTACCAGGCACTAGTCCTCCCATTTCTTTACCAAGGCCACAGATTAGGAAGATCTATAGCAATTACATGAAAGATTGCCTTTGTCTGTTTCTGCCCACTTTGTAATAGTGAAGTAAACCTGCTCCCTCCACCCCTTTGGGGAGGGGGACCTCAATAAAACTGTGGGCTTTTTTGGAGGTGCCAGGAGAACTTCCTGGAGAGATCTGGAGTCTCCTACACAGAGGTGTAATAAATTCCTCTCACCAAGAACTGGCTCAAGTCTTGTGCTTTGGGGATCATTTCTGTAACAGTCTCACTATATGTGTAACTGTAAGAGCCAACTGCTAATATTCCCTGCTTGTTATGCACCAATGAAATCACACTAAGTAATCTAGAGACCTGCCCTATAGGTATATTTCCCTTAAAGAACAAAGGCTGGGGGCTGGTGCTCTTCTTGGAGAGATGTGACACCAAGCCTGCCAGTATAAATAAAGCTTCTCCTTTTCCATATATTTGGTTCTCTGGTTTCATTTGCTGCTTTACAGGAAGCAGCCAGAAGGAACCAGAGGAAGCTTCAGGGGTGCCTGTACCTGACTGCAGAGGTCATAAAATGCAAATGGGGCACCTGAAAAGAAAGACTGAAACACATCCCCCTAGGGCCAGAAAATGGGAGTGGTGACAGGTGTGGCTTGGAAAGGTGGAGGCGGGGCTTGGGTGTTAAAAGGTAGACCTGTGGGCTTGGCTCTACCACTTGCTGTCCAGGTCATCAAGTCACAACTCTATTTTCCCCCCTCCCTCACTCCCTCTCTCCCCTCTCTCTGTCAGTCTTTCTTTTTGCTTTCGTTATTGCTGGGGCTCAGTGCCTACACTTTGAGTTCACTGCTCCTGGAGGCCATTTCCCCATTTTGTTGCTCTTGTTATTGTTATTGTTTCCATTGCTGTTGTTGTTGTTGGATAGGACAGAGAGAAATGGATGATAGAGAAGGGGAGAGAAAGACAGCCTGTGAAGCGACCCCCTGCAGGTGGTGAGCCAGGTGCCTGAACCAAGATCCTTATGCCAGTCAGTCATTGGGCTTCATGCCACATGTGCTTAACCCACTGCGCTACTGCCAGACACCCCTCCCTCTTTCTCCCTCATGTCCTAACATGTGGATATTCTGAGTTTTCCTGAATAAAATTTAAAATTCCTGAAAATCATACTCTATCCTCAATTCTTTGTTGAGATAATGTGTGATGAACTTTGTAAATGTTGGGGAAACAAGCATAGACCCTCTTTCCATCCAAACACCACACCCTCCCAAGAATAACCACCATAGTTCTCACAACATCTTAGAGAACAAATGTCTAAACCCCCTCCCCATCTCTTTCTCTTTATTTTTTTTTCCAGAGCACTGCTCATCTCTGATTTATGGTGTTGCAGGGGGTTGAACCTGGGACTTTGCAGCCCCAGGCATGAAGTCTCTTTGCATAATCATTTCCTCTTCCTGCCAACTGTCTAATTCTAAAGACCATCTCTTGTTCAACAAGCTATTAAAAAAAAACACAAAACTTTATTGGAGACAGCCAGAAATCAAGAGGGAAGGGGGTGATAGAGAAAGAAAGAGAGGGACACCTGCAGCACTGCTTCACCACTTGCAAAGCTTTCCCACTACAGGTGAGGACCAGGGGTTCGAACCTGGGTCCTTGCTCATTGTAACATATGCAGTAAACCTGGTGCATCCACACCCAGCCCCCTTGTTCAGAAGACTCTTAAGAAGTTTTAAGTACAAACAGGTGCTGCTTCCCCCCACACCCACTCTCCCTCCCCCTTCAGCTCCCAAAACCTAACTAGAGGTCCACGGAAAAGAGAGGTGAAACGCACAGTTCCCTCTCCTCCCTCCTCAAGGCTGGCCCTCCTGAAGGTTGCAATAGCCTTGAGCTTGGGGAACACTTACAGCTACATCCCTGCTCTAGATTGAACCATCTCCTCTCTAATTTCTCCCTTGAAGTGCTCATCTCCAGTAAGTAGGGATGCTCAGAAGTAAGGCATTTCAAGGGATCATTAAGGTAAACTGGGGTCTTGTTCACAGACCCCAATCCAATAAACTAGTCCACTTTACAAAAATAGCTTAGGGTACAGGCTCACAAGACCAGCTACCTGCGAGCCAAAGAGGAAGGTCACAGATAAATCAACTTACTGATAAACAAAAGACACCTTGACCTTGGGCTTCAAGACACTAGAACTGTGAGAAAATAAATTATGCCTGTTGTTTAAGTTATCCCATCTGTTTTACTAAGCACTTAGCTGTTGTTTTCGACAGGTTATGTTGTTTTCGCCGGGCTGGCTTCACGGGCGGGTAACAGACGACCAGGGACTCATGGCTGGGTTGTAGGCAGTATCTCTTTATTCATGCAGGATGCAGCACAATCTAAGACGAGCTAAGCTAAACTCAAGGTACAGTACTCTAAAACTCACAATGCTGTCTTTATATATACTTCCCAAGTAGGGTGGAAACAGGATGTGACATAGAGAGGGTGGAGAGAAAAGTGACTGGTGAAAATCAGGGTGTGATAAAGAGGGGGCAGAGCAGGCGAGAATCCTATCACTGAACCACAAATGCCCTGGAGGGAGGGTGGAACTTGTTAACAGTGGTTATGTAAATAGAATGAAGTGGTTATGTAAATAGAATAGTGTTAAGCAGGGGGGATTTAAACCAAATGAAACAGAAGGGGTCTCATGCATACCAACACGTAGCTTAACAAATCTCCTGGTCTTTACAAACTAAGATACCTTGCTTCCTCAAGTGACAAATCAAAGGGGGTGGGGGGGGATACCACTAATCTCAGATTACCACAATGTGGGGGTGCACCAAGTGCTGTGAGGTTGGGACTTGGAGCCAGATATGAGTCCCAGTGGCAGGCTTCCAAGTCCCTGCTCAACTGGTTTCTCCATCTTTGTGTTTCCCTCCCACTGGTGTATAGATAATATTCTTCCTCAATCTACCTCCGATCCAGTTTCCTTACACACAGCCCCATTCAGCTGCCCAGTCCCACTTACCCAGCATGCTCTGAACAAAACCCTTGTGCCTCTGTGCCAAGCTCTGTGCTTAGCACCTGAAACTGGTGCTTCTTATCCTTAGCAGATGCCCCAGTCTCCTGCAGGGAGTGTCCCAGAGCAGCAACCTAGGCCCTACTTCAAATTCTTCTGTAGATCTGAAGTTGCAGGTACTGCCCTGTAGCTGTCCCCAGGGCCCAAGCACCCTCCCCTGCACCAAAGAAAGCAGCTCCCTCCTGCCTTGCTTGACTCCTTGCCCTGGGGCCTCTGCTCAGCCTGGTCCTGGGACTCCCAACTGCCAAGTCTGACTCTGTGGTCACAGCCCTGACCTCACAGGGCACCAACTCTGGGATAAAGTTTGAGAGGCTGTGCAGCTTTTTAAAGGGAAAGACTTACTGGAATTTGAGCCAGAACTAACTTTAACCTAATGCAAAGGATCATGGGGGAGCTTGATAAACACACAGATGCCAGCACCAACCCAGATACAGACCGCCCCTTTCCAGAAGCACAGCTGTGGTTGCCTCTTCGAAGTACTGGTGAAGAAAAGGAATCCCAGGGAGGGACAGTGACTTGCTTTTGGGTACACAGAGGTTGTAGAGTCCTAGCTGGGATCCAGGTTCCCTGTGGTGCAGCTCCTGCCTCCCAAACCCTCATTTCCTCCTTGCATGCTCCCTTTGGATTTTATTTCCCTCTCTTCCCTCTGCTCTTTTTCTCACCTCCCCCACCCCCCACTTTGGAGTCACCCCAGCTTGCATTTCTAGCTGATGCTGAAACAGAGTCCCGGGGGACTGGAGAACTTGCAAAATAGAGAGACTTGGGGAATGGAGCAAGGAAATGAGAGACCTATTGATTTCTGGTGGAGCCGGGAGGAGAGAAGAGCAAACCACTCAGCCAGGTCCAGGAAGTTGGAGGCGGGGTTTCTCCCTGGACCTGCAGCCAACAGTGGAACTGAAGCCCTACAAACCTGCAGAAACAGTCCCTGGTCCCAAGGTGCCGACCTGTCACCTCTCTCTGCAAGTCACGTGCTTGGGACCCAGAGGGGCTATTTGGAAGGTAGGTTGGTTAGTTTGTGCAAACTTGTTAACCTGCACAATTTTTTTTTCCCCTTCTTTTTTGCAGAGAAGCCCAACACCTGCAGAGTTGAGGTGTGGCCCGACGTGGCCCCGCCCTCTCCTCACCTGCTCAGGTGGAGCTAGGACTCTGCAGCTCTGCGAGTGAGACTGACAGGCCTCCCTGCCCTGGGCCTTTGGGATCCAGCTGGGGAAAGTGAGACAGGGCCAGGGGCTGGGTGCCTGGCGTCTGGATCCACAGCCGGCCTCAGAGACGACCTACCCTCCATGTCTCCCGGAGAAAAACTGGACCCGCTTCCTGACACCTTCATCCTGCAGCCGCCCACCTTCCACCCGGTGAGCAGCCCCTCTGAGCTGGATACCCCTAGGTTTCAGGGCTCCTCTTGCCCAGCGGGGCCCAGACCCAGGCAGGGGTGGAGAGCAAGGGCCCCACTCTCACCTCCACTGCCCAGTAGGGAGTGAATGACTAGTGGACTCACAGTCCTTGCATTTTTTTTTCTTTTTCTTTTATTTTACTTTTTGCCTCTAGTATTATCACTGGGGCTCGGTGCCTGCACTATGAAACCACTCTTCCTGTGGGCAGATGTATTTATTTATTATTATTATTATTATTTTGGATAGGGCAGAGAGAAATTAAGAGGGGAGGGGAAGATAGGGAGAGAGAAAAATAGTCACCTGTAGGTGGGGAGCCAGGGGCTTGAACCAAGATCCTTGCTCTTCTTACTATGTGCCCTTACCTAGTGCACCACTGCCTGGCCCCCCTGTGTTTTCCCTTATGATTATGTTTTAACGCAGCACCAAGAATGAACCAGGACCTTGTATAGGAGCAATATTCCTGAATTAGCTGCCTCTGTGGGATACCTTTTCTTTTTCTTTTCTTTCTTTCTTTTTTTTTTTTTAATCTTTATTCATCTGATAGAGAGAGCTCATATTCTTTATTCATCTGATAGAAACAACTAATATCAGGAGAGAAGGAGAGATAAAGAGGAAGAGAGACAGAGAGACACCTACCTGCATCCCTGCTTCACCATCACTCCTGAAGCTTCGATGGGGACTGGAGGCCCAAACCCTGGTCCTTGAACATTGTGACATGTGTGCTCAACCTGGTGAGCCACCATTGGGCCCTACTTTTCATTCTTTGTCTAAGAAGGTGCTATGGGGGGGTTGCCACTAACCAGGGTCATTCTTCAGTTCCCTCCCGTAGGGTTCTAGACTGACTTGGACATGGAAGAATCACAGAAGAACCAGTTGTGTTTTAGGAAGATGAGCATTTATTAGAAGAAAGTAAAGACAGAAAAGAAGAAAGTACAAGTTATGCAGGCATGGAGACCCTGGAGGCAAGGGGAGAGAGAGAGAGAGAGAGAGAGAGAGAGAGAGAGAGAGAGGTCCCAGAGCTTCCTGGAGAGAGGAAGGAATCCCAGGGCTTCCCAGCTTTACTGCCCCTGCAGAGTAAGGGCTGGGCCATCAGGGGATGTGCTTCACCCTGGTCTTCAGTTGCCTCATCTGCATTTTATGGCCTTTGCAGTCAGGCTGGGAGGGAGTGCTGGTCCCAGTATGCTTCTGGCCCTGCCTTTGGTTGCTTCTCCTGGCTTCCTGCAGGGTGCTGGGGAATGAGCTTTGCCTAAGCTGCCCTCCAACAGTGCTAGTGGAAGGAAAAGCCACAACTTTTTGTTGACCAATTATGGAATTTCCCCAAGTGCTGTCCATGGTGCTCCCACGTGACTCTAGCACCTAGGGTCTAACACACAGCAAGATGTGTGCTCTGCTGGGTGAACTATCTCCCAGCCCCAGTTCTTGCCTTTTTTTTTTTTTAATATTTTTTAAAATTTATTTATTTATTTTCCCATTTGTTGCCCTTTTTATTTTTTATTGTTGTTGTTATTATTGTTGTTATTGATGCCATTGTTGTTAGGACAGAGAGAAATGGAGAGAGGAGGGGAAGACAGAGAGGAGGAGAGAAAGATAGACACCTGCAGACCTGCTTCACCCCTTGTGAAGCGAATCTCCTGCAGGTGGGGAGCCAAGGACTCGAACCGGGATCCTTAGGCCAGTCCTTGCACTTCACGCCACATGCGCTTAACCTGCTATGCTACACCTAACTCCCTCTTGCCTTTTATTATAATGATTTTACTTAAAGTGCTGTTGGTGGGGCTGGGTGGTGGCACACTTGGTTGAGTGCATATGTTACCATGTGCAAGACCCCCTGGTCCCCATCTGCAGAGGAGGAAGCCGCCTTGAGTGGTGAAGCAAGTACTTCAGATGTTTCTCTGTTTCTCTTCCTCTCTATTTCCCCATCCCCTTTCAGTTTCTTCTTAAATTGCTCTTATTATCTTTATTTACTGGACAGAGGCAGCCAGAAATCGAGAGGGAAAGGACTGGTAGAGAAGGAGAGAGACACCTTCAATACAGCTTCACCATTTGCAAAACTTTCCCCTTGCAGGTAGAGATTGGGGGCTCGAGCCCAGGTCCTTGTGTATTGTAACATGTGTGCTCAGCCAGGAGTGCCCCTACCTGGCCCCTCCCCTCTCAATTTGTCAGTTCTATCAAATATAATAAAAATAAAAGAAAAATAAAGCAAAAAATACTTTAAAAGTTCTGTTGGCATAGCTCTGGCTATGGTGGTGTTGTGCATTGAACCTGAGACCTCAGGCATGAACATCTTTTTGTATAACCACTATGCTTTATCTCCCCAACCTTCCTTTGTGGCTTTCATCAGAACACTTCACAGTCCTGACTGAAGAAGTTGCTGGGGACTAGTCCTGAGACCTCAGAACCTCAACTATGAGAATATTTTTCATCACCACTATGCAATATCCCTGGAATTGAAATTACTTTTTTTCTTTAAAAAAATTTTCCCCAGAGCATTGCTCAGCTCTATCTTGAGGTGATGCTGAGGATTGAACTTGGGACCTCAGAGCCTCAGGCATGAAAATCATTTGCATAACCATTATACTGTTTCTCCAGCGCAGTTCTTGCATTGTAAAAATACTAGAGCCTGGAGACAGAGATGAGCCCCTACTGCAAGATGATAGCTGTTAAGGATTTGGGGGGCTGTGGCCCGAGTCCTTGGGGCTGGGGGTCAGGGGGGGGGCAGGAGGGCATCCATTACCAGGAGAGCGGTCTCCAGCCCTGAAGGTGCTCAGATTAGAACCTCCAGATCAGGCAAGGGGGTAAGGGTTCTCCTGTTCAGTACCCATCCAGGTTTTTTGAAGCCTGGCCATGCTCTACAAAAGGTCCGTCTTCCCACTGATGTGCACTACGGAGGATACTTGGCTTTTCTTGGTCCTTTTTTCCCAAGAGAGCTGCTTCAGCTTTAATTAGCTGTAAGCTTAATTAGCTGGAGTCTGGGAGGTGGGACTGAGGCTGTGAACTGGCTAAGCTGTGGGTGAAACACTCCCCAGGCCTCTTTTACCTCCCCAGGTCCCTGTGTGGTGGGGGTGTTAAGTTGCTACTGACAGAACCCTATCACAAGCTGAGGCTGACACAGGAAATTGATGAAGTTGAAGTATTTATTCACACAAGCACATAAAATAGCCACCATTACAAGCTCACATAAAGACACACAGGGGGTCTCAACTGACAGGTAGACACACGGGGGGGGGGGGTCTCAGCTGAGAGGTCTGCAAGCCAGAATGTAGCCACTGTCCTTTGGGGACCTCTAGCTCTCTACATTACGGGTTTTTATAGCACTCTGGGGTTGGGGTGGTCACTCTTATCTATGGAGGCAGAGGGCAGAGGGGCATTCTTGTGTAAGCCAAAGATACATTTTACACCCTTATCTGAGGTATACATTTTGAACTCTATCTTATGGCACCAATCTATATCTAAGCAAAGCATGTATTACAGAAGCAGATATAGCGGGCTAATTTCAAACTTTCACACAAACCTATATTTCGCAATGCCACTTCAGTGCACTAGGCTAGATTATAAGGGAGCAGCCAGCCGGCCTAGGCAGTTCCTGAGAGGCTAGCTTTTTGCCTGTCATTAAAAGCTAATAAGCTTTTTTAAACTGGGAACTTCTGAAATGGAAGAGTTAATGTAACTCACTCTCTCACATTCTCTCACAGGGGAAGCAGGTGTCCAAGTACTCACTGCTCCTGATTGTCCAGACTGCAAGGTCCCACCCCAGAGCACAGAGCACAGTGCTGCCGGCTGTCAGCTCCTTCTAGCTGCTTCAGGCTTGTGTGTTTTTACCACCCCAGTTTATCACTGGGGCTGGGTGCCTGAATGAAGACTCCAACTTACCCAGTGGCTCTCTATTTCTCTTCTTCTTGAGAGTGAGAGACAGAGAGAGCTAGAAATAGATAAAGGGAAGGGGGACACATGCAGCACCACTCCAATGCTTGTGAAGCTTCCTTTATCCAGTGGAGACCCAGGGCTCGAACCTGAGCCCTCAAGTTTGGTAATATGTGCACTCTACCAGGTATGCTACTGTTCAGTTCTACTTTGCCTTTTCTTCCTCCCTCCCTTCCTTCCTTCCTTCCTTCCTTCCTTCCTTCCTTCCTTCCTTCCTTCCTTCCTTTCAGATTTATCACTGGATTGTGGTGGTGCACTTGGTTTAGTGCATTACCCTATCCAGGGTTCAAGCCCCTGGCCACCACCTTCAGTCTTCATGAATGGTGAAGTGGTGCTACAGATATCCCTCTCTCTCTTTTCATTTTTTTTTTTCCAGGGCCCTGTTCAGCTGTGGTTTATGGTGGTGCAGGGGGGTTGGATCTAGGACTTTGGAGCCTCGGGCATGGGAATCTCTTTGCATAACCATTATGCTATCTCCCCACCCCTGCAGATATCTCTATATCTTCTGCTTCCATTTCAGTTTTTATCTCTACTTAACAAATAAAACATTAAAATTTTATTGGGCTTGGGAGACAATATGATGGTTATACAAAAGACTTCCTGCCTGAGGCTCTGAGTTCCTAGGTTCCATCTCTGATAGCATCATAAGCCAGAGAGCTGAGCAGTGCTCTGCTACATAATATGTATTTATTATATTTATTGAGACAGGGAGAGAGAGCCAAATATTTCAGTCCTGCATGAGTAGCACTGGAGATTGAACCCCTTACACATGCAGGAATACACTCACCACCCCACCACCTCCCCAGCCACTGGCCACAGTGCTCTGGCTTCCTGAAGGCTGTAAGAAATTGGAAAAAACACATAAATAAAAGCCAGTCTCCAGATACGGCCCAGTGAGCACCTACTGATGACTTAGGCTCGTTCTGCAAATAGCTCTTCCAGGTGGACAACAGATCTAGCAATTTATTTTACTTATTTATTTATTTTTGCCTCCAGGGTTATCACTGAGGTCTGGTGCCTGCACCATGAATCCACTGCTCCTGGAGGCTATTTTTCCCTTTTTGTTGCCCTTGTTTATTGTTGCTTTTATCATTATTGCTGTTAATAGTGTTGCTATTGTTGTTGGATAGGACAGAGAGAAATGGAGAAACGAGGGGAAGATGGAGAGGGGGAGAGAAAGATAGACACCTGCAGACCTGCTTCATAGCCTGTGAAGGACCCCTTGCAGGTGGGGAGCCTGGGTCCTTAGGCTGGTCCTTGTGCTTCATGCCATGTGCACTTAACCCACTGTGCCACTGCCCACAGTTTATTTTTTTAAAACTGAAATGCTATTTGGCTCTGGTTTATGCTGGTGCAGAGGCCTAAATCTGGGTCTTTGGAGCCTCATGCATACAAGTCTTTTGCATTGACCTTCATGTTGTCTCCCTTGCCCCAGGCTAGGCAGTTTTAAAGGGTCATGACCTCCCAGAATAAACAGCCAATACCACCTCACCACCCCACCCCCCCACCTCTCCCTATGGGAGTCAGCCAAATTCTCACTAGCCATGGCAATCAACTCTTCTGGGCAGGAGTTAGGTAGGCACTGAAGTGGCCTATGCTTGGAGGAGGCACCAGAGATGTTAGTAGCCTCCAAAGTTGAGCTGGAAATTATGGGGCAAAGGAAAAGTAAAGAGACACCCCAAAATAGTGAGCTATAAAAGTGTGGATGTTGGTGAGAATGGTGTTTATGTACACTCTTATCAATTTGTAGTCATATAAATCACTATTTAATTAATATGATATTTTTTTTTTTAAATGTGCATGTGTTTGGGGAATACCAGGCAGCTCCTGCGAGCAAAGCAGAGCCTAGAAGGCAAGACTGGGAGATTGCTAGGTGTCTGTCTAGGCATCCACACCAGGTCCCCAAGTGTCTGTCCTTCTGGCCCTTGTATCCAGTAAATCAACAGTCACTTCCAAAATTCAGGGTGACATACAATGAACAGAAGGCTCACTGGGGGCCTTGTCTTATTTCCCCAGGCTTGGGGAAGGGGCTTGAGCTGATGCCATAGGAGAATTGGATTTGGCTTCCCCCTTGCAATGTGGCTTGGGCATACGAAAGTCCAGGTGGAATGGAAAATTTCAGACAACACTAATTTATCTATATAAGAGTAATTTCTTTCGGGAGGATAGGAGAAGTGAGTCTTTTTCTCCTCCTTTTGTCTTCTTCCCTCTTAAATCCACTTGACATAGAAGTCCTAGAATTATTTATTTATTTATTTATTTATTTATTTATTTATTTATTTTTAAGATAGACCATAGTATTGAAGCTTTCTTCAGTGTGGTGGGGACCAAGCTCAAACCTGTGTCTTATGCTTGCCAAATCAGCGCACTATGCAAGTGAGCTGTTTGACCCCTGATGGCCCTTCCTCCAACTGTGCATGGGTGAGTTTCTCCCTTTGTACAGGTGGTTCCTTATGTCACCACAATTTTTGGTGGTCTGCGGGCAGGCAAGATGGTGATGCTGCAGGGAGTGGTCCCTCTGAAAGCCCACAGGTGAGTTTGGCGTGCATGTGTGTGTGTGTGTGTGTGGGGGGGGGTTCTCCTTGGGGTGCTGGGGCCAAAGAATTCAAGCTGGGGGTTCCTCTGCACCTTGGGGGTCTCTGACAAGAGGTGCCCTTGGAGGGCCTCCCTCATAGGTTCCAGGTGGACTTCCAGTGTGGCTGCAGCCTGGACCCCCGACCGGATATCGCTTTCCACTTCAATCCCCGCTTCCACACCACCAAGCCCCATGTCATCTGCAATACCCTGCAGGGTGGGCACTGGCAGAAGGAAGTGCGGTGGCCCCACCTGGCCCTGCAGAGAGGAGCCAGCTTCCACCTCCTCTTTCTCTTTGGAAATGAGGAAGTGAAGGTGAGCAGACAGGGTGGGTGCTGTGCACCTGCAACATGTCCCTCCACCCTTCTTCCTGGGGTCTGGTATCCAAAGGACCAAGACACTGACGAGCACTTTCCAAGCTTCTCTGGGCTAGATGGAATGGGGCATAAGGAGGGAACAAAGTTCTAGATGCCAGGCCCTACAGGAGGAACTATAGCAGGGGAGCAAGTGGGAATGGGACAAAGAGCATAGAGTTCTCCTCTAAGATCAACTGGCAGGATTCTAGACTGACATATACATGGAAGAATCACAAGAGAAACAGCCATGTTTTAGGGGGACTAGCATTTATTAAAGCAAAACAGATATAGAAAAGAAAAGAAAATACACACTTTAGAGGAATATAAACCAGAGAGAAAGAGAGAGAGAGAGAGAGAGAGACAGAGACAGAGAGAGAGAGAGAGAGAGAGAGAGAGAGAGAGAGAGAAATGCCTCCTTATGCCCCATTCCATCTAGCGCAGAGCAGCTTGGAAAGGGCTTGGCAGTGTCTTGGTCCTTTGGATATCAGACCCCAGGAAGGAGGGTGGAGGGACATGTGTTGCAGGTGCACAGCACCCACCCCGTCTGGGTTTCCCCATCTTCTAACTAATAGTCGGTTCTGGAGATGCATGGGCCCTGGGGGGATTAATTCAGCCATAGTCTCCAAGTGTACATCTGCATTTTATGGCTTTAGCAGGCAGGAGGAAAGGGAGATGCAGGCATCTTGGTGTCTGGTCCCTCTTGCGGGCTACCTACAGAGTATAGACTGAGTGGCTACAAATGTCTGTGCTTCTGCCAGAGGAGTCTTTCCCTACGCAGCCCCCTTGATAGCACCACTGCCATAATCCTAGTATTGAGGGAGCCTGGACCTAGCTCCAGGAGGAAGCTTTAAGGCCAGTCCCCCAAGTCTGGTCTGCTAACAAAACTGACAAAGGTCGAGGGAGACTCCATTGATTAGGAAAGCAAACTTGATTTGAAGGAAAAGACATGGATTGTGTGTAGACACAGATTTGATTCAGTGAAAAGCAGGTAGGTCACTGAGAATGTGGCCCTATGCCAAATTCTTTCCACGTATGTATCCCTAGCCCTGATCCTACCTGGAATGAATCTTTCACTGATCCATTTCAATTACCTGACTTTTTTTGGCCAGTGGGCTCAGTGCCTGCATGGCAAATCCACTTCTCCTGGTGACCATTTTCTCTTTGTCTTTATTTGATAGGACAGAGAGAAATTGAGAGTGAAGAGAGGGAAAGAGGGAGAGAGAGAGAGAGAAGAGAGGGAGAGGGAGAAGGAGAGGGAGAAGAGAGAAGAGAGGGAGACATCTGCAGCACTGCCTCAGGACAGAGAGAAATTGAGAGTGAAGAGAGGGAAGGAGGGAGAGAGAGAGAGAGGGAGAGGGAGAGGGAGAAGAGATTCAAGTCTTGAATCTATCCCAGTGGACTCTTTGGCATCATGGAATGTTCACGTGACTGAAACCAGAGTACCAGGGACCCCATACCATAAAATTTCCCAAATACTAGCAAACACTTAGTACCCCCCAGACGTGGCCATGTCTGCTCACTGAATTCTCATAACAACCCTCTGAGGTGGTGTTTTTATTCTCCCTCTCTAGTTTACAGCTAAGGGGAAAGGAGGAGACAGAGAGAACCTGGCTTCTGGTGTGACCTCCTGCCAGAGAGTTGAGGGTTTCTTCAGACTTTTCCCAGGGAGAGGGGAGCTGGTGGGGAGCCAGCAGTGGAGGAAGGGCTGTGAGGTAGGTGCTCACAGGTCTCCCAAGCCTCAGTCTCCTCAGCGTGATGGGATGCGGGCAGACCTGCTGATGAGGGCCGGTGTTGGTCAGGGCAGAGGGGACTGCTGAGAGGTGGTTTGGTTTCAAGGGCAGCTCTACAACCCTGGGAAGGGCACCGCCTAAGGCTGTTTCTGAGCCTTGCACATTAAATTTGCTTTCCTCGGGTGATGGTACACCCAGTTAAGCTCAAATTACCATACACAAGGAGCTGGGTGGGTTCGAGTCCTTGCCCCCCCCCTGCAGGGGAGGGGGAGAGCTTCACAAGTGGTAAAGCAGTGCTGCATGTGCTTATCTCTCTCTCCTTCTCTGTGTCTCTGTCTGTCTGTCTGTCTGTCTCTCTCTATATATCTTTTTCTCTCTCTCTAACTTCCCCTCCTCTCTCAGTTTCTCTTCATTCTATGAAATAAATGAAGAACAAATAAACAAAAAGTGTGTCTGCCTCATGGAGTTGGTGTGAGGATAAATTCCAGGGGAAACTGCTGACTGAGGGGGCCCAGGAAGACGGCCAGAGCACAAAAAGTCCTGCCTTTGATCCCCAGCATAGCATATGTCAAAGTAATGCTCTGGTTCTCTCTTTCATTAATGAATCTTTTCCAAAGAGGGCTGGCCAATGTGTGGCAGGTGGTTATGAAATTGGGAACTCCAGTGACCACTGAGCCAATCTAAATGTGCCTCTACAGGTGAGCGTGAACGGGCAACACTTCCTCCGCTACCGCTACCGCCTCCCGCTATCTCGTGTGGACACCCTGGGCATATTTGGTGACATCTTGGTGAAGGCCGCGGGGTTCCTGAATGTCAATGTAAGTTCTTCTGGGATTGAGGCCTGGGAGGCAGACTCTCACTTCCCTGATGTCTGGGCAGGCCCAGGCCCCTTTCCAGTTCCTGACCCCTATTACACTAGTTATAGTCAAGGTAGAGAGTTCTCATCCAGACACAGGCTCTGAGTATGGAGATGGGGAGTGGTGACCCCAGAAAGGTGGTCGGGTCTGAAAACCCCTTGCAAGGCCTGTGGGAGGAATAAAAGGTCGCTAAGGTCAAAACCTGGTCTCTGCATCCACTTCTTGAATAAGTAACTCTTGAGGTTCTCCAGTCCTGAACCCCATTTGTTGCTTTTTTTTTTTTTCTTCTTCCCAACAGCCATTTGTGGAAGGCGGCAATGAATATCCAGCTGGACATGTGAGTTGGCCCCTGTGGTCCTGGCACTGACTGAGTGGGCTGTGCCTCTTCCCTGGTATGACTTGCCCCTGTTGGGCTGTGGCTCCCAGCTGCCCCTCCCTTGCTGTGCAGGTGGCCATGGATGAGCCTGGCTTCTCTGGTCCCTGGAGAAAACCCCACTCCCCCCCGATTTGCCTCTCACCCTGACTCTAGCATCAGTGGGGGAAGATAGAGGAGTGGTGGGAGGCTTCCTGGGCCCTGTGTTTCTCAGTGGAAGACCCCTCTTAGCTGGAGCTCAAACTTTCTAAAGCAACCCTAGAAAAGGGCTGGAACAGGCCTCTGGGATAGAGGGGTGAGGGCTTCCAGAGCTGGTGTTCTCTGAGCTCATGAAACCCCCTCTAGGGTTGGGGGAGATAGCATAATGATTATGCAGATACTCTCATGCCTGAGGCTTTGAAGTCCCAGGTTCAGTCCCCTGCACCACCATAAGCCAGAGCTGAACAGTACGCTGGTAAAAAAATTAAATAAATAATTAATTAAAAGTAAAAGTCCCAACACGGGCTCCCATACTTTACCTGCATTATTTCTGAGACAGGAAAAACCCAGATACCTCTAGGTTCTCATAATATCAGCATCATTACCATAATATCATTATCATGGGTGTTTTACCATATCAAGTGACTGTCTTCTCTGTGACAGCCCTTCCTGCTGGAGAGCCACAGGCTGGTGAGTGACCCTCCCTCCCTGCCCTTCACCTGCTGCTTCAAGGGTTGGGGGCAGGGAGCTGGTGAGAGATGCCTCTGCAGTCTCCAGTGATTCTGCAACCTCAGGCTGCAACTTTGCTGGGCCTTTATCTCCATGCAGTTTCCGCACTTTTAGTGGGCAGTTTGGCTCTATGCCCGACTCTAGGGTGGAAGGCAGGCTGGTCTTTGCCCTCAGGTGCTTGCAGGCTGGTGGAGAGACTGACCACTGAGCAGGCTGTTACTGTTTGGGGTGCAGGAATGGGGGCAAAAAAGGAGCTTCCGGCACAGAGAAGGCACAGAGCAGAGCCTGGAGAGCCCAAGAGAGGAGTAAGGAGACAGACGCTGCGCTAGGTGTTAAATAAATGAGCAGAGCTGAATCTCCTGCCTGCGGGCCAAGAGACAGAGCCAGGCCTGCTCCAGGGCTCCCAGCCTAGAGGGATAGGGGTAGTGGCCCTTCCTGAGCCCCTCTCGGAGCTGCCAGAGATTCAGTCTTCCGTGTTCCCTCAGCAGGTGCCCTGCTCCCGTCCCCTTCCTCGGGGCCTGTGGCCTGGGCAGGTCATCATAGTGCGGGGGCTGGTCTTGCAAGAGCCCAAGGAGTAAGTATCCAACAGGAGGGAAGAGAAGGGTATCTGTGTGCCGGACACATGCTACTGAAGCCTCATCTCCCTGAAACTTATTTAGTCCCCACCACATGACAGGGAACCAGGAAGCAGAGAGGCCACACCTGTCACCACCCTCAGTTCCCATGCAGCCTTCATTTTCTTCCACACTGGTACAGGCAACATGAGTGCAAGGGGCTTTCCAGACTTGGCTCTCTCTCGTGCCTAACCTAACTACACTGACACCTACAAATCCGCCAGCCTCTCTTGGCTGGTCCCAGGTGTGACCCAGAAAGACTGTGGCCTCCTATGGTGACATAGTGCTCGGTTTAGGGAGGCCTAGAGATGGAGAGAAACCTCAGTCTATAGGAGCACAGGACTTTCATATACCTGAGGCACCAGAGACCAAAGGTTCAATCCCCAGGACCACCTTATGCCAAAGTTGGGCAGTGCGCACCCCCCCCATCTCTACTTCTGATTCTGTCTCTCCTCTGATGATAAATACGTATTTTAAAAAATAAACAGAGAAAAAGAGAGAGACAGAGAGACAGACAGGAAGAAAGAAAGACAGAAAGAAAGAAAGAAAGAAGAAAAAGAAAGAAAGAAAGAAAGAAAGAAAGAAAGAAAGAAAGCAAGCAAGCTCTAGGCGGGGAGGGTTATTATTTTCAAGTGATGCTGCCTCACTCCCCTCACAGAGGGCACTCCTGCTCCTTTTCCACTCCCAGTCTTCCTCTTTCCTTCCTGTGTTTTCCCCTTCTTTTCTTTCTTTCCCTTCTCCTCTTCCTTCTCCTCTCCATCCTATGTGCACTGAATTTTATGACTTCTCTGGCTGCCAGCTTAGCTTTGGCTTCTACTGAGGCTACTTCTCACCTGTGCAGCTTCAAGGCCTCACCACTTTCCCTCTTGGTGCCTCAGTTTCCTCAATCATCAGGAGTAATAATAGCACCAGCTTCGGGAGTGGTGTGAATGCTTAGAGTGTGCTGGGTGTCTCTTAATGTGGTATCAGAATCCTCCTGGTGGAGGGGCAGGGGTGTCCTATGTGGCCCCCACTCTATCTGCCTTTTGCTCTGGTTCCATTTGGTTCTTTGTCGACCTCACTAGACCCGCGTCCTGTATGTTGTATGTCAGACTTGTGAATTTGTGGACGGGTGTGAAGAACAGCCTCAGACAGAAGTTCTGCAAAACACCTGAGATGATACCCAGCACAGAGTTAGATGGACAAACAGCTACTATTAGCATCATCACTGCCCCATTTTGGAGAGGGGAAACTGAGGCTCAGGCAAGGTGATGGACTTACTCATCAACCTCAGCTCTGGATCCTCCTGTAGGTGGCAGTGTGGGGTTCTGTCTCAGGTGTGCCTAGGACTCTACCAGGTGTTTCCACCATGCCTTCTACCTCCACCTCGATTCCCCATCACCCCTCCCTTCAGCTCCAGCTATAGGTATTGGTGCACCCTCCCTTCAGGCTGGTTTCTGGGGGTGAAGTCTGCCAAACCTTCTAGCCACCTTTTCTCTACACCCCCCTCCCCCGCATTCAGAGCCCAACAGACACAGCTCAGAGGACTTGGGGTGTCTGGAGCTCGGGAGGGGGTACTCACAACCCTGCCCTGCTCCCCTCCTACAGTTTCACACTGAGCCTGATGGACGAAGCAGCCCATGTTCCCCTGACACTCAGGGCCTCCTTTGCAGACAGAACTCTGGCCTGGGTGTCGCCCTGGGGGCGCAAGAAGCTGATCCTGGCCCCCTTCATCTTCTACCCCCAGCGATTCTTTGAGGTGTGTTAGGGCTGAGTGACTGGTAACTTTGAGGTGTGTGAGGGCTGAGTGACCAGTAATTTAGGCTAGAGCATGGTGCTGCATCCCTATCCAGGACACTGGGGGAGCAGCGTGAATTGATTTGAGAGCACTGATGTTATTTAAATTGCCCTTGGTATCTAGTGTGCAGCCAAGGTTACGAACCTCTCCTCCAGGGAAAGCAACTCCATTACACATGGTGAAGTTGGTGCCTGGGCTGGGGGAGATCCCAGTGGGGCCCCCAGACCTGGCTCTGTTTTTCTGTCTTCTGGGGAGATGGGGGTCCCTGGATGGGACATCAGGTAGGTATGGGAGAATCCAGAAGCCCTAGTGTCCTTGTGCCCTCTCCCGCAGGTACTGCTCCTGTGCCAGGAGGGAGAACTGAAGCTAGCGCTTAATGGACAGGGCCTGGGGGCCACCAGCCTGGGCCAGCAGACTCTGGAGCAGCTGCGGGAACTCCGTGTCAGTGGCAGCATCCAACTCTACTGTGTCCATTTCTGAAGACGGGTCTGGGGGGCCTGGATGAGGAAGAGGAGGCCCAGTCTCGGCTCCACCCCACCCCCAGCACGGCCTCACTCTCCTTCCCTCTTCGATCTTTGCACCTGCCACTACCTTATCTGGCCACAGGACCTTTGGACCCCACCACAAGGGAGGTACAAGAATAAGAGGACTCCTTGTCTATTCCTCCCTCCACCAGGAGCCTGGGGTTTGGTTCCAACACCTTCAGGATCTGAACTTGAAGGAAGCAGGCTGTGTAACCTAACAAGAACAAGAACAAAAACAACAACAAAATGCAGTGGCTTAAAGAATGTAGATGCCTATTTCATTCTCCTCTGGCAGTTATGATGAGAACAATCTGCGCCCAGTGGTCAAATCAGTTCCATAAATATAAGCTTGTGCTTCCAGACCCAACACAAAGGCTACGGCCATTGT
Source organism: Erinaceus europaeus (assembly GCF_950295315.1). Taxonomy (NCBI): domain Eukaryota; kingdom Metazoa; phylum Chordata; class Mammalia; order Eulipotyphla; family Erinaceidae; genus Erinaceus; species Erinaceus europaeus. The sequence goes on from NC_080178.1 coordinate 12,523,247, forward strand.
AACGTTCAGTCACTGAGAAGCAAAGCGAGAATGTGGACAAGGCCTACCTAGGTTTAGAATTTGGGGAGCTTGGGGGTTCACAGACAGAAATGACTTGGTTTACTAGCAAAGCTCAGTCACATGGTCATGCTACCTGCAGAGAGGTTGGAGACAGTCTCTGGAGGGGAGGTCATGTGCACGGACACGTCCATTACTGTGTGTGTGTGTGTGTGTGTGTGTGTGTGAGAGAGAGAGAGAGAGAGAGAGGGAGGGAGAGAAGAGATGGTGGATTGCTGCACCCTGTGAGTAGTGCTGTGAATATGCTCATTGCAGGAAGGAGGACACAGAGTGACTGAGATAAGGGAAAAGAAAGAACACTGCAAATAAAAATAAAGGTTCAAGAAGAAATAATGATTTGGAATTATTAGTACATGCTTTTATATATCACAGCTAGATAGAATATATATGGTGTAGCCACAGATCCTTATGTTATAGGTTACGGAGTGATTTATATCATATGTATTGTTTTATCTTTACATTAAGTGGGAATAAGTAGAAAAATAAAACCTAATATATCAACCAACCCAGTAGATGAGATGGAGTTTTATTTTGCTAAGAAACACACCCACTTTTATGCTGCTTATAAAATTACTTCTAAAGAAAGATGACAGCAGCTGGGGAGGTAGATCAGTGGCTTTGCAAACCTGAAGCTCTGAGTTTGTTTCCAAGCACTGCATATGAGCAGAGAGGACTCTATTTTCTCTTTCATCAAATAAATAAGTATATGTCTTTTTAAAAATTTTTACTTATAAAATGGAAATATTGACAAGATCATAGGGTATGAGGGGTATAATTCTACACAATTCCCAATACCAGGACTCTGTCCCATCCCTGTGGGATTATGTGAAAGCATGGTAGAGCTTAGAGGAACTCTCCCATCCTTGAGATGGAGGTCTGGAAAGACACCCCACTTGTCAGTCTCTCCCTTCCAGGGATGGAGCTAAGAGGGAAAGCTTCCATGACTCAGTTTCCTCTTGTTGGTCTCTTAAGCTTCAGAAAGGCCTGCAATCTCTCAGTTAACTCATTCCCCTTCTGCAGACCAAATGGCTGCCTGCTTGTAAGTTCACTTAGAGTTCACTATGTTCACTATAAGTTCACCACGTTCACTATAAGTTCACCACCTTTTGATCACACATGTGAGCATACTCCATCACAGCATTACCAGTAACCTAACAGTGAAAACCCACACACCTTATTTCTTTGTCCTTTGATATCTATGATTTACATAAAGCTCTGACCTTCTCTGCTTCATCTCACTCTGCTGGTTTAGCCACTATTTCTTAATACCTTTAGATAATTAACATGACTTGCATCATGGAAACTAATTGCTTTGACCTTTTGGTATCTCATCAATTCTTGTCATTCCTACCCCTCCGAACCATAGGGGTATCTGACCTTTGAAACCCTGTGATTAATGACATATGTGAAAAATGTTCTTTGTTCTACTTGCTATATAAGTTGTCCCTTCTCAGAATAAAGTTGGAAGTTCATACCTGAATTTTTCTAGGCTGTTCTTCTGCATTTTGAGGCCCCTTGATGGGAAAGCCAGCAGCTACATTGGGTTGTGAGGCTACCCATGTGAGTGCCAGCACATCCCCTTCCTTGGTAGCTTTTCTATTATTTTTTTAATATTTATTTATTTAATCCCTTTTATTGCCCTTTTTATTGTTTTAGTTATTGTTGTTGTCATTGTTGGATAGACAGAGAGAAATGGAGAGAGGAGGGAAAGACAGAGATGGGGAGAGACAGACACCTGCAGACCTACTTCAATGCCTTTGAAGCGACTCCCCTGCAGGTGGGGAGCCGGGAGCTTGAATCGGGATCCTTACATGTTGGTCCTTGGGCTTTGCGCCATTATGTGCTTAACCCGCTGTGCTACCACCCAACTCCCAGCTTTTCTATTCTTTCCTCTGGGATTTTGGACCCAGAATTTTTTTTTTAAATCAAAGGAAGATGACAGGACAAGAGAAGCTGTTTTCAAACAACAATGAAAAGTCATGTTACACCTGTAGGAATGCCGTACACCAAAAAGGACAGGAAAAACAAATGTTGTAGGAGGTTAGTTGGTGGTGCACAGGGCTAAGCACAAGGACCTGTTCAAGGATCCTGGTTGGAGCCCCTAGCTCTCCAGTTGCAGGGGATGGGGGGGTCACTCCACAAGTAATGAATCAGGTATACATGTGTGTATTTTTCTCTTTCTCTCCCCCCATTTCTATCTTCCCCTCTTCTCTCTGTCTTAAAAAAAAAAGTCCTCCCAGAATATTGGATTCTTAGTACAGGCATGGAGCCCCACCAATAACCTTGGAGGCAACAACGAAAAACTAATGTTGGAATATTTCTGCATTACTGGTAGGGATGTAAATTGGTCCAACCCTTGTGGGAAACAGTCTGGAAATTTATCAAAACTCTAGAAAAGGATGTACCCTGTGACCCAACAATTTCTCTCCTGGGAACTTACCCAAAGGAAACAAAAACACCTATCAGAAGAGATAGATGTGTACTTATATATTAACTAATTGAAAGGAAGATTATAAAGAGAGCTGTTTTCTTTAAAATTTATCCAAATTATAGTGATATATGTGTGTGTGTGTGTGTGTGTGTGTGTGTATTATCTTTCCCCACAAATTGGTCTATTCACCAAGGCAGGGACCAGATACGACTATTCACCACAGTCCAATGGTTTTCCTATAGACATACTAGACATTCAATATATGACTAAAAAATTTCAATAATAGTTATTCTACATACTACACAGTTCAGACACTCCAGGTTACTTTCATGAAACCCTCACAGAAGTCCCAGGAAGATGTCTTTGCTACTTCTGTATTTTTAAAACAAAATTTTATTATCTCTTATTTATTTTTTGGATAGAAACAGACAGAAATCGGGAGGGAAAGGGGAGATAAAGGAGAAAGATTGAGTCACCTGTAGCACTGCTTCACCACTTGCAAAGTTTCCTCCCTGCAATTGGGAACCAGAGGCTCGAACGCAAGTCCTTATGCATTGTAATGTGTGTGCTCAACCAGGTGCACCACCATTCCAGCCCCATTACCTCTGTCTTACAAATGTATCATTGCTATCTCTATGTTACAAAACGGTGGGTGGCTATTTGCTGAATGAATTACAGGTGAAAGAGGAGACAGACAACTATTAGTGGAGAGGGAGGGGTGTAACTATCTCAAGGTTTGAGCAGAGGGATGAATGCAGACAGCAGAATTTATATGACCCCAGTAGGAGTTTAGGAAAATGAGCATACTAATGACTTCAGCCTGAGGTGGGGACACACAAAGGAATGTGCAAAAGACCAGACTTGGAACTGCTCTCCCTCTTGGGCTGTGGCTTCTTCTGGTCAGAAGTGGAGACTGTTCCAGGTGCCATGGCTACTTCTGTGAACTGAACATGTGTGACTCTGTTAGTTGATAACTCATAAGACTTTCCTCTAGCCATAGATTCTGGGTTTTCTTTATAGCAAGATACTTTTCTTTTATATTAGTCATTTTTTTAAAAAATTATTTATAAAAAGGAAACACTGACAAAACCCATAGGATAAGAGGGTTGCTACAACTCCACACAATTCCCACCACCAGAACTCCATATTCCGTCCCCTCCCCTGATAGCTTTCCTATTCTTTATCCTTCTGGGAGTATGGACCCAAGGTCATTGTGGGATGCAGAAGGTGGAAGGTCTGGCTTCTGTAATTGCTTCCCCGCTGAACACGGGCATTGGCAGGTTGATCTATACTCCCAGCCTGTCTCTCTCTTTCCCTAGTGGGGCAGGGCTCTGGGGAAGCAGGGCTCTAGTACACACATTGTTGGGGTCATCTGCCCAGGGAAGTCCGGTGGACTTCATGTTAGCATCTGGAACCCGGTGGCTGAAAAAAGAGTTAACATATAAAGCCAAACAAATTGTTGACTAATCATGAACCTAAAGGCTGGAATAGTGCAGATGAAGATTTGAGGTCTCCGTTTTGTAGATAGCTAGTAGGCTTAATTTAGTTATATTCCAAAGGGTCCATGACTATATTAGTGTTTTCCTGAGCCTGACATCTGATACGCTGGTGGATCCAAGTTATTGTCTGGGGAGATGATGTCATAGTTGGAAAAGGGCCTAAAAAGCTCGATCAGGGGAGAGAGTTGCTCCCAAATATGGGAAAGGGGTACAAATATTGTTGAGTCCATTTTGATGGGGGTGAGGAGAGCTGCTCATTATGGTTTTTGCTTGAATTCCGTTGGTATTATTGAGGCTGAGCATCTTCAAAAAGTATTGCTTTTGTCATAATCAATTATTTTGTAATTTCATAATTGTATTTGTTGTAGAGGTAAACTTGGTTTACCCACTCCTGATTTAGCCCACTCCTGGTTCACCCTACCCCATTCAGCCTGCCTAGTACAAATTGCTAGGTTTCAGCAAGATGACAGATGTTGGTCACAGTAGGATCCTTGCTGGGTAGTGTGGGACAAGGAAGGGAGCAATTTTTTTTTCTCTTTTGTGAGTCTTTCTGTCTATGCCACCTGGATTCTGTGTTTTTATTTTTTTTCTTTGTTGTTGGTCCATTTAACCTCTAAGTGCATTTCTTTCTTATATTTAATATATCTCTCTCTATATATATATTTGAGAGAGAATGAACCAGAGTATGTTCAATGTTGTTATCTTGTTAAAATATAACAGTAGGAAAAGTGAAAGCAAAATTCTCATACTGAATATTAAACCAGACCAAAGGGCAGAGAATAACTTGTAGGAAAAGATGGCGTTGTAAAGTGTGTGGACTCCAGGAGTGTCCAGGAGAGCAGCTCCCTTTGAGACCACAGCGTAGGTTGCTGGCCTGTGCTGGGTTACTCCGGAGTGTGTTTGATGTGAAGTGGTATTTACTCAGGAAATTTTCTTGTGGCATAGGGAGAAGGAGACTCTGGGCAGTAGGACAGTCCAACTCAGTCTCCAACTCCATCTGGAGAAGAGGACGAGGCAGAGACGTCTCACTCAGGAGACCGGGATCAGCACCATCAAGCTCATCAAGAAAGAAGACAGAGCATGGAACAAGGGAGACCTCAGAATCCTGAATGTGAGTAAGGTCCCATATGTGCCAAAGGGCAGGCATGAACTGGGAATATCTATGCTCTAGTCATTTACTCCTCCCTCGGTCCTAATCACAAAGTGGCATGTCCTGGCTGTGCTGGCACTAAATTTAATGAGGAATCTGCAAATCTATGCCTCTTCTACCCAATGCAATCTGAGCTTCAAACTAAGTCTGGAGATCAGCAGTCACAGTGCCTTGCAGGATTAATTAAACAATCAAAAACACCTCCATGAAACCATATCCTTAAAAGGAGTCTCTCTGGAAAATACAAGCGCTGGTGAGGCAGAACTAAATTGTGTGGCCATGCCTAAGCTGTGTAAAAGAAATCCTGAGTCCTCCTTCGCCGTCACAGGATGGTGTCTAAGACACTGTGGTGATCTATTCAGATGTCTGGATCAGAGCTATGAGTACAGAAAGAATAAATGCTGTTACTACAACCCATTTCTTTTAAAAAAATTTTTAAATTTTATTTTCCCTTTTGTTGCCCTTGTTGTTTTATTGTAGTTATTATTGTTGTTGTTGTTGTTGTTGATGTCATCATTGTTGGATAGGACAGAGAGAAATGGAGAGAGGAGGGGAAGACAGAGAGGGGGAGAGAAAGACAGACACCTGCAGACCTGCTTCACCACCTGTGAACTGACTCCCCTGCTGTGGGGAGCCAGGGCTCGAACCCGGATCCTTCCGCTGGTTCTTGCACTTTGCGCCACCTGCGCTTAACCCTCTGCGCTACCACCTGACTCTCCACCCTTGTTTTTTATGCTGTTGTAGTTATTATTGTTGTTGTTATTGATGTCGTTGTTAGATAGGACAGAGAGAAATCGAGAGAGGAGGGGAGACAGAGAGGGGGAGAGAAAGACACCTGCAGACTTGTTTCACCGCCTGTGAAATAACTCCCTTGCAGGTGGGGAGCCGGGGGCTTGAACCGGGATCCTTACAGTGGTCCTTGAGCTTTGCTGCAATGTGTGCTTAACCCTCTGCATGTTACCTCCCGACTCTCTACTCCCTACAACCCATTTCTAATAGCCTGATTCCTGTGTCTTTTTGTGTACCAAGAAAGGTACAAGATGATTACCTTTATGACCTAAGTTGCAAGTAAAGAGGAAGACTATGGCTCTTGCCATACTATTTCTGCCTTCCAAAGAGGGTCTCCATTTCGTAGATAGTTAGTAGGCCTATCTAAGTTATATTCCAAGGGGCCCATGAATATACTAGTTTTTTTTTTTCTCTGAGCCTGACATCAGATATGCAGGTGGCAGAAGAGATCCAAAAGGCTAACAAACACATGAAAAATCATCGTGGTTCTTTTCTCTACTTTGTGATCAAGGTCCAAGCCCACCTCTATTTGTCTAGATCTGTGTGGTAGACCCTTGATATGAGAGGGGAGGAGTTTGCAGCTCTGACTCAACTGACCTCTCCTCTCCTTGACATTGTGTCTATTCACCCAGAACCTCCAGTGTTGTGTGCAGTCTGTCAGAGTGGGGTGGAAGAATGGAAACCAGTCATAGGCTGATGACAGGTTGTTGTGAGGAGATTCAGTGATGTGCAGAGCCCAGAAGCCATGCAGAAGATGGAGGACAGGATTTGCAGAAGAGGAGAGCAGCAGTTAAGCCAGAGTGGAGCTCAGGGAAGCTCCTCAGAGAAGAGATTCCTGATGTCCTGGTGCGGAAAGGCTGTGGGAAGGTGCTTGAAAAAGAGAGCCAAAGGGAATCAGAAGAGAACAAGCCAGCTGTGCAGTGGAGGCTCAGTGAGCATCTATTCAATTAAGGTGGAGCAGAGATATGTAAATATGGCTGGTGATGATGAAGATCTCCTTTCAGGTTCAGGCCTGGCATCCAAGGGTGCTTGTGTGCCAAGAGCAAGAGCCAGAGCATGACTGGGTTGGGACTAACCCAACCCAAGACCACAGTCTGCAAACAGGTGCTGGCAGGGGTCTACTTATGAGCTTTGGTGATCAGAGAGACTGGTACGGGGCTATTGTCCCAGGTCGCAGGGTCCTTCCTGATGGGGAACATGTGGATATAGGCAAGTGTCAGTGTAAACATGGCTTATGGACACAGGGCTACAGGAAATCATGCCTATGGGATGCTGTGATACAGGCTATGGCAGAGGAACAGTCTTGGAAAAGCATGAGACCCCTGCATCCAAATGGTCATCGTGGTCATCTGTTGTTAAAATTTCGGAGGCTCTTGCCGGCCGGGCTGGCTTCACGGCGGGTAACAGAGACGCGGAGACATCGGCTGGGCAGGGAAGCTGTATTTCTTTATTCAGGAACAACGATTCATAAACTAAGACAAACTAATCACCAAACAGAACTCTGCTGTCTCTTTGCGGCGGCGCAAGCACTCTTTCTTTTACTCTGGAACTCAGGAACCCAGGAACTCTGTCTCTCTGGCACTCTCTCTTACTCTGTAACCCTGAAACTCTCGAACTCTCGTACTCAGGAACTCTGGCACTCTCCAACTCAGGAACCCTCTCCCGGGGTTCCTTGGGGCGGGGCCAAGCAGGCCTGCGAAATTAACAGGACTGATCCAATTCTCTTGGGGGGGGGGCTAGAACAAACCAATGTAAAGCATACGACAATTCCCCCTTTTCTTTTTAACTAAATGACTATAGTATCAAGGGTGTGGGGTGAACAGAAACATATATAACAAAAACCAGCATGTTGCCAAGGGAAGGCCTGAGGGGGCCATATCTGAAAAAAAAAACATTTCTTGCCTCTGGGGGGCTACTTGCCTCCACGGGCATTAGCATGGGGGCGGGAACGGCCTAGAGTCCCACAGGCAGCTGGCTGCAACTTACTTACTATGAAACAAAACTTGTTATTAGCATATCTACTGCACGATCCAACGTTTCTTTTTTTTTTTTAATATTTTATTTTATTTATTTATTCCCTTTTGTTGCCCTTGTTGTTTTATTGTTGTAGTTATTATTGTCGTCATTGTTGGATAGGACAGAGAGAAACGGAGAGAGGGGGGGAAGACAGAGAGGGGGAGAGAAAGATCCGACGCTTCTAATAGAGAAGGAATTTGAGACTTTTACATATCAACAACGTCTTTTAACCTTTTGTTACACCCATTCAAGATGGAGTCACACCCTAGGTGTGGGCCGGAGAGGAAACCTCAGGCATGAGAATAATTAGCATAGCCATTGTGCGATCTACCATTTCTAATAGAGAAGGTAGTGTTTTACATATCAACAAGTCTATTTAACCTTTTGTTTAGACCAACTTAGTTAAAATATATTGATTGTTAACTAATTTTTACCTCAGACTTTAAATGTAAGTTAATTTTTATCTTTATGAGAATTACGTTGAAAACCTTTTTCATTTAACTTTGACTAGTAAGAATTTAGCCTTAAAGCTACTGTTTACCAAACTTTAAACATACACATAAACATGGTCATTAATACACAAGGAGAGAAACCTTTGTTACGAAGACATGTCATTTTAAACACGAATTTAAGTCTGTACTGTCTTAGTTGTTGGGGGGGAGGGGTTCACCATCCGGAGGTGGCTTCCCATGCAGCTCCACTTCTAGGAATTGCAGGTTGCGATCTCTGCACAAGTCTCTGCATACTCCAGCTGTCTGCCTTCAGACCATACCAGCAGCTGGAGATCTCGTGTGCCCAGTTTCAGCAGGGAGCCCGGGGGTCCGGGAGGTCCTGGATGGTTCCAGAATTCATAGCACAAGGGCGGGCGGGCCAGCCTTGTAGAAGGCGTGGGCCTAGGTGCCCAGGGGTGGTGGCCATGATAGGCCGCTGTGGCCCTGCCCCATGGCCCTGCCATGTCTGCTGCCCTGCTCACAGTGGCCGAGCAGCGTGGAGGGATCACACGTCCAGTGCCCTGTTCCACGCGGTGGAGAGCTGGCTCCTGTGGGCTGGCCTGGTGCTGGCATTGGGCTCCTGCGTGGTGGCATCAGGCTCCTGCGTGTTGGCATCGGGCTGCTGTGTGGTGGCGTAGGCCTCCTGCGGGCTGTGGGGCTGCAGGGCTGCGGGCGCGGTGCGCGGGGTTGTCTGGGCGCAGGCGGCTGGCTGGCTGTTTAACCAGGTGGAAACGGCAGCTCCGCGCCTCGCCTCCCGCCTGCTGGCTCTTCCCGCTGGCTGTTCTGAGTTCGCCCGAGCGAGTGGAAACCACAGAGTGGTCCAGAGATAAATGTTCCAGAAACAGCAAAACAGTCTCGTGAAGAAAGAGCAGAGGCCTTTGGAGATCTCTTCACAAGCAGAAGAGAAGGCCATAGTGCATAGGTAGCCAAATTGTCTTTACTTATTTGAGAGATGCACAGGTCAGGTCCACGTGGGTGCCATTTGTTGTTAAAATTTCGGAGGCTCTGGCCGGGCGGGTCTAGCTTCACGGGCGGGTAACAGAGACGCGGAGACATCGGCTGGGCAGGGAAGCTGTATTTCTTTATTCAGGAACAACGATTCATAAACTAAGACAAACTAATCACCAAACAGAACTCTGCTGTCTCTTTGCGGTGGCGCAAGCACTCTTTCTTTTACTCTGGAACTCAGAAACCCAGGAACTCTGTCTCTCTGGCACTCTCTCTTACTCTGTAACCCTGAAACTCTCGAACTCTCGTACTCAGGAACTCTGGCACTCTCCAACTCAGGAACCCTCTCCCGGGGTTCCTTGGGGTGGGGCCAAGCAGGCCTGCGAAATTAACAGGACTGATCTAATTCTCTTGGCGGGGGGTGGGGGGCTAGGACAAACCAATGTAAAGCATACGACAGTCATCATGCAATTTCTCCTGGGAAGAGGGTTAATCAGCACAAATTGTACAGGCTACATGGAGAAAAGGAGGTTGGGTTCAGTCCACTGGTGATGTGAGTCAGGATGACTAAATAGCCTACACATACTAGGTTCCTTCACTGCCCTCTTTATAAGCCCTGGATCCCAGCAACAAGAAAAGGAAAGAAAAGAAAAGGAAAGAAGAGAAAAGGAAAGAAGAGAAGAGAAAGAACAAGAATCATCAACTCATTCATTAGAAATGGGGTGGGGGGCATGTGTATGAGTTGATGGTGTGATGTACAGCAATCACACATGGTGTAGAAATCTGATGTCAATCTCCTTTTGGGCTGATCATTTAGTTTGCAGGAATCAGAGTAAGTAGCCTGCAGGGCCAGGCTGCTTTTTCTCACAGTCTCCATGCACTGTTCTGTCCAGGCAGAGGTCTGAGGCTCACCTTGGTAAGTGTGCCAAGAACAAGAGCCAGGTCATGACCTGCTTGAGACACATCTAAGACTACACAGGGAAAAACAGGCTGTGGAGGGTGTCTGCTGGTGGACATTGGTGCTCAGAGACATGGGAAAGGGCTATTGTCATGGGGTCCTGATAGGGATCATGTGAATGTAGACAAGTGTCAGTGTAAATATGATTTATGGACACAGTACTGCGGGAACTCCTGCCTATGGGATGCTGTGATACAGCCTATGACAAAGGGAGCAGTGCTGGAAAGTCATGAGACCCCTGCATACAAACGATCTTTGTGGTCATCAAGTAACCTCTCCTGTGAAGGGGCTCTAGTCAGAACAAGTGGTACAGTCTCCATGAAGAAGTAGAGTTTGGATTCAGTCCATTGGTGAGGTGAGTCAAGATAACTAAGTAGCCTGTACATATTAGGTTCCTACACTGCCCTCTTTAACAATCCTGATTATTGAAATAAGAAATGAAAAATAAAATGAAGAAAAGGACAAGAATCATCAACTCATTCAAACCTAATGGGTTGGGGGTCATGTGTATGTTGATGGTCTGATATACAGTGATCACACATGGTGTTTGGGTAATCTGTGGTCAGCCTCATTTGGGCTGATCCTTTAGTTTGCAAGAATCAGAGCAAGCAGCCTGTATGGGTCAGGCTGCTTTTAGCAAAGTGTGTATGCACTGTTCTGTCCAGATAGAGGTATGAAGCTCACATAGGTACAAACAAAAGCAAGGCTGTGTGGACTGAATCCAAGTAGAAAGGATGCTTCCTTGGCACTGTGTTCATGATATATATATTGCTTTCCTCATGGTAGATTCCTAAATTTGAAATGAACAGTAGGGGGCTGTTGTTAAAATTTCGGAGGCTCTTGCCGGGCCGGCCAGCTTCACATCGGGTAACAGAGACCAGACACACGGCTGGGCAGGGCAGCTGTATTTCTTTATTCAGGAACAACGATTCACAAACTAAGACAAACTAATCACCAAACAGAACTCTGCTGTCTCTTTGCGGCGGCGCAAGCACTCTCTCTTTTACTCTGGAACTCAGGAACCCTCTCCCTTACTCTCGAACTCAGAAACTCTCGCACTCTCGAACTCCGGAACTCAGGAACTCTGTCTAACTCAGGAACTCAGGAACTCTGGCTAACTCTGGCACTCTCGAACTCAGGAACCCTCTCCCTTACTCTCGAACTCTGAAACTCTCGCACTCTCGCACTCTCGAACTCCGGAACTCAGGAACTCTGTCACTGGGGAACTCAGGAACTCTCGGACTCTGAACCCTCTCCCAGGGTCCCTTGGGGCGGGGCCAAGCAGGCCCGCGAAATTAACAGGACTCATCCAATTCTCTTGGAGGGGGAGGGCTAGAACAAGCCAATGTAAAGCATACGACAGGGGGCAGAGATACACAAAGTCCAGTTCCAGACATGCAGAGAGTGAAGCTGGGCTGAGCCTGTCTCTCATGGAAGACCTGCTGTGAGACTTGCAGGAGGTTTCCTTTCACTGAGATCCTCCCAAAGTGGACATCCATATTCAGGGGATTTGGCCTTGGGGTAGGCCATGAACAAGCAGGAAAGAGGATTCCAGGGGTGAAAGTCATTTAGACTTTGGAACCAACTGACCCTGAGGCCTGAGACTGACCATGGCCCTCTTTCCATAACTGTACTCGTACAGTAACATCAGTGTTGCTCTTGGGTGGTATATGGGCATGAGAGGTGGGTTTTAGCCACAGTGTGCTGTGTTTTGTGTGAGTTGTTAAGTCCCTGACTGTCTCTACTACCAGTCAGCCACCTGGTTGCCTGCCTTCTGCATAGGCTGTTTTCATTGTGAGCAGGTGAGCACCATGATTCCCTTGTGAGGTTTGGTTTCTGACCAAGTGCCCAGAGTGTGTTTGGGTGTCCAGTGACCCTGCTGCTGCTCTGCTCTGCAGAGCTACCACGGGGTGCTGGCAGGTGACTAGTGCTGTGACTTTGTCCCTGCCTCTGCCCCTCTTACTTCTATGCCTTGTGCCAGCACCCACCTTGGGGCAGAGACAGAGCTTGCGGAAATGCCAGCTGCAGGTTGAGGAGGTTTGGTGTGTTGCTTTAGCGTGTTTCTCATCGTGAGGAGGAGGAGGAGTGAGGCATGGGCTTGCTGCAGCACCCTGGCTGTACCTCAGAGTCCCTCCCCACCAGTTTTTGCACTGGGTACAGTGGAGCGTAAGCTGGTGGTTCCATTGGGACTGGCAGCTTGCACTGTGGCTGGGGCTGGGGGACAATCACCCTGCACAGTGGATGTCCTTGCACAGTGCTTCCTAAGAAGGCAGAGCCCCTGCAGACCACCCAGTGGGCCTGAGTGAGGGACCTGGTCATGTGACTGAGCCCCTTCAGGTGGTCTCTTTGGAGAGTGGCTCACAGGAGAGGCAGAGCCCCCTTGTGTGACTGTCTTGGTCATGTAAGTGACTTGCACTATGTCCTTTTTTTTTTTTTACCAGAGCACTGCTCAGCTCTGGCTTATGGTGGTGTGGGGATTGAACCTGGGACTTTGGAGCCTCAGGCATGAGAGTCACTTTGCATAACCATTATGCTATCTACCCTCCGCCCTCACTATGTCCTTTTAAGCTTTTATGAGGATGGTGTCTGAGCCCTTGTGGTGATGCATTAGGATGTATATGTCTCTGCCCTGTGGACAGGAGGTCTGCCTGCAATCACTCACCCCTCCCTTGCAATTGGCTCTTGCAGACTCCTCAGGCTTGGTAATTGTCCTCACTCTGAAAGATCCTGAATGTTGCAAGGTGACTTTTTTGTGTCCACACAGATACTAAAGTAAAGATCAATGCCTTTGCACGTGTGGCCTTGACAATCCTCCTGCTCCTTTTCTCTACCCAGGTCACCTTCCTTCATTCTTCCTGCTGATGATGTTTCTGATTCCAGATGAAGACCCTGGACTTTTGAAAAGGATGCGTGTAGCTGAAGTAGGTATCTGGAACATCCCTTCACTGACTATCCAGGAGGAGGGCAGCTTCCCCTGTGAGGCCTCAGTCTGGGTCACTGGCCTGTGCACTGTTTACTTCTGGGTTTGTTTTCAGAGGTTTCATGAGAAGCAGGTTTGCTGATGGAAGGTTCTTTCCCTGAAGGTCAGACCATTGCACAGGGAACAGGATCCTTCACCTTGGGTTAAGAGTGAGGATGAGGAAGAGCGATCTCAACCAGAACCTCAGAATCAGCAACCTGAAGCTCAGCAAGAAAGGGAACAGAGCAAGGACCAAGAGAGACCTCAGAGACCTGGAGGTGAGGGAATGCTTCCTGGTGCCTCAGCTGCTGGCTGGAGTTTGCAGTCTCTGCTCTAGGCTTTCCCCTCCCTCTCTCCTCTTCATGAACAGCATATTCTCATGGAGATTGTGCTTTCAGCTTCCTGTTCCTGACCTGAACCCTCCCATGCTGTCCCCTCTGCCTAACCCCCACATCCAGAGGTCTACAGGTCCATGTGTAAGAGTTCCCTGCTCTAGCCTAGAAGTCTGGGCATGCTAGGGCGGCAGGAAAAGCCCCCCTGCCCCCACTAGGGTGCTTCACCCTGGGTGGTCTCTGTATCTTTCTTCACAGGGGATTCGAGGCTTTCCAGGCAAAGGCCTGGAAAATCTCTTCCTTATCTCTACAGTGCTCAAGATGAACGTTGATCATTTCTCTGCTCTGCGATCAAGATATTTTTTATTTATTTATTTATTTGCTTTCTTCATGGTAGATTCCCAAATTTGAAATGAACAGTAGGGGGTAGAGACACACAAAGTCCAGTTCCAGACATGCAGAGAGTGAGGCTGGGCTGAGCTTGTCTCTCATGGAAGACCTGGTGTGAGCCTTGCAGGAGGTGTCCTTTCACTCAGATCCTCCCAAAGTGTGCATCCTCCTCAGGGGATCTGGCTTTGGGGTAGGCCATGAACAAGCAGGAAAGAGGATTCCAGGGGTGAAAGACATTGTGGCTTTGGAGCCAATTGTACCTGAGTCCACAGACATTCCTTGGCCCTCTTCTCAGCTCTGTGCTTTTGCGGTAGCATCAGTGTTGCTCTTGGGTAGTAGATGGGCCTGAGAGGTGAGTTTTAGTTGCAGTGTGCTGTGCTTTGTGTGACTAAGTCCCTGACTGGCTCAACCACCAGTCAGACCCCAGGTTGCCTGCCTTCTGAATAGGCTGTTTTCACTGTGAGCAGGTGAGCATCTTGAGATGTTAGGTTTCTGACCAAGTGTCCAGAATCTGTTTGGGTGTCCAGTGACCCTGCTGCTGCTCTGCTCTGCAGAGCTACCATGGGGTTCTGGCAGGTGAGAAGTGCTGTGACTTTGTCCCTGCCTCTGCCCCCTCTCACTTCTATGCCTTGTGCCAGTACCTACCTTGGGGCAGAGAGGGAGCTTGTGGAAATGCCTGCTGCAGGTTGAGGAGGTTTGTTGTGTTACTTCTGTGTGTTTCTCAAGGTGAGGAGGAGGAGGAGTGAGGCATGGGCTTGCTGCAGCACCCTGGCCATACCCCAGAGTTCCCACCAATTTTTGTACTGGGTACAGTGGAGAGCAACTGGTGGCTCCATAGGGACTGGCAGCTTGCACAGTGGGTGGGGGAGTGGGACTATCACCCTGCACAGAGGAGGCCTTTGCACAGTGCTTCCAAGCAAGGAAGAACTCCTGCAGACAGCCAGTGGGTCTGAGTGAAGGACCTGGTCTTGTGACTGAGCCCCTTCAGGTGGTCTCTCTGGAGAGTGGGCTCACAGTAGAGCCACAGCTCACTTGTGTGACTGTCTTGGTCATGTAAGTGTCTTGCACTATGTCCTCTTAAACTTTATCAGGATGGTGTCTGAGCCCTTGTGGTGATGCATTCAGGATGTCTGTGTCTCTGCCCTGTGGACAGGTGGTCTGCCTGCGAGCACTCCCTACTCCCTTGGAATTGGCTCTTGTAGACTCTTCAGGATTGGTCCTTGTTCTAACTCTGATGGACCCTGAAAGGGGCAGGATGACTTATTTTGTGTCCCACACAGTTGCTAATGTAAAGAGCAAGGCCTATTGTACCTGTGGCCTCCCCAGTCCTGAGCCTTTTCTCTCCCTGTGTCACCTTCCTTTGCTATTCCTGCTGACAGTGTTTCTAATTGCAGGTGAGCTTCAATTGATTTGGAGAAGTATGATTGCAACTTTGGAAGATACCTGGATATTCCCATTACTGACTATGCAAGAGGAGGGCAGGTTCCTATGTGAGTCCTCAGTCTGGGTCACTGGCCTGTGCACAGATCACCTCAGGGTTTGTTTTTAAGGGATCATAAGAAGCAGGTATGCTAATGGAAGGTTTTTCCCTGAAGGTCATAGCATTGCTCTGGGAGCAGGATCCTCCACATCCACCAACTCCGCCTCGGGTTAGGAGTGAGGATGAGGAAGAGAGGTCTCAACCAGGACCTCAGAACCCATAGCCTGGAGCTCAGAAAGAAAGTTTACAAAGTACAGACCAATAGAGACCTCAGAGACCTGGAGGTGAGGGAATCCTTTCTGGTGCCTCAGCTGCAGGCTGGAGTTTGTAGACTCTGCTCTAGTCTTTCCCCTCCCTCTCTCCTCTTCATGAATAGCATATTCACATGGAGATTGTGCTTTCAGCTTCCTGCTCCTGAACTGAACCCTCCCATGCTGTCCCCTCTGCCTGTCCCCTACATCTGGAGGTCGGCAGGTCCATGTGTAAGAGTACCCTGCTCTAGCCATGAAGCCTGGACATGCTGGGAGGACACAAACAAGTCCCCTACATCCCTAGGATCCTTTATTTTGTGTGTTCTCTGCATCTTTCTGCACAAGGAATTTCGGAGTTTCCAGGCAAAGGCCTCGCAAACCTCTTCCTTATCTCTACAGTGCTCAAGATGAACGCGGATCATTTCTCCACTCTGTGATCAAGGTCTGAGACTGCCTTTTCCAAAACAAATATTTTCAGGTTGAATATCATCTGATTCATTGTAGAATAGCTCTTTCTGTCTAGGCCTGTGTGATAGACACTTGGTGAGAGAGGAGAGGAGTGTTGGTCTGCAACCCTGATTCAAATGTCTTGCCTTGTTGTCCTTGACATTGTCTCTATTCACTCATAACATCCACTGAGGTGTGCCGTCTGTCAGAGTGGGATGGACATATGGGATCAAGTCATATTTTCACCGGCAGCTTGTATTGAGGATTCAGAGAGTTGTGGAACCTGGACTTTGCAGAATAAAGAGGACAGGATCTGCAGATGAGAAGAACAGCAACTGAACCAGACCAGACCTCGGACAGCTTCTCAGAGTAGGGATTCCTGGTGTGCTTATGGGGTAGAGGTGCTGTGGGAAGTCACTTGAGAAAGAGAGCAGAAGTGAATTAGAAGAGATTGAACCATCTGTGTAGTGGGGGCAGTGAGCCATCTGTTCATTTGTGGGCAGGCAGACATGTAAGTGGGGGATGGTATGATGGAGATCTCCTTTCTGGTTCAGGCTTCTCATCCAAGGATGACAATGTGCCAAGAGTAAGAGCTAGGTCATGGCCTGCTTGAGACACATCTAAGACCACACAGGGGAAAACAGGCTGGAGAGGTTGTCTGTTGGTGAACACTGGTGATCAGAGACATGGCAAAGGGCTATTGTCACAGGGGCCTGATATGGATCATGTAAATATAGAAAGTGTCAGTGTAAACATGGTTCATGGACACAGGGCTGCAGGGATGCTGTGACACAGGCTATGACAGAGGGAGCAGTATTGGAAAGTCATGAGACCCCTGCATACAAATGGTCTCTGTGGTCATCAAGTAACCTGTCCTGTGAAGGGGCTCTAGTCAGAACAAGTAGTACAGCCTCCATGAAGAAGTAGAGTTTGGATTCAGTCCATTGGCAAGGTGAGTCAAGATAACTAAGTAGCTTGTATATATTAGGTTCTTACACTTCCCAGTTTAACAATCCTGATTATTGAAACAAGAAATGAAAAATAAAATGAAGGAAAGGACATGAATCATCAGCTCATTCAGACCTAATGGGGTGGGAGGAATGTATGTGTTATGGTCTGAATACAGTGATCACACATGGTGTTGGGGAAATCTGTGGCCAGTCTCATTTTGGGCTGATACTTTAGTTTGCCAGAATGAGAGCAAGCTGCCTGTAGGGGTCAGGCTACTTTTAGCAAAGTGTCTGTGCACTTTTCTGTCCAGACAGAAGTCTGAAGCTCACATAGGTACAAACAAAAGCAAGGCTGTGTGGACTGAATCCAAGCAGAAAGGATGCCTCCTTGGCACTGTGTTCATGATTTTTTTTTGCTTTCCTCATGGTAGATTCCTAAATTTGAAATGAACAGTAGGGGGCAGAGACACACAAAGTCCAGTTCCAGACATGCAGAGAGTGAGGCGGGGCTGAGCCTGTCTCTCATGGAAGACCTGGTGTGAGCCTTGCAGGAGGTTTCCTTTCACTGAGATCCTCCCAAAGTGTGCATCCTCCTCAGGGGATCTGGCCTTGGGGTAGGCCATGAATGAGCAGGAAAGAAGATTCCAGGGGTGAAAGACATTGTGGCTTTGGAGCCAATTGTACCTGAGTCCACAGACATTCCTTGGCCCTCTTCTCAGCTCTGCGCTTTTGCGGTAGCATCAGTGTTGCTCTTGGGTAGTAGATGGGCCTGAGAGGTGGGTTTTAGTTGCAGTGTGCTGTGCTTTGTGTGACTAAGTCCCTGACTGGCTCAACCACCAGTCAGACCCCAGGTTGCCTGCCTTCTGAATAGGCTGTTTTCACTGTGAGCAGGTGAGCATCTTGAGATGTTAGGTTTCTGACCAAGTGTCCAGAATCTGTTTGGGTGTCCAGTGACCCTGCTGCTGCTCTGCTCTGCAGAGCTACCATGGGGTTCTGGCAGGTGAGAAGTGTTGTGACTTTGTCCCTGCCTCTGCCCCCTCTCACTTCTATGCCTTGTGCCAGTACCTACCTTGGGGCAGAGAGGGAGCTTGTGGAAATGCCTGCTGCAGGTTGAGGAGGTTTGTTGTATTACTTCTGTGTGTTTCTCACGGTGTGGAGGAGGAGGAGGAGGAGGAGGAGTGAGGCATGGGCTTGCTGCAGCACCCTGGCCATACCCCAGAGTTCCCACCAATTTTTGTACTGGGTACAGTGGAGAGTAACTGGTGGCTCCATAGGGACTGGCAGCTTGCATAGTGGGTGGGGGAGTGGGACTATCACCCTGCACAGAGGAGGCCTTTGCACAGTGCTTCCAAGCAAGGAAGAACTCCTGCAGACAACCAGTGGGCCTGAGTGAAGGACTTGGTCATGTGACTGAGCCCCTTCAGGTGGTCTCTCTGGAGAGTGGGCTCACAGCAGAGGCAGTACTACTTTGTGTGACTGTCTTGGTCATGTAAGTGTCTTGCACTATGTCCACTTAAGCTGTATCAGGATGGTGTCTGAGCCCTTGTGGTGATGCATTCAGGATGTCTGTGTCTCTGCCCTGTGGACAGGTGGTCTGCCTGCAATCATTCCTCCATCCCCACAATTGGCTCTTGCAGACTCCTCAGGCTTGGTCATTGTCCTCACTCTGAAGGACCCAGAAAGGGGAAGGATGACTTATTTTATGTCCCACACCATTGCTAATGTAAAGAACAAGGCCTATTGCACCTGGGCCTTCCCAGTCCTGAGCCTTTTCTTTCCCTGTGTCACCTTCCTTTGCTATTCCTGCCGACAAAGTTTCTAATTGCAGGTGAGCTTGAAGAGTCTTGGAGAAGGCTGCTTGCTACTTTGGTATGTACCTGAAAATTCTCATCACCGGCTGTGCAGAAGCAGGGCAGCTTCCCTGTTAGGCCTCAGTCTGGGTCACTGGCCTGTGTACAGATCACCTCAGGGTTTGTTTTCAAAGGGATTATAGGAAGTATGTTTTGCTAATGGAAGTTTCTTTCCCTGAAGACCATAATATTGCTCACAGAGCAGGATCCTCCACCTCCACCTCCTCCACCTTGGGTTATGAGTGAGGATAAGGAAGAGCGGTCTCAACCAGAACCTCAGAATCCACAGCCTAGCTCAGCAAGGAAAAGAACAGAGCACTGACCAAGAGAGACCTCAGAGACTTGAAGGTGAGTGAATCCTTCCTGGTACTTCAGCTGCTAGCTGGAGTTTGCAGTCTCTGCTCCAGTCTTTTCCATTCCTCTCTCCTCTTCATGAACAGTATATTCTCATGGAGGCTGTGCTCTCAGCTTCCTTTTCCTGACCTGACCCCCCATGTTATCCCCTCTGCCTGTCCCCAATATCTGGAGGTCCCCAGGCCCATGTGCTGTGCTGAAGATTCCAGAGTTCCCTGCTGTAGCCTAGAAGCTTGGACATGCTGGGGAGGCAGGAAATGTCCCCAGGTCTCTGCATCTTTCTGCACCAGGGATTTGAAGCTTTCTTTCATTTCTTTCTTTCTTTCTTCCCTTTTTTTTTTTTTTTCTGCCTCCAGGGTTATTGCTGGTGCATGGTACTGGCAGTATGAATCCATTGCTCTTGGAGGTCTTTTTCCTCCCATTTTTTTTTCTTGTATAGGATGAGAGAAACTGAGAGAGGTGGGAAAGGTGGAGAGGAGTAAAGAAAGACAGCTGTGAGATGTTTCACCTCTTGTGATGCCACCCCCTTGCAGGTGTTGAGTAGGCTCATATCTGGATCCTTTAGCATGGCCTTGCACTTCATACTATGTGTGCTCAACTTGCTGTGACACCACTGCGCCCCTCCCCCCAAGCCTGCCTTGTCTAAAACAAATAATTTCAGTTTGAATGTCAACCAGTTGCATGTAGAGACCACCTCTTCCTGTCAATGCCTGTGTGATAGACTTGATCTGTGACGGGAGGAGAGGGGGTCAGCAGCCCTGATTGGAATGGCCTCCCTTGTTGTCCTTGACATTGTCTCTATTCAGCTTGTACCTTCACTGGTGTGTGCTGTCTGTCAGAGTGGGATAAACCTGTGAAAACTGAAGATCTCACAATTCATTGGAGATGGCATAGTTTTTGAGGGTAAAAGGCTGCTGAGTCTTAGCTGAAGCTTTGTGCTGATGTTCAGAGGGAAGATTTCTGCCCTCACTAGGGAGAAAAAGCAGAGAGAAGATGTCGTGTGTATCTTAGATCATAGAGGATAGAGCAGCAGAGGTTAATGCAGCTCTAGAAGATGGAATGAGACTGTTCATTCAGCTTTGTTTCAGAGCTCAGGAAACTGAGAGGGTTAGGCATGGTCCCTACTGAGAGGAGACAGCTTTCTGGGGACTTCTCTATGCCCTGAGCCTGAGAAAGATCATGGGGACTTGGGTCTTGGAGACTTGGGTGCCTGTCTGGGCTTGTCAAGGGGACACTCTGGACACTGGGGCTCTAGGAAGCAGGCAGTGGGCTCTTTGAAGTAAGCCAGAAACCAGGGCATGACTAGTACATGAATTGAGGAAGACCTATCCAGTCAGCATTCTGCAGGGTTATATGAGCTCAGGAGGACACATCATCAAAGCCCAAGAAGAACTGTGTAGTCTGGAAAGTGGCTTATGTTGGGCATCAGGTCAAGCTGATGTCCACTTTCAGACCTGTAGGTCTGATCTGGGATGGCTTTGAATCTCCATTTGCTATTACAGTCTAGTGTAGAATCCCAATCTGGAGACCTGATTGAAATTTTTCTGCACAGGATACAATCTGGGCTATCTATGAAGGAAGTAACTATGTGATTCAGTGGACTCTTCCAAGTAAGGACTTGAAAATATAATTTTAAAGTTGAAAATATAATTTTAAAAATATGTAATCATAAGGAGGAAAGCTGATAGATGAGGTGAGCTGAAATCCTAGTGCGTTTTTCTTTTATTTCATTTTAAAAAGGGATTTCTGTCAGCCCTTTGGGTTTTAAAAATATTTCTTAAAATTTATTATTGGATAGAGACAGAAAGAAATTGAGAGGGGAGGGGGATATAGAGGTTCAGTGACAGAAATACACCTGCAGCCCTATTTTACCACTAATGAAGCTTTCACAGGACTGTGGATTTTATCCAATGGAGATGAGCAGCCCCCACACCCCAGACCTCAGAATCATCACAGGGGGTCCCTAAGGTCCTGACAGGAGTGGGAAAGAGACACAAAGGCTCCTGGAGCTGAGCTGTCTCTCCATGTAGAACTCTCACTCCAAGCCAGAGGTAGAGAGAAAGAGACAAAGACAGCTTTATTGTCCTCTGAATCAACAATTGGAGAATGTATTATTCTAATGAACCAGTCTGCTCTCCAAAAGGAGTTAATTTTTATACAGCTAGAAGTAGGAGTAGGATGAAAATCCAGGAGCTGAATGCTCTGTCAAAAAGGGGAAGGACCAAGGTTTTCAGATATTGGGGCCTCCTTGATTGCTAGTCCTCAAACTTCCTCCTAGAACAAAGCCTACAATTGCCCTTAACTAATCTTCATTATCTCCCAAGAATAAGTTCATCAGGAATAGGGGTGGAGATGTGAGTTCCTGATGTGCCCATTTGGTTGGTTTTGGAATACTGTTTTGTGAAAGAGTTTCTGTAAGCAGTTCAAGGCACTCACTCTCTCTCTTTTTTCAAAAATAACTTTTATTTTATTTTTATTCATTTATTTTCCCTTTTGTTGCCCTTGTTGTTTTAGTTATTGTTGTTGTTGTTGTTTTTGATGATGTCTTTGTTAGATAGGACGGAGAGAAATGGAGAGAGGAGGGGAAGACAGAGAGGGAGAGAGAAAGAGAGACACCTGCAGATCTACTTCACCACTTGTGAAGCGACCCCCCTGCAGGTGGGGAGCCAGGTGCTCTAACCAGGATCCCTAGGCTGTTCCTTGAGCTTCCTGCCACCTGTGCTTAACCCACTGCACTACCACCTGACTCTCCTCACTCTCTTGACTTAGGGCTGTATTAAAATTTTTCCCTGTTACAGAGCAGTCTCACTGGAGTAGATACCTGCCTTAGTGTCAGGCTTTTACGAGCAATGTTAGTCACTATGTTCAAGGGTACACAGAAATGTATGCTCACTTGTATCCTCACTCTGTATGCAGACACTCAACACATACACACAAATACTCAAGTATATATGTGTTTTAACACAAAAAAATCATCTTGTATGTTTTTGGGTTCCTTGGAGGTTGAATAAATAATCAACAATAAGGCAGAGTGTACATACTGATAGAGAAAAAGAAAGGAGAATTTATGAATAGCAAGCATGCCTTCTGTACCCATGGGAGGGACCAGCAAAACTGAGTAACTCTTCACATAAATAGAATATGAGATTAAAATGTTCAACTAAGACAGATTTGTAGGTAACAGCAGCACCGTTAGGAAGGTTGCCAAGGAGAAATAGACAGGCGATAAGTTTTCCCAGCATCAGAGAGGGAGATGCTCTGAGAGAGAGCTCTTCTTCTGTTCTTGTTAGTGTCTGGACACAGCGACTTCTATGAGCCTGCAGGGACCCTTGTGCCAAGGACATATTTGAAAGTTGCTGAATTTTACTCCCCTACACACATAAAAATTAACACAATATAACTCACATATCTTTGTATCTGTGCAAACTATATATATATGTATATATATATGTAACATGTGTATAATAAATGCAGTTCACACACATGTACAATATACTCACTAAAATATATGTTTCTGTATCTCAAGATTTTTTTCAGGTTTCTACCCTCCCCCTTTCTTGGGAGGGTCCCTCACAAATGAAATCAGAACTGAAAGCCCAACCACACCTGGTGGTGAAGATCCATTAACAAAACTTCTCCAGACCCAACTCTATCTCCTTAACCACAGCTTCCACTGGAACATGGAGATTGTCTCTACCATTTCTGTTTTTTTCTTTTGTTGCAGCTTTGTGAGAACACCAGGCCAAGAGACCTTGCTGAGATTTTCTGCACTGGATATAAGCACAGAGCCATCTGCGAATAAGATGGTTATGTGATTCATCTGATACCTATTGGAAACATGAATTTTATAACACTTTTAAATCTGATGAGTACAACTGAAAGAAAGGCGAGCGGGAAACCCAGGCGAGATTTTTCCTGACAGTGCTGAGCAGCCCCCATACCTCTGTCCCCTGGAGACAGCACAGAGGTCCCAAAGGTCCTGACAGAATCAGGAAAGAGACTCAGTGACTCCAGCAGTGGAGCTGGGCTGCCTCTCCATTAAGATTCCTCAGCTCCAAGGCTCCCACTGGGGGGAGCTTGGGGGGGGGGCATGTACTGTGACCCCATCCAGCACAGCTTCTGTCCCCCCAATTTTTTAAAAAAATCAAAACATTGATTCTCAGTGCTTGTCTTTTGTTCCAAAAACAAAATCAACAAGAATATAACTTAAATTCAAAGGATAAAGTAGTAAAATATGTTTGGAGTAAGAGACACAAAATGCTGACACAGACAATTAGATCCTGGTGACTCATGCCTTAAAGAGCAATGTCTTATATAAGTTCTGATGGTCTCCTCTCCAAAATTTACTTTACTTTGGGTAGGGTTATTGGCATAAACTTGGAAGGGGAGGTGTAATATATATAGATCTGATTAGCTTCTCAAAGCATCCCTTAAGCCAGGGAGAGAGCTAAAGAATGTGCTAAAAAGAAAGAAACAAACAAAAGCTTGCATTCCTGAGGTGGAAGTTTGATTTCAGCTACAGCCTTGACCATTCCACAGCAGATTTGTGTTCCAGTTTCCTTACTCATAAAAATAAATGAACCTGAACAAATGTTGTCTGCCTTCATATATTTGGGGAATGGTCTGAAATGATGGTAAATTGTAAAGGAATCTCACTTTAACCTCCTTGGCTTGCAACATTTTTCAAGGTGTAGATTTGTTTTTTATTGCCACTAGGGTGCTCAGTGAAAGCACTATGAATCTATCTCTCCCGGCAACCACTTTTTCCTTTTTTTTTTAAACCTAATTTTCTTTTTTTTAGTATTTATTTATTTTCCCTTTCATTGCCCTTGTTTTTTTTATTGTTGTTGTAGTTATTATTGTTGCTGTTATTGATGTCATCGTTGTTAGATAGGACAGAGAGAAATGGAGCTAGGAGGGGAAGACAGAGAGGGGGAGAGAAAGATAGACAACTGCAGACCTGCTTCACAGCCTGTGAAGTGACACCCTACAGGTGGGGAGCCAGGGTTTCGAACCGGCATCTTTACTTGGATCCTTATGCTTTGCGTGCCACCTGCACTTAATCTGCTGCACTACCCCCAGCTCCCTAAACCTAATTTTCATTAGGTAGGACAGAGAAATTGAGAGAGGTTGGGGAGACAGAGAGAGGGAGAAAGAGACAGCTGCAGGCCTGCATCACTGATCCTGAAGCAACCCCTGCATGTGGCGTTTTGGGGGCTCGAACCTACGTCCTTATATGCGCACTTAACCAGGTGTACCATTGCCTGCCCCTCCTAAGGTGCAGACATTTTTATGAAGGAATTGGATTTATTTGCAAATACCAGCCTGAGAATACAAGCAGAACTATCACTTGTGCTCATGAATTATCTACCTCTTAGAAAAATAAACCTCGACTCAGGAGAGAGTGGAATGAAATTGTGACTCCACCAGCTGACAGCCCTTCTGGGGACCACCCAGATGTTCACAGCTGTGAAGGAGACAGGAAAGAGGGCACAGAGGTGAAGGATCCTGAGTTCTGTCCAGTGCAGTGGAAGGAGCCTGCCATGTGGAGCTACAGAGAAGGATTCCTCACAGCACAGAAGAAAAAAATTATAGCAAATTACTTGCAATAATAAAAGGGAATTAATTTGGGCTCCACACAAATACCCCAATTTAGTAGCACAATGGATACTAAAACAATTACATCTCCCAGAAACACACGATTTTGAAAATGATCCCTTTGGTTAGAAATAGCTTACAAAGGAAAAATCAGTGAATTCTCCATTCACATAGGTGAAGACACAAATTTAAGTTTTACAGTGTGTCCCCTGTCCTTCCTTCCTTCCTTCCTTCCTTCCTTCCTTCCTTCCTTCCTTCCTTCCTTCCTCTTCTTTCTTTCTTTCTTTCTTTCTTTCTTTCTTTCTTTCTTTCTTTCTTCCTCTCTCTCTCTTTCTTTCTTTCTCTCTTCCTTTTTTCCTTTTTTTTTTTTTCTCCACCCTCGGCTTCCCTTGGTGACAGTATCTCCACTTTCAGATGACATCACTGGGACTGGCTCTTCCAGCACCAACAGGAGTCTGGGCAGCCAGGCAGTAGTGAATCTGCAGCTCCTGCCAGATGTGGTGGGGACTGCTGCTATGGGGTCAGCAACACCTGGATGACTTGTACCCACCGTTACCTGTAACCACATCCTGAGTGCTACAGAGAAGAAGATCAGGGAGAAGATGGACTGTTATCCCTTCAGAGAAGGACCCCTGATCCCATGTTTTTTGTGGATTTCAGAAGGTGGGAGGCAAACAGCCTTCTCTCCACCATCCCACCTGCACCAGGGATGGGTCTGGGCTCTCTGTTCATCTCTCCATTGCCTGGCTCTGCATGCGTCCACACCATGCACATATGTGGTAAACAGGATATGTGTGAACGATTCATATAAGTTACCCTCCACTGCCTCCTTTTATTTTTTTTATAATAAGTAAACTTTCTTTTTAATTTTAATGAGAGTGTTGTCATTACAAAATAAATACTTTGCTGCATGGAGCATGATGGATTTCTCTGTGGTGTGTCTGGGAGTGGGTTTAAATAATCTAAGCTCTATTCAGCAGTACAATATTATGGGATGTATAGTTTAGATACAGCAAGATAAGCAATTATAGGCAGGCGTAAATAAGCTAGTCTTATAAGCCTAAGAATTTGTTACCAAAAGTTCAGCCCCATGAAATAAACAATTATCAGCAGAGGTACAGCTTGCTCATATGGCTATAGAGTTTACCGGCTAACTGATCACAGATGTTCAGTTCCCAGGGGAGGCAGCCATGGTGGGTACCTTGAGCAGTCTCAGCAGAGATCCGTCTGAGCAGGAGAAGAAGCAGGGGCCAAAAGGGGGTGAACTTCAAGCTTCTTGTGCTTAAGTCCTTTTGATCCATCCACAATCCATTGTGCATTTCTGTAGTATGCTTTGTTGTGAGGCTGACATCAGCTGTGTGCTGTGTCCAACTTCCTGTGGTCAGCTGGCATACTATGTTACAACAAGAAAGATACAGAGAGAAAGACCAGACAGAGCATTGCTCAGCTCTGGTTTAGGGTAGTGCTTTGAACAGAACCTGGGACTTCAGAGCCTCAGACACCAGAGCCTTTTGCAAAACCACTAGGCTGTCTCTCCAGACCTCCAGTGCATTCTCTTTAAAGTTATCATGATTATTTTTTGTCCCTTTCCATTTGGTATGTTTAGCAGGAAGAGTATGAGGTGGCTGGAGAAACAGCTCAACTGGTAGAGCACAAAACTAATACATCTGAGACTTGACATCTACCAAAATGGTGCTATTACTTCTCTCTCTCTCTCTCTTTCCCATGTGAACATCTTTCTCATATAAAATAAATTATCATATATGTTATGGACTTTTTTCCTTCTTTTTATATTGCATTGTGCTTACAAGTTACAGTATGATTTATTTCCTGGTCTTTAGAGACTAGCTATTATTTAATCAGAGTTTGCTTTATGTTGATTTATGATTTGTACTAGGTTCCTCAGCATAGACTTTTAATATGTTTACCTTGAAGCACTATTTCTTTTCTTCCCTTTGAATTTAAAATAAAAATAGTGTTTTGGTAGTCATTTATAAGATGATAAGGTAATAAAGATATAGTTCTACACCATTCCCACCAGCAAAGCTCTGAGGCACTATGCATTTTCTATCGTGAATTGATCTAGTTTTTGATTAAATTTTTCATTTAAATCTGGAATGTTACTATGTTTTAAGTTGTATTTTATTGCCACCCGAATTATCTGTCAATCCGGCTCATGTTTGCATAATGAACCCATGGCTTCTGGTGGTCATTCTTCTTATTTTTCTCTCTCTTTTTAAAATGTATTACATAGGCCAGAGAGAAATTGGGAGGGGAGGAGGAGATAGAAGGGAGCAACACAGACACGTGAAGTACCTGTTTCATCTTCACTTCACACCCCCTTGCAGGTGGGGGTGTGCGGGCTTGAACCTACATCCTGACTCATGGTAATGTGTGTGGTTAATCAGGTACAACACCATTATGCCCCAAAATATCACCATAGTTTAAATTTCTTTATTGGGGATTAATGTTGCACAGTCAACAGTAAATAAAATACTTTGTACATGCATAACATTTCCCAGTTTTCCAAATAACAATACAACCCCCATTAGGTCCTCTGATGGCTTTTTTTTTAAATGTCTCTTCTGTACAGAAGGTTCTCTGTATTTTAAAATTCATTAGTAGTCATTATGCATATTCAAGGTATTCTTATTGTTTGCCTCTATGTTCCAAAGTTTTCCATGTATGTTCCCACTAGGTTTTTTGTTTTTTCATTAAAATGTTGTATTAGTGATTTCACAGTTTTTTATATAAAATTATAAGATTTCAAGAGTATACATATGGTGTGTGTAAGCTTCCAAATCCTTCGCCAAAGTTCTGTGGTTGTTCTCCCCAACCAGCATATTTCTCACAAAGTCCAAGAAACAGTTTGGTGAACATTTTTTTTCTGGAGTTCACTTACTTTAGCTTTCTATTTGTGACATCTGAGTGAAACCATCCAGAAGTTGCCCTTCATCTTTCACTCATTTCATTTGTTAAAATTATCTCCAGTTTCATTCATTTTGTTTTAATGGTAGCTCTATTCAAAAAAGGAATATTTTCCCCCTAGTATTAGTAGCTGAAGCTGTAATCCTGGCTTCCTCTGGTGTTATCTAGATTTGCTTCCCTTTCAGTAGCAGTATAAATAAAAACAAGATTCCTGGTGACAAAGGGTGAAGCTGTTTTCTAAAGACATGATCATGTGACATTTCTCTATTTGCTTCTTCACATGGTCTGTACAAGCCTGATTTTATTTGTGGGCTCTGTCCACACACTATGCCAAAATCTCCCTCCTCAGGAATTCCCCTTCAGTGTCTGCTTCCTGAGTATAAGTGGCTTTATGAGAAATGAAAGGAAGCAAGGAACAGAGAATCCCATGGTCTGAGTTCATCTGAGGCAGCCTGGTGCTGGTCAGACCAGTGCTGTTCCTGCCTGTGGTCCCCTGCTGTTTGGGGAGGTCCCTGGGCCTCAGCTGCTCCAGCTCCTGCTCTGAGTCCTGCTCAGGGGTGTGGGTTGAGGGGAAGGGCAGCAGCTTATCTGTAGGAACATGTGCTGTTGAAATGAGAGCTGAGGACACAAACTTGGTGTCAGCTCAGTGTCATGGGTCTTGCCTCATCTCTCTGGGCCTACTATGTCCTTGCTCTGTCTCCTCATATCCACACTTTCTCTCCAGCTATTGGGTCAGTGGATCCAGCTAACCTGGGATGCCTTTATGTTCAATCCCTGATGCAAAAGCCTTTGTAGCCACTGTTATGTAACCAGTTCCTACAAGAAGTTAACGTTGAATTTCTTTTTCTTACATTTTATTTTATTTTAATTTTTAAGATGTTTCTCCTTTATTTGAGGATTACTGTTTCATATTTGACAGTGAATATAATAGTTTGTACATGCATAACATTTCTCAGTTTTCCACATAACAATAAAACCCCCACTAGGTCCTCTTTCATCCTTTCCAGAACCTGTAGTCTTCCTCCCTCCCTCTCCCAGAGTCTTTTACTTTGGTGCAACACACCAACTCCAATTTGGGTTCTACTTGTGTTTCCTTTTCTGATCTTGTTTTCCAACTTCTGAGTGAGATCATCCCATATTGTGTGCTAACGGAACTCCAGCTGTTACAGACTGGCAGTGTCCAGGTTCACAGTTAATCTGCACCAGCAGTCGTAACTCTCCAGTTCCTGGACCATTTGTTAAGCAAACCTGTAGTTTCAGAATTAAGACCCATTGTAATCCAGGCTAAATTTCTGGCTGTCTTGCTCCCTGGCTGAGGTAGAGGAGCACTGAGTGAGAGGAGTCTTGTCACCATGGGACCTTGAGCATCCTCCTTACACAAAGCCTCTCTGGAGCAGGGTCCTAGTGTGGCCACAGACACCTGGGCATGTTGAGACCCCTGAGACTTACCTGGGAAGAACTGAGGAACTTTAGTGCCACCTGCTTCACTTTGCTGATGTGGGTCGAGGGTCCTGCCTCAGGGGTGGGGGTTCACATCCAGCTGTCCTGGGAACACCCTTGGGTGTCCCTGCACAATATCCCTGCAGGGAATAAATGCGTCTTCAGTATGTGCACCTGCACACAGCACAGAGACACAGGCATGCAAGTAACGCAAACAGAAATGCACATACACAAGACACTGAAACACAACTCACGTTTCCGCAGAACCACAACACAGCGGAGACACATATTATACACATAGACACCAGCAGGTAGACACCAGCAGGTGTCTGTGTATACGGGTTTGTCGGAATTGTCGTGGTGTATTTTTCTATGTATTTATGCAAGATGCATTATGGCTTTGCTTACAAATATAGATCCATATACAACTATAACATTATAACATGCAGGTAGGCACCTATGTCTGTACTCACACTACACACATACTTTTCCTCACACGCATGACATATTAAAGTCACTGGACACCTCTAATCTCACATTCCACAGAGACTTTATTTTCTGGCTTCTTGATCCTGGTTCTGGGGAAACCTCTAAAATGACAACAGAAATAAGAACTCCGGAGGGGACGGGACTCTCTGTTGAGCAGGTGGTTGATATCATTAAGGACTTCCCAAGACCAGCTGCAGTCCCCCCAGCCACCGGACCTTCTGTTGCATGGACTCTGTCTCCACTGCCTCTGTTCTGCTGTTGCAACACTGTGAAGAAACGGGGCCTGCAGACTGACTGGGGTTTGACACACTGACTGTGAGTTCTGGGCCATCTATATTTGAGATGGTTGATATAATATATGTGATTCCTAGAAGTCCGGTCTGCTGAACACAACATTTTCAGAACATCTGCAAAACCATTCTGGATTTTTCTCTAGGTATGTTCTCCTGGCAGAGTGAATAGCTCCCCACATCATTGTCTCCTGGAATCAGTACACGGTGAGTCCCAAAGGTCCTGGTAGAAGCAGGAAAGAAGCTCAGTGTCCCCTGAAATGAAGCTGGGCTGTCTCTCCACTCATATCTCTCAGCTCTAAGAACTTCAGAATGTCTGTAACTCCCCTTGTCTTAGTAACTGATCTTTGACAAACATAAAGCAAATGCTGGTGACCGAAGGACTGGGAATGTTTAGAACAAAGGATTATGGAACCTGAACCAATGTTATCTCCATTGGCACTTAAGTCAGCAGTTGTGTTTTGTTCACTTTATCAGACCTTCACCAAGAAGATTTCTCATGAAGAACAGTGATTTCCTGGGCTTGTATCCCATCTTCCATACTTGGATGATTTCTCAGAACATGGTGTAGTTTTTTTTTTTTTTTTTTTGCCTCCAGGGTTATTGCTAGGGCTCAGTGAGGGTACTGCAAATCCACTGCTCCTGGAGGCCATTTTTTTTCCATTTTATTGGAGAGGACAGAGAGAAATTGAGAGAGTAGACGAAGACAGAGAGACAGAGAGAAAGGTAGACACCTACAGACCAGCTTTGCTGCTTGTGAAGTGTTCCTCTGGCAGATGGGGTGTCAGCTTGAACCCAGCTCCTTGTATGGGTCCTTGTGTATAATACTATGTGTCCAACTTCTAGGTGTGTCAATGTCCCCCCCCCACCCCCAACCTGGTGTCTTCATGGCTAATTTATTTTACATTCCTGGACTGAAGCAGCTCTTATAGACTTAAACATGCAATCTCATACAAATGAGCACATATTGGTGGATTGGCACTCCTAAAATAGAAATGGTCTGCCTTAATCCTTATGTTCTTCTCTCCTCAAAGGATCTTGGAAATTTCCTTCCCTGATGAGCCAGAGACTGGAATCTGGCAGGAGGTAAGGAGCTGGGTAGTAAAAAATGCTGCCACGAGGAAAGCCCTTCCTAAATCTGCCCAGCCTTGATTCCTCAAGATCATCACCCCGGACCTCTTGTCAGAGTGACACTTTTTGGGGAATGCTCAAGCCCTCTCCCATGCCCACCTGCAAGTTAAGGGGCACCAATGACCTCCACCTCAGAGCTAGATGGCTGTGAAGTCCTCCCTAAGACTTGAAAGAAAGCAAATACTGCTGTGAGTCCTCCCCTCCACCCTTTCAGTGAAGAGTTGGGGAGGGGTGTCTTCCATTTGTAGATATCTAGTAGGCATAGTTTAATTAAATTCCAAAGGGCCTGTGGCTATACTATTTTTTTTTTCCTGAGCCTGAAATCTGATATGCAGGTGGATCCAAGTTAATGTCTGAGGAAATGATGTCATGGCTGGAAAAAGGACCAGAAAGCTGGATCAGGGAAAAGAGTAGCTCCCAGATATGGGAAAAATGTATAAATATTGTTGACTGTAAACCCCATTGAATTAATGTGATATGGGGCTCATATTCAGCTTAGGAGCCTTTGTGACTCCTGCATCCCTATAGATCTGAGCTCACATTCTTTAATCTATCAGTTTTTCCTCCTTAACTCTGTCCTCTGCCTTGTTCACCTAGTACATATGAAGGATTCATTAAACACATGTAAGACAAGAGAGGCAGGGAGAAAGAATTCTTTCTCTCTCTGCCTTCCTGTCACTATAAAACAAACCAACAAGGAATCCAAATAAACAAAAAAACAATGAAGACCAAGTGAAATTTCATAGACTGTGAGTGATATTTTTGGCTCTCTCTCTCTCTCTCTGTCCTTTATAAAAAAAAAAATCTAAAGGGCACATTTAATCAAGGAGTTACCTCTCTGTAAATGTGTCTGTAGGAGGCTCTTGTTTATTTCTCTAACAATACATTTGAAAAAAATAATAAAGCAAGTATTCAGTTCCTCTGAATACTAAATATAATTATATTTAGTCCTGATGATGGAGAAGTAAGCCAGTCAAGGAAACTCCAGATTCCCCTGTAAGCCAGTACTGAGCTCATATGGTTAATTGCAGTTGGTGTCTACTCCAAACACAGAGCAGAGCCTAGGGCAGGTGCCCAGCACACACACAGTTAAGTTCTGCACATGTGACCTTATTGCATTTCATATTGGCCCCTAGAAACAGAGAAAACTCATTTATTACTAAGTGTTTCTTTTATAGCCCATAGGGATTTGGCAGGAAGAGACACACATTCACCCCCCCCCCACGCCCAAAATCCCATTTTTGTTCTGTCTCACTTAGTAATTTTAAACAAGTCACTTACAGGAAAGTGAAAGTGAAACAGAAGTCTGATATAAAAGTTGGTTCACAGACAGGACAAAGGATTCCTCCTGAGTTCCTTAAGATGCCACCGGTAAGTTCTCTGAAATGTTTATTTTTATTAATTTTTATTATTATTTAATATTTTTAATTTCCTTTATTTATTGGATAGAGACAGCCAGAAATCAAGAGGGAAGGGGGTGACAGAAAGGGAGAGAGACAGAGAGACACCTGCAACAGTGCTTCACTTCTGAAGCTTTTCCATTGCAAGTAGGGACCGGGGGCTCAAACCTGGGTCCTTGCCCATTATAACATGTGCACTCAACAAGGTGTGCTACCACCTGGACCCCTCTGAAATTTTTCATCAGTAATTTTCTTTTCTTTTTTCCTTCCTTCCTTCCTTCCTTCCTTCCTTCCTTCCTTCCTTCCTTCCTTTCTTTCTTTTATTTAAAAAAGGAGACACTGAGTAGGGCACCAAAGTAAAAACCCTGGGTGGAAGGTGAGGGTGGATGTTCAGCTTCATGGGGTTGGGGGTATGAGACACAGTCTTTTGGTGGTGGGAATGGTGTTTATGTACACTCCTATCAATTTGTAGTCATACAAATCCTTATTTAATTACTATGAGGGGGAAAACTGATTGAATGTCTCAAACTTTTTAAAGAACATCCTGAGTCTTTTTAATACATAGGCTGAATCTTTGACATGTTGACTCTCTTAAAAGCTTAGTCCAGGGAGAACAAAGCAATTGGTGGCATAGCTATATGCAAATAATGTCAAAGTACATAAAATATGGTAAGGATACATATGACACAGCAAATCCTAACAAAGGGATTTTTCAAAGTGAATCCAGTTGCCAAACAATGTGATTATTGCAATAACTATATATTGGCTTCTTAAACCCTAAGACAACAGGAATCTCCTATGAGCCTATGTTTCTCCCCATCCTGGAAACTCTGGGGTGGAATTCACTTCCCTTAATGCTTCTGTCAAGTCAGGCCGAATGATATTGCATCCACTGATTCCAGCCTAATCAGTGCAACGAGTACCATGTCAGCATGCTTCACTTCAGACTGTACAGAGATATCAGACTGGATTGCTAACCCTATACCCTCATCATTCAGGTGAGACCTTACATTTAATGGTATTCTCTAGTTCCATTTCAGGAGGTTCACTTCCTAACAAAGTCACAAAACCTAGATATAGGCCAGACCCCATAAGATAGAGCATATGTTCACATGTATCCATAAATCAGGGCAAAATATATATCTGAAAGCAAAAATACACAGTAGTCTGTAGTGAGTCAGTATCAAGTTCACTTAGACTTAGATACCTCCTCACCTACTCACTCTAAATCTAACCTTAGCAAAGCAAGGACTGCAAAAGCTGAGTAAGGGTAAGAGACTGGCATACTTTAAGGATGTCTCTTTAGTCACTGTCAGGCCATTCCACCAGCTGGGGCCCTAATCAGGGAGTCCTGAGATTCTTAAACAGATTTGATGGGCCTAGACCTGAAATAAATCCCTGTCTCCATTGTTACTGGTCATCTCTATCAGGAACAACAAAACTGGCCCCTTTTTGGGCCCCCACAGGACCTTTCCCTCAACCTGGATCAACAATGGTAGAGAATGCTCCATCCTCCAAAGGGAGGATGGATAACATAATCTATGCTACACCTGAGTAAGATGGGTCAATATTGGGGCAGCATGGAATGTTCCTACACATGACCGCAGAATGTGAGCTCAGATCTAGAGGGATGTAGAGGTCACACAAGCTCCTAAGCTAATTATGGGCCCCAAATCACATCAAATCAATGGGGTTTACAGTAATATGTATACCCCTTTCTCATATTAGGGAGCTACTCTCTTCCCTAATCCAGATTTCTGGTAATTTTCCCAGCCATGACATCATCTCCCCAGACAATAGTTAGGATCCACCTGCATATCAGATTTCAGGCTCAGGCAAACACACACACACACACACACACACACACACACACACACACACACACACACACACAACCCCACAAGTATAGCTACAGGCCCTTTGAAATAGAACTAAAATATGCCTACTAGCTATCTACAAAATGGAGGACCCCCAACTCTTCATCTGCACTATTCCAGCCTTTAGGTCAATGATTGTTCAGTGATTTTTTTGGCTTTGTATATTTACTCTCTTTTCAGCTACCAGGTTCCAGATGCTAGGAGGATGCGTCCAGACTTCCCTGGACAGACAACCCCACCAATGTGCCTTGGAGCTCTGCTTCCCCAGAGCCCTTCCCCACTAAGGAAAAAGAGAGACAGGCTGGGAGTATGGATCAACCTGTCAATGCCCATGTTCAGCAGGGAAGCAATTACAGAAGCCAACCTTCTGCATCCCACAAGGATCTTGAGTCCATACTCCTAGATGGTTAAAAAACAGGAAAGCTATCAGTGGTGGGGTGGTATATGGATGTCTAGTGGTGGGAATTGTCTGAAGCTGTATCCCTCTTATCCTATGGTTTTGTCAATGTTTCCTTTTCATAAATTAAAAATTTAAAAAGGAGATATTAACAAAATCATAGGACAAGAGGGGCACAACTCCACACAATTCCCACTACCAGATCTTTGTATCCCATCCCCTCCCCTGATGTTTTTCCCCTCCCCTGATATATTATTCTTTATCCCTCTGGGAGTATGGACCCAAGGTCATTGTGGAATGCAGAAGGTGGAAGGTCTGGCTTCTGTAATTGCTTCCCCACTGAACATGGGTGTTGAGTGGTCAATCCAGACTCCCAGCCTGTCTCTCTCTATTCCCCTAGTAGGGTGGGGTTCTGGAGAAGGGGAGCTCCAGGACACATTGGTGGGCTTGTCTTTCCAGGGAAGTCTGGTCAGCATTGGGCTGGCATCTGCAACCTGGTGGCTGAAAAGAAAGTTAACATACAAAGTCAAACAAATTGTTGAACAATCATGGACCTGAAGGCTGGAATAGTACAGATGCAGTGTAGGGGAGTACTCACTGCAGACTATTGTGTACTTTTATTTTCAGGTATATATTTTGACCTAGTTTATGGATACATGTGAACATACGCTCTATCTCATGGGACCAGTCTATATCTAGGTTTTGGACTTGGTTAGGAAGTGAACTACCTGGAATGGAATTAGAGAATACTATGAAAGGAAAGGTCTCACCTGAGTAATGAAGCTGAAGGGTTGTCATTCCACACCTGAAGTCACTGGACACAGTCTGAATTGAAGCATGCTGAGGTGGTACTTGTTGGCATTGATTAGGTTGGGATTGGCAAATACAATATTATTTGGCATGAATTAAGAGAAGGATGCAGGAAAGTAGGCCCCACCCTAAGGTTCCAGGATTGGGGGAATTATAGGCTCTACAATGGAAATATGAGGTCCTTGCTGACTTAGGGTTCAAGAAGACAATAGATAGTTAATGTTATACTCACATTGTTTGGTAATTGGGTAAACTTCGAACAATCCCTTTATTATGATTTGCTGTATAATATCCAACATCACCATAATTTATGTCTTTTGACATTGTTTGTATATAGGTGTGCCACCAATTACTTCTGTTCTACCTGGTATAGGCTTTTGAGATAGTCAACATATCAAAGTCTCAGCCTGTGTATTAAAAAGACTCAGTCTGTGCTTTAAAAAATTTGCAACATACAGTCAATTTTCCTTCTCGTATTAATTAAATAGAGATTTATATGACTACAAATTGATAGGAGTGTACATAAACACCATTCCCACTACCAAAAGACTGTGTTCCATCCCTCACCTCCTCCCACTTCCCCCTGCTGCCACGAGAAGCCGAGTATCCACCCTCCCCCTCACCACAGGGTTTTTACTTTGGTGCCCTACTCTTGATTCAGTCAGATGCTGCTTTTAGTTTCCCTTTCTGTTCTTCTTTCTCAACTTCTATTGATGAATGGGATCATCCCATACTCATCTTTATCTTTCTGATTTAGCTCAGTTAACATAATTCCTTCTAGCTCCATCCAAGATGAGTCAGAGAATGTGGGTTCATTGTTCTTAATAGCTGCATAGTATTCCATTGTGTATATATACCACAGCTTTCTCAGCCACTCATTTGTTGTTGAGCACCTGGGTTGCTTCCAGGTTTTATTATGAATTGTGCTGCTATGAACATAGCTGTACAAATATCTTTTTGGTTGGGTGTTATGGAGTCCTTGGGGTATATCCCCAGGAGAGGAATTACTGGGTCATATGATAGGTCCATGTCTATTCTTGTGAGAGTTCTCTAGACTGCTCTCCTCAGAGGCTGGACTAGCTTACATTCCCACCAGGAGTGTAGAAGGGTTCCTCTGTCCCCACAGCCTCTTCAGCATTTTTGCTCCTGTCCTTTATCATGTTTGCCATTCTCACAGGAGTGAGGTGGTATCTCAATGCTGTCTTTATTTGCATTTCTCTGATAATCAGCAACCTGGAGCAATTTTTCATGTGTTTGTTAGTCTGTTGGATCTCTTCTGTAGTGAATGCTTTGTTCATATCCTCTTCCCATTTTTGGATGGGGTCATTTGCTTTTTTGGTGCTAAGTTTGTTGAGCTCTTTGTATATTTTGGTGATTATTCTGTTGCCTGATGTATGGCATGTGAAGATCTTCTCCCATTGTGTGAGGGGTCTCCTTGTTTGTGTGATAGTTTCTTTGGCTGTGCAGAAGCTTTTCAATTTGATGCAGTCCCATTGGTTTGTTTCTGATTTAGTCTTCCTTGCAATTGGCTTTGTATCATCAAAGATGTCCTTGAGGTTTTAGGTGGGAAAGTGTTCCACCAGTGTTTTCCTCTAAGTCTTTGATAGTTTCTGGTCTAACATCCAGGTCCTTGATCCACCGGAGTTTATATTTTTGTTTCTGGTGAGATAAGGTGGTTCATTTTCATTCTTCTGCATGTTTTAACCCAGTTTTCCCAGCACGATTTATTGAAGAGAGCCTCATTCTTCCATTTAATACTTTGGGCCCCCTTATCAAAGATTAGATGCCCATAGGTGTGGGTGTTTAGTTCTCGGCTTTCAATTCTGTTCCACTTGTCTGTGTTCCTATTTTTGTTCCAGTACCAGGCTGTTTTGATAATGATGGCCTTATAATCTAGTTTGAGATCTGGGAGTGTGATCCCTCCATTTCTGTTTCTTATCCTCAGGATTGTTTTTGCAATTCTGAGTGTTTTCTGTTTCTAGATAAATGATTGTAGTTTATGATCTATTCTCTTAAAGAAGGTTGGTGGAACTTTGATGGGTATTGTGTTAAATTTGTATTATTGTGTTAAATTTGAATATTCTGGGGAGAATATTCATTTTGACCATATTTATTCTTCCAATCCATGAGCATGGGATGTCTTTCCATTCTTGGTAACCTTTTCTATTTCCTTGAATAGTGACTCATAGTTTTCTCTATGCAAGTCTTTCACTTTTTTGGTCAGCATTATTCCTAGATATTTTATTGATTTTGCTGCAACAGTGAAAGGGAGTGATTTCTGGATGTCTCCTTCTCCTTCTCCTTCTTCCTTTTCTTCCTCTTCTTCTTTTTCTCCTCCTCCTCCTCCTCCTCCTCCTCCTCCTCCTCCTTCTTCTTCTTCTTCTTCCTCCTCCTCCTTCCTCTCCTCCTCCTCCTCCTTCTTCTTCTTTTTCTTCTCCTTCAGATTTAGTGTTTGCATAAATAAATGCCACTGATTTTTGTACATTGATTTTTGTAGCCTGACACCTTGCTATATTGCCTAATAACTTCCAGTAGTTATCTGCTGGATTCTTTTGGTTTTTCTATGTATACTATCATATCATCTGCAGATAATGAGAGCTTGACTTCTTCCCTTCTGATCTGTATTCCTTTGATTTCTTTCTTTTGCCTGATTTCTATGGCAAGAACTTCCAATACTATGTTGAAGAGTAATGGTGATAGTGGACAGCCCTGTATAGTTCCCAGTCTGAGGGGGAATGCTTTCAGCTTCTGTCCATTGAGTATGATGTTGGCTGTAGGTTGCTATATATGGGATCCACTGTCTTGAGGAATTTCCCATCTATTCCCATTTTTTGTAGTTTTTTGAACATGAATAGGGGTTGGATTTTGTCAAAGGCTTTCTCTGCATCTATTGAGATAATCATATGGTGTTGGTTTTGCTTTTATTGATGTGGTGAATGACATTGATTGACTTATATATGTTGAACCAGCCTTGCATTCCTGGGATAAATCCCACTTGGTTGTGATGAACAATCTTTTTAATATACTGCTGTATCCGGCTGGCCAAGATCTTGTTTAATATTTTGGCATCTATGTTCATCAGAGATATTGGTCTGTAATTAACCTTTTTTGTTGTGTCTCTATCTGCTTTTGGTATCAGGGTGATGTTGGCTTCAGAAGGTGGAAGGGAGTATTCCTATTTCTTTGATCTTATGAAAAAGCTTTAGAAGTATTTGCATTAACTGTTTCCTGAAGGTTTTGTAGAATTCATTTGTGAAACCATCCGGTCCAGAACTTTTGCTCTTTGGGAGATTCTTAATAACTATTTCAATTTATTTGTCTGTGATTGTTGCATTTAGGTTTTGTAGCTCTTCTTGGTTCAGTTTTGGAAGGGCATTTGTTTCTAGAAGTTCTTCCATATTCTCTAGCTTGTTGGTGTATAGTTCTTCCTAAAATTTCGCATGATTTTCTGGATTTCTGTGGTGTCAGTTGTGATATCTCCTCTATCTATTACAATTCTATTAATTTGAGTCTTCTCCCTTTTTTGTTTAGTGAGTCTGGCTAGGGGTTTGTCAATCTTGTTTAATTTTTCAAAGAACCAACATTTGGCTTCATTGATCTTTTGTATGGTTCTCTTATTTTCGATGTTGTTTATTTCTGCTCTAATTTTAGTGATTTCTGTCCTTCTGGTTGCTCTAGGGTTCCTTTGTTCCTCCTCCTCTAAGTCCTTAAGGTGTGCAGTAAGGTCATTTATTTGAACTTTTTCTTGTTCTTTAATATGATTGTATGGCTATGAGTTTCCCTCTCAGTACTGCTTTAGGTGTGTCCCAAATATTTTGATAACTTGTGTCTTCATTTTCATTTTTTTCCAGGAACATTTGAATTTCTTGCTTGAGTGCCTCTCTGACGCAGTAGTTCTTAAGCAGTATGCTGTTGAGTTTCCAAATTCTGTGACTTTTAATAATTTTCTGTTTGTTGTTGAATGTTAGCTTTACTCCACGGTGGTCTAAGAAGATACTTGGGATGATTTCAATGCTCTTGAATTTGTTGATACTGTCTTTGTGGCCTAACATGTGGTCTATCCTTGAGGATGTGCTGTGTGGATTTGAAAAGAATGTGTATTCCAGTTTTTTGGGGATGGAGGACTCTGAAAATGTCTAGGAAGTCTAGTCTCTCCAACTCTTCATTTAATTCTCTTGTTTCTTTGTGGATTATCTGCTTTGTTGCTCTGTCTAAGTGTGGGAGTGGAATGAGGGCCACCTGGGCAGGACAGAGAAGGTCCACTTTTGCCTGTCCCATTTTGCTGGGATGAGCCGGGTCCTTACTGGTAAGGGTTCACATGTGACTGTCAATCAACCTGTTCAAATATATGTGTACTGTTCCCTGTACAGTTACAACTGTACTATCACCCTGCCCACATACACACACACACACACAAACACACACACACACCAAGACCATGGTTATAAACATGTTGTGACACCAGTAAAATCATCCTGCCTCCATCTGGTTCTTCAGGCTGAATAAAGAATCAAAAAAGTATGAGAAAGATATACAAATAAACAAAAAAAAATAAGGATAATTCTCTTTTGCTTCCTGTAGTCATGGGAGAGATGAACAAAGCTTATTCACTCTTCCACATGGCTAGAACATCAGATTAATAACTACAGTCAAAACCGAAATTGAGAGGAGGAAGTGCGAGTACAGTTAGAAGAGTCACTCAGTGGGCAGGTGTACAAGCTGGGTCAAAACCTTCCCCAGACAGAGAAATGGGGGCCTGTGAGATCTTGTGGGAGCAGAGAAGGAAATCAACCTGAGAGAGAGCTCTTTCCCTGTACCTGTTAATATCTTTTTAAAGTATTCTCCTTCAGTTTTCAGATACTTGAATAGGTCTTGTTCCAAAGACATATTTTGAGGTGATAGATATTTGTTCTGCTAAAATCACAACATACAGAGACAAAACACAATACTATCTTCAGATATGTGTGCTAACGTGATATGAATATATATATAACAAAATGCATTAACACAGTACAACAGACAAAACCCAGAGAATACATAATTTTTTAAAACAAATGCATGGAACAGGACACATATGCAAAAATATATAGATATAACATAACAATATATAAATAAAACAAAGTAAAAATATATAAAATAAAATACATAAATGTAACAAACACATGCGTGCAGAGAAACAACATATATATCACATACAACACAAGTAGCAGAGCACAGACACAAACACCCCAAGGAAACAGAAAAACAGTGCACACTCATTCATACCATACTTGCAGATGTCACATGTGTGTCCACAGAAAACACATACA
Organism: Erinaceus europaeus; assembly: GCF_950295315.1. Classification (NCBI taxonomy): domain Eukaryota; kingdom Metazoa; phylum Chordata; class Mammalia; order Eulipotyphla; family Erinaceidae; genus Erinaceus; species Erinaceus europaeus. Next base: position 12,564,268 of record NC_080178.1, read on the forward strand.
CAACACATGTGCATGGTAATCACACTGAACAAGCTCTCCCTGTGAAGAACATTCCAGAAAAGTATGAGGATGGAAAGCCAACAGGAAAAGCTTCACTGCCCCCAGCTGATCACCACTGTGAGGAGGAGCTCACAGGCTCTGCTGAGGCTCCTCTATTCCTGCATCCACCCACATCCCAATCCCCCAGCCAGGGCCTCTACTGTGGTCTGAAAGTTGTCTCTGTCATCTTGCTTTCATCTGTTGCAGCTTCCTAAAGAACCTCAGCCTGGAGACCTGATTGAATTCACCTACAATAACTCCCTGCACTGGGCTCTCTATGAAGGGAATGGCTATGTGGTCCATCTGGCCCTTAAATGTAAGGATTGCTGAAAATGTAATTTTCAAATATTTGTCAATGTGCTGAGAATAGTTGAAAGGAAGAAGTGATGGGTGATACTCTAGTGTGCTGATCCTGGCAGAGCTGAGCTGCCCTGCACCCACATCCCTCTCCCCTGGAGTCAGCACAGGGGGTCCCAAAGGTCCTGACAGAAGCAGCACAGAGACTCAGTGGCTCCTGCAGTGGAACTGGGCTGTCTCTCCATTCAGATCTCTCAGCTCCAAGCCATCTCCCTGGGCTGAGAGTCTGCTTGATCCCAACCAGCACAGCTTCTGAAGATATATGCCTCAAAGCTCAGAGAAAGTTTCTTCTCTTTTTCTCTATTCTCTTCTCTTCTCTTCTCTTCTCTTCTCTTCTCTTCTCTTCTCTTCTCTTCTCTTCTCTTCTCTCCTTTCCTTTCTTTCCTTTCCTTTCCTTTCCATTTCTTTTCTTTTCTTTTCTTTTTATTTTATGGGGGATTTAACTGGGGACTTTTGAATCTCAGGCATTAGGGGAGAGTCTCTTTGCATAACCATTATGTTATCTACCCTGCCCACCCAAGAAAGCTTCTCATCAAGAACAGTGACTGTCAGTGCTTGTCTTTTGTTCTCAGAATTCTTCATAGAAGAAAATGTCTTGTATTATTTAGTTAATTGCTCTTAATGGATGTGAACCTCACAGTTTCATATCAGAAAAGCTCTCACAGAGGGCACCCTAAGTATGTGAACTGTTTCATTCAGGAGTAACTGGACATCTATAAATGGACATCCAGAATGCAAGGGAGCAGTTTCAAGGAGAATGCAGAGAACAGATGTGGCGAGAATTGTGTGGAACTGTACCCCTCTTATACTACAATCTTGTTGATCATTATTAAATCACTAAAAAAAAAATAGGGAAGTTTTCAATGGAGGAGATGGGACACAGAACTTTGGTGGTGAGAGTTGTATGGAATTATACCCTGTTATCTTATAATCTTAAAAATTATTTATTAAGTCACTAATAAAAACAACAAACAAAAAAGAAAAAGAAAAAAAATACAGAGAGACAGCCACCAAATTAGATGGTGTGGGTTCATGTTCTACACAGCACAGTCCTGCAACATTTGATGTTCTCTTCACCTCCCATATTTACACTGCCGGGGGGGAAAATCATTGTCATCATCAGAGAATTATAACTGCATCTTTCAACCTATGTCTGAAAGTATTGTCTACCTTAATAGTATTGGGAAAAGGTTTGAAATGACAATGAATTAAGATAAGACCATTCTTTTTTTTTTTATTATCTGCATTTATTGGGTAGAGACAGCCAGAAATAGGGTAGGGGGAGATAGAAAGGGAGGGAGGAGGGAGAAAGATAGACAAATGGAGCACTGCTTCAACAATCACAAAGCTTTCCTCATGTAAGTGGGGACAAGGGTTTGAACCCCAGTCTTTGCGCATTATAACGTGTGTGTGAGATGAGACCATTTCAACCAGGTCAGCTTCAGGACTTGTATGAGATCATGTGACAGGAAAGATGTGTGTCCATTTTGAACAAAGCTTATGGGTCTTGGATAGTTTCTTGCTTTCTTTTTTTTTGGCTCCAGGGGTTTCACTGGGGCTCAGTGCTGGCATTATGAATCCACCACTCCTGGAAGACATTTTTTTTTCTGATTTATTGGAGAAGACAGAGATAAACAGAGAGGAGGGCGAATAGAAAGAGAGGGATTAAGATAGACAGCTGAAGACTTGCTTTACTGCTCCACACCTGAAGCAGATCCCCTGCAGGTGGGGAGCCATGGCCTCAAACAAATCTTTGCATGAATCCCTGTGCTGAGTAGGATGTCTTAGTAGGATGTGTGTTTAACTGGGTGCACCACAGCCCACCTCCTTAGGTTTTATTTTTAATAAGTTATTTATTTATTTTGGATAGATACAGAGAGGCATTGAGAGGGAAGGGGATATAGGAGGAGAGAGAGAGAGAGAGAGATGCAGCACTGATTGTGAAGCTTTCCCCTTGCAGGTGAGAACTGGAGGACTGAACCTGGACCTTTGGGCACTGTAATGTGTCGACTCATTCAGGTCCCCCATCACCTGGCATCACCATGGACAGGTTTTCTAAAGGGGATGATCTCTAAGTAGAAACCCTCAATAGGCACACAATAGCACTTATATTCTTTGCTCATGAGTTATCTTCCTCTGGACTCAATGTGGGGTAGAACTGGATTTTGCCATCTCTTCTGGGGATCCACCCCTGTGCCTATAACTGAGCAGGTCACAGCAGGGAAGACAGAGTGGCAAAGGGTCCTGAGCTCTGTTCGTTTAGTGCAGTGGAAAGAGCCTGCCCTTTGGCACTGAAAAGAAGCCCATACATACCTGGTCTAGAACTTCTCACAACACTGAAGTTTCCTAAGGTCATTCTGTATCCATTATCAGTTTGAAATTATGTATTAAGTTACCTTGAAAATTCAGGAAAGGAATGATGTAAAAAAAAATCAGTGTCCAATGTCTGAAACACAGCGGACTTTGAGTTTTTAGGAATTCAAATACAAAAAAAAAAAAAAGACAAGTGTTGCAAACATTATTTCTTTTCTTTTTTTCCCTCTCCATTTTTCACTTAATTGCCACCAAGATCATTGTTGTGAGCACTAGGAATCTACTGCTCCCTACAGCCAGTTTTTTTCTTCTTTCATTTATATTGGAGAAGACAGAGAGAAATTGAGAGTGGAAGAGGACAGGAAGAGAAGGAGAGAGAAACACAGACACCTGCAGACCTGCCTCAACACTCATGAAGCCTCCCCTCTACAGGTGGGAGCAGGGTGGAGGGGGATGTTGACCTCAGGTCCTTGTATTTGATGCTCAATTAGGTGCACCAGGCCTGGATTCCACCACCATGATTCCTAAAAGCCCAGTTTCTCACAACCTAAAATGCTCTGTCATAGTGGACACAAGCAGTTTGTGAAATAAAAACAAGTATCTGTGAATCCTACAGTTACATTTCTGAAAAGGCAAAGAGAAAAGTCAATAGTAAATCCCTGGTCCTTCCTCTGAGTCCCGTCCCTTCTGTCTGTCACTCCCATTGATTGTGTCTCTGATACCACAGGTGACATCAGCTGGGGTGAGTTTTTCAGCAATATGGTGAAGTGGTGCAACAAGGGAGTGGTGAAGCGGGAGCTCCTGAAGGACGTGGTGAAGAAAAATCCCTATAGAGTCAACAACTTCTTGGACTCTCAGTACCCCCAATGGTCTCTAAACAAGATCCTGAGTACTGCCAAGAGGAAGGTTGGGGAGGAGATGGAGTACAGTGATCTGAGGAAGATAAGCAGATGCTTTGTCATCTATCTGAGATACGGGCTTATTTGCAAGGAGCAGGTAAGGCTCTTCATGAGGTGATCCCTTGCCCTCCTGGGGGTTGGTTTGTCCTGGCGGGACCAAGCTGTGTAGTCAGAGGAGAATCACTATGAAGGATGAAAACATGGTCATCTGGGACCCTCAGACATCTCTTCTTACTTACATGAAATTCGATACACACACACACACACACACACACACACACACACACACACATACCTGTTATAACATCTATACTTCTCAACATACAGATTTGTCAGTTTTATTTTGAAGCACTGTATATGCTGTATTTATTTTCTTGATAACATTTTAATTAGTGATTTAATAATGGTTTACAAAATCATAGGATTACACAGTATAGTTCCACACTGCACCCACCACCAAAGTTCTGTGCTCCCTACTCTCCTTAAAGACAGCTTAGTTATTTCTGGCTTTTTTCCCTTCTTTTAATATATATATATATATATTTCAAGTTCATACATTTTAGTTCTCTGGATTCCACACGAGTGAAACTATTTGGTGGTTGTCTTTCACACCTTTATGGGTTTCATTGACCATAGTCACCTCCAGTTCCATCCAGTTTGTCCCAAGGACATAGTATCCTCTTTTGTAGCTAAATAATAGTATTCTATGAGTATATATCCCATACTTTACTTACAGTCACCTGTTGATGGGCATTTAGATTGCTTACATATTTTGGCTACTGTGAATAATGTAGTTATGATCATGTGCATGTATATGTCCCTTTGAGTCACTGTTTGGAATGCCTTTTGGAGAAATACCTGTGAGTGGTATTACTCATAAGGTAATATGGTATTACTCATAAGGATCATAAGGTATTTTCATTTTTATTTAAGCCTTCTCCATACAGCTTTCCATACACACTCTTCAATCACACATGCTGAGGCATGAATAATTCATCCTGAAACACTGTTTTGTGGACGGAACAAATAAGCAAGAATCATGAAAAGTGATAATATACATGCTTCCAGTGCACATGGGAGACACTGCTAAGCTGAGTCCATCTCCTACATGTCCAGGACAAGAGATTAAAATTTCAGCTAAGACGAAGTTGTGGATGAAAGTGAGGAGTCAGTTAGAAAGGTTACCAAGTGTGGCAAGTGAAACACAGGTGTGTTGATTTAGTTCTGCCTTTTGACAAAGAGCAGAGAGGGAGATGCCTTGATAGAGAGAGTGCTTCAGGTGCTGGGCTGTGGCACACCTGGCAGAGGGCACATGTTACCATGAGCCCAGTTCCCACCTGCAGAAGGAAAGATTTGCAAGTGAAGCAGGGCTGCAGACGTCTTTCTGTCTTTCTCCCTCTCTACCTCCCCCTTCACTCTCAATTTCTGTCTTTCTCTATCTAAGAAATAAAGACAATAAAAATAAAATTAAATAAAAAAAGAGAAACTCTTAACCTTCAACAGTTAATGTCTATAGATAGTAGCCTCTGTCAATATGTAGAAGCCCTTCCCTAAAGAAATTTTGTGACAAGGACATATTCTGAGATGTCAAGTATTTGCTCTCCTATAAACACATCTAATGTATAGTCAAAACATAACACTGACCCCACAAACATACATGTGCGAACACAACATGTAATCACACATATAACACCACATGCAAAACACAGACCTGTTAATGCATATACAAACAGACTTGCATGTAGCACAACACATACACAGAACACACACGTAACAAAACTATGTATATAGACAACAAGTGGCAGTCCGGCAGAGTGTAGCGGGTTAGGTGCACATGGCATAAAGCACAAGGACCAGCAGAAGAATCCCTGTTTGAGCCCCTGGCTCCCCACCTGCAGGGGAGTCACTTCACAAGAGGTGAAGCAGGCCTGTAGGTGTCTGTCTTTCTCTTCCCCTTTCTGTCATCCCCTCCTTTCTCCATTTCTCTCTGTCCTATCCAACAATGACGACAACAATAATAACTACAACAATTAAACAAGGGCAACAAAATGGAATAAGTAAATAAATATTTTTTAAAAGACAACAAGCATAGCACGCATACAATACAAATAACAAAACATATATACACACAAAAACAAACAACACAAAGTATGAACACCCATGCTTACTTGTAGGTGCTGCATGTATGTGCACAAAAAATACACATGTATGATACACTGGGCAACCAACTCACCTATTTCTCAAGATAATTTTTTTCCAACTATGGCGCACAATTTAGAGGACCCCCCTCCCCAAACAGCATCTGGATTGAAAACTCAGACAGCAGATATGCTTCTCTTGGCTACTACCATGTATTGGACACCAGCAGGGGTTCCCCAAGACTATTTGTAGCCTCTTCTGTGACCTGGAGTGTGTCTACCATCCCTTTGTCTTTTGCAGTTTTGTGAACTTCCCAAGAGTGGAGACCTGATTGAGATTTTCTACAAAGGCCACCAGCACTGGGCCATCTTTGAGGGAAATGATTACGTGGTCCATCTGGCTCCTCCAAGTAAGAACTGCTGAAAATATAATTTTCAAAAGTTGTAAACCTGACAGGAATAGGTGAAAGATGTGAGGCTGGTGCTCCCCCCAATCAGTTTTTCCTTGAAAAGAACTGATAAGCCCCCATATTCCTACCCTTCTGGAATCAGCATGTGGGTCCCAAAGGTCTATACAGAAGCAGATGTTGGGGCACTGGGCAAAATCTTCATTCTTCTAGGTTCTTCTGAAACTAAACCGTGCAATACAAATAATATTAGGCATATCAGCACAGGACAGAAAGTGTGAATTTTAATAATAACTTGCATAGAGGTTATCTGGAAAATAAGCCCCCCTCCCACATTATTGAGAAATGAAGGGTACTGGGGTATTGGAGCCAGATGGTAGTGCACCTGGTTAAGCACTCACATTATAATGCACAAGGACCCAGGCACAAACCTCTGCTCTCCACCTGCAGGAAGAAAGCTTCACGAGTGGTGAAGCAGGGCCATAGGTGTCTCTCTGTCTCTCTCCCTCTCTATTTCCCCCTTCTCAATTTCTCTCTGTCTCTACACAATATATAAATAAATTAAAAAGAGAGAAAAATGAGGGGTGTTTTTATTCCAAACTTATACTGTCTGAGGAGTCAGAAGGGGTCTTTAAAATGACAGAGAAGAGAAAGGAATTCACATTTTCTTCCTTTTGAAAATAGGCATTATGAGAATTTCACTGTCAAAGAGGAAGATACTATTCTAGTGCAGAGAATTCAGGTCTTCATTTTAAAAACAATAATCTACAAACAAATAAATTAACTATGGAAAAATCCTGGTTTTGTATAACTTATGGAAATCTGAGTATAGCATTTAAATTCCTTCCTTGGGTCTAGTCTGGATGTCCCAGGCATAGAAACCAAGCTGATGAATGAGGAAAGAGAAATTGGATTAGCAGTGAAATGACAAGATACCTACGGAAGGAGATATTTGCAGAGTTTCAATAAGAAGGAAAGACTTTGGGAGGCCTGACAATGGTGCACCAGTTATGTGCAAATAATAATATGCATAAGGACCCAGGTTCGAGCCCCACTCCCTTCCTACAGCGAAGATGCTTCAGGAGCAGTGAAGCAGGTCTTCATCTCTCTCTCTCTCTCTCTCTTGCTTTCCCTCTCACTCTCTCTCTCACTCCCACTCCCTCTCCCTCTTCCTCTCTCTCTCTCTCAATTTATTTCTGTCTTAGTAAATGAAAATAGGTTTTCTACCTTCTATGGGCTTATGATCTGTATTTTGTCTTGTGGTTACAGCTTTACCACTCTCCATCCCTCTGGGAGCATGGACCCAGGGTCATTGTGGGTTGCAGAAGGTGGAAGGTCTGGCTTCTGTAACTGCTTCCCCGCTGAACATGGGTGTTGACTGGTCTTTTCATGCTCCCAGTCTGCCTTTCCCTTTCCCTAGTAGGGTGGGTCTCTGGGGAACAGGAGCTCTAGGATACATTGGTTGGGTCCTCAGTCCAGGGAAGACTGGTCGGCATCATGCTGGCATCTGGAACCTGGTGGCTGAAAAGAGAGTTAACATACAAAGCCAAACAAATTGTTGAACAATCATGGACCTGAAGGCTAGAATAGTACAGATGAAGTGTTGGGGGTACTCACTGCAGACTCTTGTGTTGTGTACTTCTGCTTTCAGGTATATATTTTGCCCTAGTTTATGGATACATGTGAACATAGGCTCTATCTCAGGGGACCTGGTCAATACCTGGGTTTTGGGACTTTGTTGGGAAGTTAACCACCTGGAATGGAATTAAAGAATACTATGAAAGGAAAGGTCTCACCTGAGTAATGAAGCTGAAGGATTGTCATTACACACCTGAAGTCTCTGGACACAGTCTGAAGTGAAGCATGCTGAGGTGGCACTTGTTGTGTTGATGGGGTTGCGATCCGTGGGTGCAGTATTATTTGATATGAATTGAGAGAAGCGTGCAGGAAAGTGTGCCCCACCCTAAAGTTCCAGGACTGGGGGAAATATAGGCTATATAGTGCAACTGTGAGGTTCCTGCTGTCTTAGGGTTCAAAAAGACCATGGATAGTTATTGTTATCATCATATTATTTGGTAATTGGGTTAACTTTGAAAAGTCTCTTTGTTATGGTTTGCTGTATAATACCCAGTATCTTGTATATAGCTGTGCCACCCATTGCTTCTGTTCTACCTGGTATAGGCTTTTGAGATAGTCAACATATCAAAGACTCAACCTATGTATTAAAAAGACTCAGCCTGTGTTTTAAAAAGTTTGAGACATACAATCAATATTTACCCTCTCATATTAATTAAATGGTGATTTATACGACTACACTTTAATAGGAGTGTACATAAACACCATTCCCACCACCAAAAGACTGTGTCCCATTCCACCACCGCCCCAGCTCCCCCCCCCCCCCCCCCGCACCCCTGGGAAGCCGAATGTCCACCCTCCCCCTCACCACAGGGTTTTTACTTTGGTGCCCTACTCTTGATTTAGTCAGATGCTGCTTTTAGTTACCATTTGTGTTCTTCTTTCTCAACTTCTACTGATGAGTGGGGTCATCCCATACTCATCTTTATCTTTCTGACTTAGCTCACTTAACATAATTCCTTCTAGCTCTGTCCAAGATGGGTCAGAGAATGCGGGTTCATTGTTCTTAATAGTATTCCATTGTGTATATATACCACAGCTTTCTCAACCACTCATCTGTTGTTGGGCACCTGGGTTGCTTCCAGTTTTTAGCTATTATGAATTGTGCTGCTATGAACATAGGAGTACACATATGTTTTTGATTGGGCATTATGAAATCCTTGGGGTATATCCCCAGGAGAGGAATTACTGGGTCATATGGTAGGTCCATGTCTAGCCTTGTGAGAGTTCTCCAGACTGCTCTCCTCAGAGGCTGGACCAATTTACATTCCTACCAGCAGTGCAGAAGAGTTTCTCTGTCCCCACAGCCTCTCCAGCATTTGTTGCTGCTATCCTTTTTAATGTATGCCATTCTCACAGGAGTGAGGTGGTATCTCAATGTTGTCTTTATTTGCATTTCTCTGATAATCAGCAACCTGGAGCAATTTTTCATGTGTTTGTTAGCCTTTTGGATCTCTTCTGTAGTGAATGTTCTGTTCATATCCTCTTCCCATTTTTGGATGGGGTCATTTGCTTTTTTGGTGCTAAGTTTGTTGAGCTCTTTGTATATTTTGGTGATTATTCTCTTGTCTGATGTATGGCATGCGAAGATCTCCCATTCTGTGAGGGGTCTCCTTGTTTGTGTGATAGTTTCTTTGGCTGTGCAGAAGCTTTTCAATTTGATGTAGTTCCATTTGTTTCTGCTTTAGTCTTCCTTGCGATTGAGTTTTTATCATCAAAGATATCCTTGTGTAGTTCCTGGTCAGAGGGGGAATGCTTTCAGCTTCTGTCCATTGAGTATGATGTTAGCTGTAGGTTTTCTATATATGGGCTCCTCTATCTTGAGGAATTTCCCATATATTCCCATTTTTTATAGAGTTTTGAACATGAATGTGTGTTGTCAAAGGCTTTCTCTGCATCTATTGAGATAATCATGTGGTGTTTGGTTTTGCTTTTATTGATGTGGTGAATGTCATTGATTGACTTATGTATATTGAACCAGCCTTGCATTCCTGGGATAAACCCCACTTGGTTGTGATGAACAATCTTTTTGATATACTGCTGTATCCAGTTCACCAAGTTCTTGTTTAATATTTTGTCATCTATGTTCATCAAAGATACTGGTCTTTAGTTTTCCTTTTTTGTTGTGTCCCTATCTGCTTTTGGTATCAGGGTGAAGTTCGCTTCATAGATGGTGGAAGGGAGTGTTCCTGTTTCTTTGATCTTATGGAAAAGCTTTAGAAGTATAGCTATTAACTGTTTCCTGAAGGTTTTGTAGAATTCATTTGTGAAGCCATCTGGTCTAGGACTTTTGTTGTTGGGGAGATTCTTACTAACTGTTTCAATTTCTTTGTCTGTGATTGGTGTTATATGAATTGTTTTTTTAATGAGGGAAGAAATAAGGAGGAAGTAGGGTTTAGCTTCTCAAATCATCTTCCCCTCACAGTGTTCCTCTGCTTCTTCTTAAGACTTCCAGGCTGCAGTCTATGTGTTGGGAAGCAGGTCTCCTTCCTGTAAGTCACTTGTTCATGCTCTCTGGGTGTGCAGGTGAGGGTGGAAGAGCTGAATTCCAGTTGTGCAGGCGGGGCTCTCCTTTATACATGTTTTGCTCTGTTATGATGTCTCTTTGTTCTTTATTGTTACCATTGTTTGTGTTTCTGGTTTACTTAACTGAGATGAAAAGAATGCACATTTTATCCCAAGAGTGGTGTGTTTATTATGTAATGCATGAGGCCAAGGTAGACACATAAAATATGTTAAACGATGTGAAATGAGTTCCTATATGAAAAAGGACACAGATTAGCATCTGAAACAGTATAGTCTGATACAAACATAATCTTTCAAATTGGCAGTATTAGAAAAATGAATACTAGGGCAGGGATATAGCATAATGGCTATACAAACAACTCTCACACTGGAGGCTCTGAGGTCCCACCTTCAATCCTTTGCACCACCATAAACCAGAGTTGAGCAAAGCTTTGGTACCAAAAAATAAAAGAGAGAGAGAGCGTGAAAGAGAGAGAGAGAGAGAAAAGAACAAAAATTTAATAATTACTTGTTACCACGATTGTTTAGAAAGGCCAGATTTTTGAACAACCTAATTGCTTCATCACAGAAGAAATAGATAGCAGAAAAAAAAAATGGAGTCTGCCAATCACTTGTTTTGAAAGGGAAAACAACTGAGCCCAGCAGAGAATCCCATCTCCTTCCTTCTAGTTCTGCCCCTTTTCTCTCCACCTTTCAGTTCTCTGCAACACCTGCTGACACTGTCTCTGATTCCAGAACCCACTGGCTTGCTCAGCATGTTCTGGAGTCAGAAAAGCACAGCAGTGGTGCAGCGGGCGCTCCTGAAAGATGTGGTCAATAACCATAGTCATCGGGTCAACAACCACTCGGATGACACGTTCCCACCACTGCCTGTGAACAAGATCCTCAGTGCTATGAAAAAGAAGATAGGGCAGGAGATGAGGATAGAGTTCAGTGCTTGGAAAACGAAATGTGAGGTCTTTGCCACCTATCTGAGATACGGACTGATCACCAAAGAGCCGGTAAGGACCTCTCTGGGGGATGATCCCTCTTCCTGAGTTGACAGGCTGCAATGCATGTAAATACTGTCACACAACATGTAAATGCTACTCACAACATAAGTCTACTCTACATCTCAGAAGGATTCCCCCTCCCACCCCAGTTACCAG